>NC_090451.1:103134098-103435723 GCF_031143425.1 Pleurodeles waltl | reverse complement strand
GAAGTGTGTTAATAAATCAATCAGAGCGTTAATTGAGGTATTTGGGTTGGATAATGTGAGTAGAATATCATCAGCATAATAAAAAGCTTTTATCTCACCGGATAAAGTAGCGATACCGTGTATATTGATATTTTGCCTGATTGCAATAGCTAAGGGTTCTAATGCTATGAGGAATAACAAGGGAGAGAGAGGACATCCTTGACGGGTTCCACGTGAGATTTTAAAGTAGGGGGAAGTGAAGCCATTGCAAGTAATCGTAGCTGTAGGGGAGTTATACATTCCTTTAGCAAGCGTAATAAAATCTGGACCTATACCCATTCTATCCATGGTACGGAATAAATATCCCCATTCTACTCTATCAAATGCCTTTTCAGCGTCTAAGGATAAAAGGATATTTTTGTCTAGTTTATTACGTTGTTGCCATAACAGGTGCAGGATGGTTCGTAGATGGTTAGAGGAGGAACGCGATGGAACAAATCCTACTTGTGAGGGATGTATGAGAGACGTGATGACTGAATTTAATCTTGTCGCTAATATTTTGGCCAAGATTTTAATATCAGAATTTATTAAAGATATGGGTCTATAGCTGGAGCATTCCAAAGGGTCTTTATCGGGTTTAAGAAGTACTATAATGCGCGCTCTTAGAAATTCAGGTGGGAAGTGGCCTTTGATTAGAGATTCATTAAAAAAGGAGTGTAGAATTGGAATAATTTGAGTTTTTGTGATTTTATAGAATTCTATGGGGAAGCCATCTTCTCCCGGGGCTTTATTTGTAGCTAGACATTCAATAGCTTTAGCTATCTCTTCTATTGATATATGTTCTTCTAATCTTTGCTTCTGTTCTTGAGACAATCTTGGGATTTTTAATTTTTTAAAGAATTCATCTTCCACTAATGTATCTTCACAGTTCAAGGAGGTATAGAGTGTTTCATAGTATTGTTGAAATTGAGTTATTATATCCGTAGGTAGGGTAAGTAAGTCATTTGAAGAGTTCCTAATAGCAGAAATCGTTCTAGACGATTCTTGTTGGCGTAATTGATAAGCTAAAAGACGTCCTGCTTTCTCCCCCCTTTCATAATGACGTTGTCGTATCAGGAATAAGCATTTTTCAGCTTGAGAGGTATATAAATTATTAAGTCTAAACTTAACTGATAATAATTTTTTTAGAAGGATAGGTGATTCTGATTTATTATAATCTTTCATAAGCGATTGAGCTTCTTGTTCCAATGAAATCCTCTCTGCGTTAATTTTTTTTTTAAGTAGATAAGAATCCCTCATAATCATTTCTCTAATGACAGCCTTGCCTGCACCCCATAATACGCTTGCATCTGTGACGGAATCTTTATTCTCATCTAGAAACTGATCCACGTGTTGACATAGATCTAGTTTAGCTTGTGGTGTTTTATACATTGAAGTATTAAATCTCCAATGAGTTCTAGGTGATTGAGTAAGTCCAATATTGATGTGCAGATCTATTAAATCATGATCAGATATACTACAAGGAGTAATTCCTGCATGTGAAATTGACTGTATCAATGTTGGTGATGTTAAAAAATAATCTATTCTAGAACGAATGGAGTGTGCACTGGATGTAAAAGTATAGTCTCTGTCATGCGGATGCAGTAAACGCCAAGGTTCTTGTAGAGCAAAGTCAACCATAAGATCTTTCAGGATATATCTGTCGGTGGAATGATGGGTATCTGGTTTACCAGATTTGTCAATAAATGGGTCTATTGTAACATTCCAGTCTCCACCAATCAGTACTTTGGTGGGTCCAAAAGATGAAAGTAATCTAGTAATTTTTGAAATAAATATCGTTTTGGAATCAGTAGGTGCATATATTGACCCTATAATCATATGGCAGTTTCTGACACGTATTTTAACGAATGCATATCTGCCTTCATCATCTGTCCAGGTTTGTAAGATTTTATATGGTAGGTTTTTATTGAAAAGGATAGCCACTCCACATTTCCGGATGGGTGTGGCGGTATCCATAGGATTTTTATGAGTTATATTGGCGTGTATTACTTGACCTATCCATTCTCTCTGCAGTTTCTCACTTTCTGATTCAGTAAGATGTGTTTCTTGTAATAAAGCAATATCTGGTTTTTGTTGGCCAAGGTAACTAATTATTTTTTTTCTCTTAATAAAGTGCGTCAAACCGTTAACATTTAAAGATGCAACATTCAGAGATTTTAACTTGTTAGAAGACATATTATAGCGATATCAAAAAATATTTAAAAAAAACCCCCAAAAATAGAAATATATAATGCCAATCTATGAAAGTGAATAAAAGAAGTAGAAAAGTTGAGAGAACAGAATATGAGGAGAGAAGATTTTTTTTTTTAGAATATTAGGATTATAGTTATGTAATTATATGAGATTTGAATCTTTAACCCAATATGGATTCGTTGAAAATGTAGTAACAGGAAAGTATCACTTATCAGAAGAGTTGTTTATTACTGAACTGTCCAACTTAATAGATAAGACAGTATGTACACTGAGTGATTGAACTTTAGTCAGGGGATAGAAGCCTGGAAGCTGTGAAAGGAAGATAGAGAAGAGGAAAAAAGGAGAGGGAACACTATTGTTAGGACACAGAGTATATTTTCCTACGTCATAGATATAGCGAATCACCCCTCTAGGATTAATATACTGGACTTTACTCATGGTTTGATGGGAGATCTGGATTTGTCTCTTGGGTGATTTTTTTTCCATGCCTTAAATTTACCACCATGTGTCCACTGTCGCTGCACAGGTATCCATTCACCTTGATCTGTATCCTCTGCAGAGATAGAAGGTGTAGGTTCTATAATGTCTGTATTTGAGGTAGATTTGTGTTCCATTTCAGTGTCTTAATCATCAAGGTCATTCAAAAAGGATTCTAGATCGTGAGGGTCAAAATATTCTTTAGTTTTCCCTTGAAAAGTCACAATCATGGTGGCAGGTTCCAAAAGGCCATATTTGATCTCTCTTTTCTTTAACCTAGTACGTAAATTTAGAAATTGTTTCCTTTTGAAATTTGTAGGTGCAGAAAAATCTGCTGTAATTATTATCTGGGATGAGTCATATTCATAAGGACCATGTTTTTTGGCGGCCATTATGATTTGACGAGCCTGTTGATAATGTAAACAGCATGCCAAAACATGTCTAGGTCTCGTAGATGATGTGATTCCACGTGAACGTACACGGTGCGCTCTTTGAAAGTCAAGTGGCTGTGAAAAGGTAATTTTCATTAAGGTCGGAAGAAAAGTGGTCAAGAAGTCCAAAATATTGTCCTTTTCTATTTGTTCCGGAAGACCAATGATACGTAGATTATTCCTTCTGCTTCGGTCTTCTAACTCAATCACTTTTTGTTGCAGGTATCCAATATCTTGACTATTGTCAGGTATCTTGTCGATGAGGTTTTCAACAGCCGAGAGGCGAGCATCCGTTGATTGCATATTAATCTGGAATTTTACAACTTCATTCCTCAGTCCTTGGACTTCCATGGTATTAGTGGATACTGTGTGTTCCAAAGAGGAAATGGACGATCTTATGACTAGAAGTTCTTTCAGGATAGCATCCATATTCGTTGTAGATGCAGCAGTGGATTCAGCCATTATGTGCTGTGAGTTTGCAATCCCTGGTACAGCTTGTAAGGCTGCGCTATATGATAGTTGACGCACAACTTTAGGGTCTGACATGTATGATAACTATTACGTTCCAGAAACTTATTTATGATTGGTATCAAAGTTGCCTTGAAAAGGTAAAGCCCACTGTGTAGTGTCTTCAATGAGAAAAGAGAGCAAGATTTTTCCAGATTTAGTTTGTAAGTTCAATATGAGTTGTACTTTTGATGTGTAGCCCCATATATTTGACGGAGCATTACTGTTGGGAAGGGAAAAAAAAATAAAAATACGAGGTTGCTTGGGCAACGCTTTGTGTCACGTTTGAATAAAGAACCGATATATCATTTGTTGATAACGAGTCTGGAGTGGATTTTATTTTTGCAAAGTTTAATTGTCATGTAGATTTTATGATTTACTACACTACAGTAGTATTGTTTAAATTGTAGAAACTGAACAAGTAACTTTGTTGATTTTTAATGCAGTCTTAGTACACTTTTTCTCTGGAGAAGAGATCAATGAAGGAAAAAAAAAAAAAAAAAAATGGGAAAAACTGAATCCTTTATACAATCACCCAAGTAGATGTCGACTGCAGATGCTGAAATTAAGAAGAGCACTTATATTCAATGTCCGAACATTTTAGTAACCTTCCAGGGTGAGAGAGAAAGTCTCAGGCATATAAGTCCACGTTATTCGTTTCGTTTTTATAAGCTTTAAATTATATCTTTTCCCCTTGTTCCTACGTTTCTATCCTCATCTCCTTGTTTTTCTCTTTTTTCTTTCTTCCTTCTTCTCCTTCCTTTTAAAAAAAAAAAAAGTGAAGTAGTATTGTCATACAAATAAACAAGTTCAGAGTGTGTGCTTCTTACTTATTTAACGATATCTGGTGCATCGTGGTTGCATTATCCAAAAGTTATGGCTCGGAAAGTTACATTGCATGTCTGAATTTCCTTTCGTGACTTTCGATTTGAAGGGAGCGTCGTTCAAGTCCACATTTCCCCCTATTGTATACTGTGCACTGTATATTTTAAGATTTTTTGCATTATGGGGTTAGCGTGGAGTGCACAACCGATGATAGCTAGATGGCAAGCATTATTGTTATTGAAGAATGCAAAGAAAGAAATACCGTTTTGTCTTGGTGCTCCTGTCTTGGTGCTCCGATTTCCTTATCTTTGTTTCCAAGGGAGCATCAATAAACTCCACAGCAGTAAAGGCTGTGCATGAAGACTTCGATCAAAGTGAAGATAAGGCGAGTCTTATTTAAATTTTCCAGCTTCAGTAGTTTCCTGTGGGGTTCCGATGATCTATTTTTGGCTTTTTTATGTAGTTTGACGGGGAAAAAGCATGTTTAGTCCCCTTCCTTCTCTCCGTTCTGTCTGGCTCTAGAATTGAGCCGCCATCTTCCTTGGCACTTGGCTCCGCCCCCTCGCAATCCCCTCTTTTCGATAACCTGCTCCCACAGGGACCCACCACTGCAGCTGCTGAACGTGCCAGGAGATGACAAAGAAAAACACAAAGACACTGCAACTTGACGTACACACCCATCCATGTGTCCAACCACCTTTCCTTGCAAAGCAGTGTTTCCTTAAAATGTTTAAATCTGTCTTTGTATGTTTGTATATGTCTATAGCTAAATATACACATAAATATATATGTGCACGTGCATAGAAAGTCAGATTAAACATTTGAATCACACACACACACACATAGATTTATTTATTTAGGTGGCCCTGCAATTTGTGTGTGTCCCCCTACAATTATGCACTTCTAAGGACACCATTGTCGCACTCCCTGCGATACTTCCATGGGGTGGTGCAGATCTACAAGTGCCGAGAGACAATAAGAGGTACGTATTCTTCATCTCTACAGTGTCAGTGCCTAATTTGTAAAAGAGTAAGTGCCAGGGCCCAAACTTTTCCTCAGAAGCCCACAACCATCACCATCAAATGTAGGCTGCATAGTTTTAATCTCATAGGATCGCCACTTTGAAGTGGGCTTGCTTGTCTCAGTGACCAGGAGAGCTATGCTGGTGGGAGCAAAGTCTCCTGACAGGGTCTCCCTGGCTGGAAAGGTCAAAAGGTAGAGACCAGATAAATCGCAATACACTGGTCCTCCAAGTAGAGGGTTGGGCAGAAGGCTAACAACCTTGTCCCATAAAACGTATTTGTTATGGTACAGCAGCAATAACCTCCAAATCATCTGCTCAGTCGGGACTTCCAGAGTCGCTGCATGAGACATGCATGATTGACAGTAGTCAAAGCCACAAGCTGACTACTGACAGGATGACAGAAGTTCTAAGTGTCAAGTGCAAGACCACAATCAGATTCTGAAACATACGGACTATGTATGACAGAGGAAAGTTGGCTCTAGTAACATATGAAATGAGGAGCTACAACCTAGGGGTCAGCAAATGTAGGTGGACCGGGTCTGGCAGAATGAAAATAACCACAGGAGAGATGGTACTGTGCTCAGGAATGGAAAATGACCAACATCACAAAGGAGAAGACATCATCCTGAGCAAGGAAACACAGCAATGCCTACTTGAGTGAAAGTCAGCCATCAGCAGACACATGGCTGCCTGCTTTAAAGGCGACACATCAACACCACCATTCTCCAGTTCTATACTCTTAACAAATGACGCAGAGAAAACAGTCAAGGACATATTCTGCCAACAGATGCAAGCTGAGTTTAAAGCTACGGAGACTTGAATGCTAAAGTGGGAAATTACAACATGAACCATTACAGAGCACCGGGAAAGGAAATTTGTAGAACAATGAGCGATAATGGAGAAAGACTGTTGGCAGATTGTGCCACAAATGATCTGGTCATATGAGGGACTCTCTTCACCACCATGATATCCACAAACTAACTTGGTGCTCACCCAATTACTGACAGAAACTAGACTGACCAATAGATGATAAGTGGCACCTGGAGACACTCACTAAAAGATGTCAGAGTGAGAAAGGAATGGGATGTTGGCAGTAATCACCATCTGGAGACCGTTCTTATGAAGCTGAATATCAGAAAAACAGAACACAAAACATCAGGACGACAGCATTTCAGTGTGACAGAATAACAAGACACCATGACCGAGAAGGCATTGGTCATACAAATCAAATACAGGGTCCAACTCCTGGCAGACTCTGAAGATCAGTTTGAGCCAGCAGCAGACACAGTCAACAAGAAAGGGAAACAGGTTTCTTTGGTATATGTGAAGAGCAGTGAAAACATGCCTGGGGACAAAGTCAAGGAAGAGGAAAGAATGGTTAAGATAAGACACATGTCCAGCTATTGAAGAGATGAGATTAAAAGGAAAACAGCAACCCAATAACCCCTTGTGAGCTTAGGTTCTGAATCAATAGAAGGTAAATGGCCAACAAGGGGATCATTTACAAGAAGCATTCATTAATGAATTATATTTATAATGTCCCAAAAAGTGACATTTCAAAACAGTTATATGATGCATATCAATGAGAAAAATAGAAAATCATATTTAAGCGAATCATCTTGGAAGAAAAACATACAATCAATCAATCAACCAATCAGTCAGCTTTCGTAAAGTGTGACTACTCACCCGTGAGGGTCTCAGGGAGCTGATGAAGGTGGAAGGGGGCCTCATCCGAAGAGCTACGTCTTGAGGTTCTTCCTGAAGATGGTGAGCGATGGGCTTTCTCTGAGGTGCAGGGGGAGGTTGTTCCAACTCTTTGCTGTGATGTAGGTAAAGGATCGTCCTCTGGTGGTGGTTTTACAAATGCGAGGGATGCAAACATGCATACACAAGAGAACTGTCTTCAGGTTTAAGAAACAAAACAAAGCCTAACCTTGCTCTATCACACACACTAGCATGTGAAGAAAAGGACATCTTTTCTCAACATCTAGGCACAACAGGTACACCTGAAGATCATCACGAAGAAATCAGAAGTCATGTCACTCAACATCCCAAAGCCTTCACCACTCAAGGTGGATGAAGAGCACCTAGCCATGGCTAGAGAGTTCACGTACATAGGCAGTACTATCAGGCTTGATTCAGGAACATGCCTTGACATCACGAGCAAACTGAACAGAGCAAGGAATGCATTCAGGATACGGAACAATGTGTAGAGGTCATCTCAAACCAGGAACTGCCCACCAGAAGCACGCAAGAGAACATGGATGCCATTATTATGAGGAAAAGATGAGATGGATAGGACACACCTCAGAAGAGAACAAGACTCCATCACAGGAACAGCTCTCCATTGGACCCCAGAAAGCAAACAGAAGAGAGACATGCCAAAGAACACATGGAGGCGAACTGTGGAAACAGAAATGAAGACCCTGAACCACAGCTGGGGCACCGTACAGAAACTTGCCAGAGACAGAAAGAAGTGAAGGTCCTTTGTTGCTTCCTTACTGGCCAGTTAGCAAAATGGGAAGAAAGTAAGTAGGCATAGTCGTGTTTCTACCTCATGCCTCTTTAATCCACCATTAGACATTCCCTGCTCCCTTACCTCACTTTTGCATGTTCCTGCTTTCTCCTTTTGTCACAGTTTGTAAGAGGGGACCTCTTTTGCATGGTTAGCCAACCACGTTTTGCCTGATGTTGATGTGTCCTAGAAGTTGTAGTGCCCAGGGCCCCTGCTAACCAGGTTACCTGGGCCAGAGCTCTTTCCCTAAATCTGTTGTGATGCTTGGCACAATTGGATACACTCTGATATATCACTGTAAGTCCCTAGTAAATGGGTACCCCAGTTCCCTGGGCATGGGATATTAGGAGTAGACCCATGAGGGCAGCAGCACTGATTTTGCCACCTTCCAGGGCCCTGCACCAGATGTACCTAGCACTGCCATTTCAGGCTGAGTGTACTGGGGCAAATCTAAAAAGACAAACTCAACATGACACACTCCCTGTGTGCCCTGTCCATCCTACACTGCATATGCTATGGGTAAGTCACCCTTCTAACAGGCCTTCCAGCCCTAAGGCAGGGTGCACCATACTATATGTGAGGGCATAGTTGCATGAGCAATATGCCCCCACTGTGTCCTTGCCAAACCTGGGACATAGTGAGTGAACAGAGCAGTCATTTCTAAGTACATGGACTGGACACTGGTCAAACCCGAGTTCCCCAGCTACACGATGGCCACCCTGCACCCTGGGTTGTTTTATATCAAACACCTCAGAATGTTAAATCCAAACTGGTACCAGTATTGGATAAAACCCTAAATGTACCCAGGGGTCACCCTAGAGGTGCCCACTGCACAATCTAAGCTAACTGGCATAGATGCTGACTGATTCCATCCAGACAACCAATATACAAACCTGGAGGAGAGCCCTGGCACTATGGTTTGTAAAAACAATGCCCTTCCTGGGGGGAGGAGCTAACCCCCCCTCCCTCAGGAATGTGCACTCTCCTGGCGGTGAGCTTCAAAGGGCTACGCCCTTGAAACGCAAGCCCCCAGGCCTGCTGCTAGCAGCAGATGGCTTCCTCCTTTGTCAGCCCCCACTTTTGGCAGAAGCAAAGGCGGGAAACCACACAAAGGTTAGGAGGAGGGGTCTCACTGAGCATGCACCACCCCAAGGGACTTTGAGGCAAAGTGGACCCCCAATTTCATTTTATTCCATGTTGGATGGCAGGAAAATAGCCAATGAGGTTTAGGGTAGTGACCTTTCCCACAGGAAGGGGTCACTGTAGTGGGTGTAACCACCCAAGGGTAAGTGTCTCATTCGACACTACCAGGTTCCCCCTAAAACGACCACTAAATTCAATATTTAGTGAGCACCCCTAGACCAAGAAATCAGATTCATCAGGAAGAAGAGAAGACAGCACCAAAGAACCCAACAGGAAGAGAACAGATGACCTGCTGCACCAGAAAAGGCTCCAAGACCCCTGTTTCCTGCACCAGAATCCTGGCAATCGCCGCTGCGGAGGAGCTGACCATTGGACGGACCTCAAAAGACCCCAAGGACCTCCAGGCTTCACCAATAGCCCGAAATCTCCCTTCTGAGTGGAGGCACCACTCAAGAAACCAAAGAAACCTACAAGGAACCAGCAAACCAGTGAGAGTCATTTCACCGACTGGATGATATCTCCGCAACCGGAAGATACAGCCAGACCGACGACACACCAATGGCAGCTCGGGTGAGAATTTTGGTGGCACAGTGCTCTTCCATGGCCGAGTTGTGCCAATACCCCAGGAACTGGTCAGTGCACGTCAGACAACACCAAAAATAGCTCACCCAGAGCTGCAACTGAACCAGGAGGAAGCCCCAGTCGAGGGACTTCAGTGACAGTCTGGACCTCCCACCAGAGCACCCTCTGTAGGAGGCTGGCTTTGCTTATAGTGGGTACCTGATGGTACTTACACCTTGTGCCAGGTCCAGTTATCCCTTATTAGTAGATAAGAAGTGTTCTAGCAGCTTAGGCTGATAGAGGTAGCTATAGCAGAGCAGCTTAGGCTGAACTATGAGACAGGCAAAGCTTCTACTATACCACTTATATCATATAGCACTATATCACAAGAACCACAATACTCAGAGTTACTAAAAATAAAGGTACTTTATTTTAGTGACAATGTGCCAAAAATATCTCAGAGGATATACTCCTTTAGGAGGTAAGTAAAATACACAAAATATACACACAAACCAAAATTAGGTAAGTAAACAGTTAGAAAAGTAGTACAAACCCTGTAGAATACAATAGGATGCAATAGGCCTATGGCCAACACAAACCATATACTAAGAAAGTGGAATGCGAACCACTTAGGGATCCCAGGCCTAGTGTAGTGTAGAGGGTTGCTGGGAGTGTAAGAAAACACTAAGGGTGTCCAAGATACCCCACCCCAAGACCCTGAAAAGTAGGAGTAAAGTTACCCTACTTCCCCAGAAACACACTAAAGTCGTAATAGGAGATTCTGCAAAGACAACAACTGACTGCAAAGCACTGAAGACGGATTCCTGGACCTGAGGACCTGTAAAGGAAGGGGACCAAGTCCAAGAGTCACAAAAGTGTCCAGGGGGGGCAGGAGCCCACTAAACTCCGGATGAAGGTGCAAAATGGCTGCCTCCGGGTGGAAGAAGCTGAAGATTCTGCACCAACGGAAGATGCCAGGAACTTCTCCTTTGCACAGAAGGTGTCCCACGGCGTGCTGGAGGATGCAGAGTTGTTTCCACGCAGAAAGACAGCAAACAAGCCTTGCTAGCTGCAAAGGTCACGGTTGAAGGAAATGGGTGCTGCCCAGACCCAGGAAGGACCAGGAGGTCGCCCCTTGGAGGAGGAGACAGAGGGGGCGCTAAGCAGCACAGAGAGCCCATGCAGAAGCAGTTAGCACCTGCAGAAGCACTTGAACAGGGGTTCAACAAATCTGAGCATGGCGGTCATCTCAACACTACAAAGGAGGGTCCCACGAAGCCGGTGGTCAACTCAGCGAGTTGAGCAATGCAGGACGGAGTGCTGGGGACCTGGGCTATGCTGTGCACAAAGGATTCCTTGCAAAAGTGCACAGAAGCCCTAGCAGCTGCAGATCACGCAGTACACAGGATTACTGTCTGGCGTGGGGAGGCAAGGACTTACCTCCACCAAATTTGGACAGAAGGACCACTGGACTGTCGGAGTCACTTGGATCCAGCTCCTGTGTTCCAGGGACCATGCTCATTAAGATGAGAGGGGACCCAGAAGACCAGTGAAGCAGAAGTTTGGTGCCTGCGTTAGCAGGGGGAAGATTCCGTTGACCCACGGGAGATTTCTTCTTGGCTTCCAGTGCAGGGTGAAGGCAGACAGCCCTCAGAGCATGCACCACCAGGAAACAGTCGAGAAAGCCAGCAGGATTAGGCACTACAATGTTGCTGGTAGTCATCTTGCTACTTTGTTGCAGTTTTGCAGGCGTCCTGGAGCAGTCAGCGGTCGATCCTTCGCAAAAGTCGAAGAGGGAGATGCAGAGGAACTCTGGTGAGCTCTTGCATTTGTTATCTGAAGAGAAACCCACAGGAGAGACCCTACATAGCCCTCAGAGGAGGATTGGCCAATGAACCAGGTAAGCACCTATCAGGAGGGGTCTCTGACGTCACCTGCTGGCACTGGCCACTGAGAGGCCTCCACTGTGCCCTCACACCTCTGCATTCAAGATGTCATAGGTCTGGGACACACTGGAGGAGCTCTGGGCTCCACCCCTGGGGTGGTGATGGACAGGGGAGTGGTCACTCACCTTTCCTTTGTCCAGTTTCTCACCAGAGCAGGGGCTGGGGGATCCCTGAACCGGTGTAGACTGGCTTATGCAAGGAGGGCACCATCTGTGCCCTTCAAAGCATTTCTAGAGACTGGGGGAGGCTTCTCCTCCCCAGCTCTTAACACCTATTTCCAAAGAGAGAGGGTGTAACACCCTCTCTCAGAGGAAATCCTTTGTTCTGCCTTCCTGGGACTGGGCTGCCCAGACCCCAGGAGGGTAGAAGCCTGTCTGTGGGTTGGCAGCAGCGGTAGCTGCAGTGAAAACCCCAGAGAGCTAGTTTAGCAGTACCCCGGGTCCATACCGGAGCCCCGGGAATGCATGGGATTGGCACCCCAATACCAGATTTGGCATGGGGGGACAATTCCATGATCTTAGACATGTTATTTATTTATTTATTTATTTATTTTATTTATATAGCGCACAGCTACCCGGAGGTTTCCCGGCGCCTAAGACAGTGCAAGACAAAGGCAAGATCAGGAGATCAACTTGGGCGGTTACTGGTTAAAGAGCCATGTCTTAAGCTCCTTACGAAATCTAATGAACACCCTTTCATGACGCAAGTAGGAAGGAAGAGAATTCCAAAGAGAGGGAGCTAGGAAGGCAAAAGAACGTCCCCCCATTTTGGCACGTCTGATTCTGGGCACCTGGAATTTTTGTTGATTGGAGGATCGAAGTGAGCGAGCGGGCCGATAGTGTTGGACCAAGATTTTGAGGTAGTTGGGAGCTAGGCCCGTATTAATTCTATGCATATAGCATAGGGCTTTGAATTTGGTGCGATTCTCAATTCTCAGCCAATGTAGTTCACGAAGTGCACCAGAGGTAGGAGCGATTCTGGGAAGCTGGCAAAGAAGCCTGGCCGCAGAGTTCTGAACAACTTGAAGTTTGTGCAGTACTTCTTTATTCGCACCCAGATAGAGCACGTTTCCGTAGTCCAGTCTAGAAATAACCAGCGCTTGGACCACGGTTCCTTGGGCAGCCACAGGAAGCATCCAGAGAATTTTACGAAGCCACTTCAGGATAGCAAAGCAGGTAGAAGCTACTTTGGTCACCTGTTGTTTCATAGTCAACTGGTCATCAATGATGATGCCCAGGTTACGTGCAGAGAGAGAAGGGATTGGGGGGACACCCATCTCAGAGGGCCAATGTTGGGGGCCCCAGAGTGATTTTTTGTTTCCAAATATGAGGAGTTCTGTCTTTCCTCCATTAAGTTTGAGTTTATTAAAGTGCATCCAATTGGCTATCTTAGATAATCCTATTTGCAAAGAGGGAAGGTTGGAGGTTTCTTTGGGAGAGAGTGAAAAAATAAGTTGAGTGTCATCAGCATAAGAATAGATAGTTAGACCAGCTTGTTCTGCTATGCTCGCCAAAGGACTGACATATATATTGAAAAGTAGTGGACTGAGAATGGAGCCCTGGGGGACTCCATAAGGGGATGCGTGAATCAGGGAGGAAGCTGTGTGGGAGAAAACCTGAAAAGTCCTGTTGGATAAAAAGCTGGACAACCACGAGAGGGCTTTGCCGCCAATGCCCTTGATGTTAAGAGTTTTTAGGAGAGAGGAGTGAGATACAGTATCAAAAGCTGCGCTTAAGTCCAGTAGGATAAGAGCTACTGTTTCTCCTTTGTCAATTTGTTGGTGGATATTTTCAGTCACACCCAGTAAAGTCGCCTCAGTTGAATAGCTGGCACGAAAACCAGATTGAGAAGGATGAAGGATGTTACTGGTTTCTACAAACTGGGTCAATTGAAGATTAACGTGTTTTTCCAAAATTTTGGAAAAAAAAGAGAAATTGGGCGGAAGTTAGAGAAAATTTCAGGATCAGAGTTAATTTTCTTTAGTAAAGGAAGGACCATTTACATGGCCATATTCGGAGTTACCATTGTGAAGCTACATGTAGGTATTGACCTATATGTAGTGCACGCGTGAAATGGTGTCCCCGCACTCACAAAGTCCGGGGAAATGACCCTGAACAATGTGGGGGCACCTTGGCTAGTGCCAGGGTGCCCTCACACTTAGTAACTTTGCACATAACCTTCACTAAGTGAGGGTTAGACATATAGGTGACTTATAAGTTACTTAAGTGCAGTGTAAAATGGCTGTGAAATAACGTGGATGTTATCTCACGCAGGCTGCAGTGGCAGTCCTGTGTAAGAATTGTCTGAGCTCCCTATAGGTGGCAAAAGAAATGCTACAGCCCATAGGGATCTCCTGGAACCCCAATACCCTGGGTACCTAGGTACCATATACTAGGGAATTATAAGAGTGTTCAAGTGTGCCAATCAGAATTGGTAAAAATGGTCACTAGCCTGCAGTGGCAATTTTAAAGACAGAGAGAGCATAAGCACTGAGGTTCTGGTTAGCAGAGCCTCAGTGACACAGTTAGGCACCACACAGGGAACACATACAGGCCACAAACTATGAGCACTGGGGTCCTGGCTAGCAGGGTCCCAGTGAGACATATAAAACAGACTGACAAATTGGGTTTTCACTATGAACACTGGGGTCCTGGCTACCAGGATCCCAGTGAGACAGTAAAAACTCCCCGACATATACTCACAAACAGGCCAAAAGTGGGGGTAACAAGGCTAGAAAGAGGCTACCTTCCTACAGCCTCGTCATCCTGGAAGGCCCCTGGAAGAAGACTTACCTCCAGCTCCAAAGGGTTCCATTGTGCACAGCATCCAAGACCTCCAACTTGCCCTGAGCTCTGCATCACGGAACCTGCTGTGTGCCCTGGGTCCCTAGACCCTTGCGACCTCATCAGCCCAAGGGGACCCAAAGGCACCACCTTTAAACCTGCAAACCAGCGCCTTTTACAAGTGGCCCCTCCAAGTGGCCCTGTGCCAAGAGACTTTCCAGCACTGCTCCAGCCGGAACCAGGAGTGGCCAGAGAATCATCAGCTGGCACAGTGTGCCCACTTACCTCATTGACCGCTCTGCAAAAGAAGAGACTGGTAACTCACCTGTGTGATTTTATATGCATTTTGCTAGGTGGCCTTCCATGGATTCCTATGGTGTGTAATTAAGCACAGAAAGACTAACTTTATTAAACTTTTGAAAAATTATAACTCAAAAAGTACTTAACGTATCTTAAACATTTTGGTCTTAAAATTATATAAAAGTCTGAAGTATTTTATAAATTCTGGTGTTGAGTTATTCATTGAGTGCATGTGGTGCATGGTTGGATTTGTGAGTACAACAAATGCTTAGCACGCCTCCTGGATTAGCCTAACTGCTTGATCAGCTACCTTAAAAATTGGAGCATTAGGTGGTCTAATTTTTACCTCTGGAAACCAATGTGTGGTTGCCTGGACCCCCTGCATAGTGTGCCTAGTTTTGCACACTACATAGAGGGCCAGCCTCCTACATCAGTTGTTGCAGTCTTTTTCTTCCTGCTTCTTTTTCTGTTGTGTGTTTTTCTTTGTGAGGCAAAGAAAACACCTCAGCTAATGGGAAAGCTACATGCTGAGTTTACCTAGTGCGAATTTGGGGAGAAAAGTGTGTTGGGAAAAGTGGCATCAACAGGCCTCACAAAATACAAACCGCAAGAGCATAAGCATGAAGTGTGTCATGAATATGATGCTAGGCACAGCTGACAATATGTATCTTGGCAGGCAGAACAAAAAAACCAAGGGCGCACCCCAGCCAAATACACGCCACAGTCAGACACCTTTCTTTCTTCGGTGTGGAATGTTTTTCTTTTCCGTGATATTTATTTCAATGTTACTTCCTTTGTGTAGAACTGCTCTATTCATCACCATGAATGAAGTTGGAAATTAGCCATCTACTTAATGTCAGTCAGAGGATTAGGTAAACACACTGCTTAGTTTGTAAAACAATAGGTGCTGTGGTCAAAAGTTTTGATCTGAAGCCCATGGCCGGCGGTGTTGAGGTGCCAGATAATAAGGCTTCGGAGCCTTTATTCTACATCATGCAGTGCTTAATTTGTGCTTGTTGTTTCCGGTGCTGAGCACCAGCACTTATTTTTGATGGCCGGCACTTATTCATCTGCCTCAAGCATTTGCTGCGTGCAAAAGACACACATGGGAAAGACGGAGGAAGAGAAAAACAAAAAAGCGTCACAAAGGGAGAAAGTAGAAAGCTGCAAGAGTGAGCTGAAGGGGCAGGGAGTGGCTTTAAATGTATTGAAGAGGCCCGAGATGGCTTCAGGATTACGCCGCCTCAGTATTCCGTGATCGCACATTTAATTGCAGCAGCAGCGTGTTCTACAAAAGGGCTTTGGGCACCGGCACATTTTAATTTACAAATTAAGCACTGACATCATGCTTCTTAAATCCACCACAGGACATTCACTGCCCCTTTAGCTCACTCTTTCTGGCTCTTTTTCATCCCGCTGTCTCCCTTTGTCGCAGTTGTTACGTCTTTCTCTGCCTCCCTCTGTCCCCCTTGTGTGTTTTGCTCTCTCTTTCTCTCACTTGTTGTGGGTCAAAGTCTGATGTGGAAAATAAGAGTCAGACCCTAAAAATGAGTGCCGGAAGGCCCCAACTGCAACCACCAGCTCAAATTAGGCACTGGGTTAAAGCATGGAAACATTTACAGGGCGCAGGCCCACTCTAGCCAGCTGGACAGAGAGCCCAAACTGCACAGCTGTACAGACCTAGCTTGTAATTGTGGCTACAGTGGACCAAGTTAGATTAACCAGTTGCTACTCTAATAGGTTAACGTTTCTTTCTGCCTCTCACAAACAAAGATTCCTGCATGCCCTCACTTGGGTGTCACAACTGCGCCGGTGTTTGACTGCTCTCTGGAGAACCTCAGACAGTGATATATATGCCCCTAAAAGCACAACAGCCTGCACCTAATATAGTACTTAAGAATATATTTATTACACAATTTACATAATTAATAATCTATTATATTTTTAATAACACATTAATTATTAATTGTAATTATCACTTGATTAACTTCCCACTGTATACCCCTACAAACCCAACAGCCCGCACCTAATATATATCTCAAAAATATAATTATTACATGTCTTACCTAATTAACAATCAATTAAATAATGAATAATAAATTAAGCAATTAAGCAATTACTACTTAATTAACTTCCCACCCTACACCCCTACAAACCCAGCAACCAGCATCTAGTATATAACATAATAAATATGATAATTACATAATTCAGATAACTAATACTCAAATAATGAATAATACATTCCAATCCCATCTTATACCCCTACAAACCCAGCAACCTACATCTAATATATAACTAAATAATACAATAACTACATAATTTACATAAATAATAATGAATTAAAAATTTAATATTAAAATAAAATTAATTGTTAAGTAATTATACTTAATAAACTTCCCATCCTGTACCCAAACAAACCTCACAACGTGCTACAGCACTATAAATTACTATTAGCAATTAAGTTAAGAATTATAAATCACTTAAAATTACAGACTACATTAAAAACTATTGCCAACAATTATACAAACAATATTCAACATATAAAATTATTACTTGATCTAAAACACATAAAGAGAATAAAAAAAAATATTTCTTACAACTGTATTATTGAAAATGATATTGACAACACAGATGTTCTTGAAAACGATATTACTTACCTAAAAAAATCAATATTCTTGTCAACGATATTTCTACATCACAATGTTTGTTTATTACAATACTCTTTCCAATATATTATTAATTGCACTAAATGTGGTATCTCCGGACACCCACTTCAGAACACTCCTAGACCTGTGGAAGATCTGGAGAGGGCTGAACTTGCTGGCTGAGACCTCAGAAGAGCCTAGAAGAATGTTCCTGCTCAGGCTGATCTTTTGTTAAAGATAAATGGAAAATAAGCTGCCTGCAACTCCTTAGCTGACCAGTGGCAACTGGACAACAACTGGACCATCCAGTTGTCTCCTGCCTGAAACTCCGTGAGCCTCTAAGTGCTTCCTCTGGGGCCCCAGGGGGCCTTAGAAGTGTATATCTGTGAAAGGCCTGGACTGAAGGTGCAAAGTTAGAAGGTAAAATCTTTGACCAGAACAAACCTGTGTGATGTATTTGACCCATGCTCCATCACGGTCAGCCACAAATTGCTCTTAGGTCCTGTTCTGCTGTTACCATTGACTATCACTGGCATTTTGTCCTTCTCGGTGCTATTCGTACTTAAATATTTAAATATTCATATCTGTGGTTCGCCTTATTAGATTTTTTGTCATTTTGGCGTTGTGTTTATTACATTTTGCTCTGTGTTTCTAATTTATTTTGGGATCTCTATTGTTTTGCATTTTGAACTTAATTATTATTTTAGTACTGCATAAATACTTTACACATTGACTCTACGCATGTCTGCCTTCTCTGTGCCATGGCTACCAGGCTGTAGTGAGCTCAGATTTAGTTACTGGTTTACCCTGACAAGGGTTGCGATAATTATTTGAGGTGGGTACTCAACCCCCTGAATTAATAACCCAATTTCTTATGAGACTAAGCATATCAAGAGGCTGCATTGCAGACATGTTCTGTGAGTAAACCGGGGTATAATGTAAAGAACCTCCGTCAGTTTTTCAGTGATTGCTTGGAGAATGACCAGCTGTGAATCATTATTCTGTCTGGTAGGTGTGAACACAACAGGTTATCCTATTGCACCATGGAACTTACTTCTTGGCACAGTTTGTGATCTGCTGCAGAAGTAAATCTGATTCTCTCTCTTATTCTTTCATAGTTGCCAAATGCTCGCAAGCCAGGTGGGACACCCTGATTATTAGGGGGCAACATTAGGAACTTCAAAAACCCATGCTTACCATTGTAATAGGGAAAGTTCAAGTCACAGAAAGCAATGTGCTGGTAACTAAAAAGTCAGAACTGGGTGTCACAAATGATATTGCATTGTTCCACTGTAGAAGTAATCAGGCACTTCTTGTCCCTGAGGAGGTTTCAAGGTGCTTTAATTCATGGCAGTTTCCACAATGCTCTTTCCGAGTACAGGGTTGTTAGGGTGTTGTTTGTAGATATGTCCATATGGGTGGTTCTGAGTAACTACACCCTGAGTAAAAACAGATTGTAGTGGACTGGTAGTTTTGCGTAAACGTGAGTTGTTACGGAGAAGCGTGAGACCAGACACAGTCCTGCATCTGGATACCAACCATTTTTATTGGGTGCTGTCTGATTCATAACAATTAAATGTATTGAAAGAGACAGTTTTTTTATGTTCGCCAAAAATTCCAAGTGGTTATCAATTATTCTTATTCTGGCAAAAAATGTGTTTCATGTGTCTGCTGTCTGAATTGAGAAGAAGCTTTCGACATTGTGAGACTTCTTGAAAGAATGCAGGGTCACGGGTGAAACCAACTTGCAACAAAGCGATCTACCTCCTAAATAGGTATTTAGTTTATGTTGAAGAAAATTTGGCCGTGTCTTAGACAGCATAATGAGCTGTGCACATTGTTTTGGAGGTAATACCCTTTGTCTGCAGTAGCTTGACATGACGACCTAAGGGCTGGAGAGACGGGCACTCTGATGTGATGACTAAGGAGTTGGCTTGGACCAGTATTCTGTATTCCCCGACATTTACAAATTCACAGCAGAGGGGCTCCGAGGACTATACCATCAGCGTATAGTCAAGACAGGCGAGATCCTGCTCGAGCTGGACTGGCGTCCTTTGATGTAAAAGTAGCCATGGAACAATTCTGCAAAGAGATGACATTATGTAGAAGGAACCCTTAGTTACTTGATTAACTTGTTCTAAGGAAGAGATCAAAGTCCACCATCAACTCCGGATGCTTTACTTTGTTCAATGGATTTGAAGATGGATCAGCCTCTTGTGGGCAGAGTGTGGTCAGGTGGTCCAGTAATTCCTGTATCACAGAATCCCTCTGTTTTTGTGTATTTAGCTTGATGTGGTTATTTAGCATCCCATGGCTAACCACTTGAATGCCTTAGCCTATGATCAAAACACCAATCTCTAACTGTGAGGGCCTGGAGGAAAATACCAAACCAGGCTGGGCATGGTATATCCTTCTCACCCTTATTGAACATCACACATAACCCATTTCTCCCACCCACACTTGAAAACATCTCTGAACACATATTGAAATTAATGGAAATTGAAATGCTGGGTGATCTGTTTTTTTTTAAGGTGGTTCTTGATGGTCAGTCTGGAATATAAAACTGATGCCGGTAATAATGCATTGACCATCTTGCTGTATCATGAACTTTGGCTGGCTATGAAATCTATCCCCCAAGATCTCCCTCTGCACCTTCCGGAGCTCAATTTACCTACAAAAATGATTCAGGGAGGTGATGCTAGAAAAACAATTGACTTCATGTACGTGGAGATTATGGGCCTCATTACGAGTTGGTGGTCCTGTGACTGCCATATTGGCGGTGGCAATCAGACCACCACCAGGCTGGAGGTGAAGACTGGCAAATTATAATTATGGTGGTGATCCCACCGGAACACAACCAAAGCACCGGTGCGGTCTGACTGCTGCGGACGATTGGAGCCACCAGCAGGCCGGCAGAGATCATGTTGCTGTCGGACCTATTACGAGGTTGCATGCCGCCAAGATTTCCACCGCGGTCAGATCACCACAGAAACCCAGGCGGAAACAAACTGGATAAAATGAGACACTTACCGTTAGGAAGCCACACTCGTCTGGAGCCGCCATGGAACCAGAACCAGACATCATCCCACTGCTCCTGCTCCCCAAAAGATAATGCAATCTTCGCCGATGACGACAACAACAACCGTAAGTACACACACTCACCTGTAGCTGTTGTATATTGTCAAATTTTGTAAAGTTACATAATACACCAGAGGGAAGGGGATGCAACAATGCACTGACACGCACACTCATATACAACTACAAAGACACCCACACAAACACAGAACACACTCTGCAGCCACCACACACACACACCACACGTCAAGAACACACACGGCAACACAGCACAGGTTCAGTCTCACACAAGACCATGCAACATAACAGCATGTCACAACCACAACTGCAACATCACAAACACATTGGCACGCACTCACTCCCGACACTAGCCAGGGACACATCACACATACAATACTATGAAAAACCAACAGGGAACAAGCACACACAAATACTCAATAATACAACTTACCAATCGACACACACATCACACACACAAGAGATCGTACCTATCAAACCATGCACAATACACGCACACAGTCAAATCACACAAAGCCACACACAACAGTCACATGTCAACACAAACACCACACAATACCATCACAACGACATGTCTGCTACATACACATGCCCATCACACAACACACGCTCCATCTCTGGGAGACAAAAGCACTGCACACACCGTCCCATACCGCCCATTCAATACATGAAGCACAAGCACCACACCCACACAAATACTCCCACACAACCAATGTCAGCCAGGAACAACTGAAACCTAGGAAATAAAATGCAGGACAAAGATGTAACCAGATAACCAGCAACTTGTTGGTCAGAATATATATTTTAAATAAATAAGAAGAGAGTCAAAAGCCATAGGCCTGTTTATAGTCCTGATATTGTGCACCAAAGGCACATAATGGTGCCCAACTTGACGCCTGACTGCTATGTAACCTCCACAGTTAGGGGCATCAATGGGTCAGGCAGGCACCTCATGAAAGATCTGGGTGTGGTGGCGGGGGGAGGTTTGGGCTCAGGTTTGACACAGGGGTTGGGGCTTTGGCTTGGGAGCGGGATGGTTTAGGTTTAGGCTTGGGGAGGGTTGGGTCTTTGTGGGAGGAGTTGACTTCTAGGCGGGGAGGGGCATGAGTACTGGCAGGGGGCTGAATAGGCCTTGGAGGTGGAAGGGATTGACTTGGGGAGAGAAACTGAATATTTAGAGGTACCTCAAGGGGGGAGGAGTAGGGAAAAGGTCAAACTCTGAGAGGAAAGCTTTCTTAGACACACGGGACGGTCATAACAAAAGGGTTTGGGTGTGTGGGGGGAGAGGGAGTCCTTGTATGAGGTGTTGGTGTGGATATCCTGGGTGCATGTTTGTGGGAGATATGCTTGTGGGTGGTGGGTGTCTGTTGGGTGGGTGAGTGGGGGTGTTTATGTGTCTTGGGCTAAGGGGGTTGAAAGGGGATGCCATTGTGGGTGGGTGGCTATCTGTTGGGGTGGTGACTGCAGGTATGGTGAATGTGCTGCATGTAGGCGTGTCAGTGGTTGTGGTGTCTGTGGGTGTGATTACTTGGGTGGATGTCGGCTGGAGTGCTGTCTGCAGGTAGGATGTGTGTGGTGGCTAGATCTGTGAATGTTGGTGTGGTGTCTGCAGGTGTGCCAGGTGTGGTGTCTGTGATGCTGGAGGTGGTGGGGATGTCAGAGCAGTTTGTGACTGTTGCTGTGTCTGCAAGTGTATATTGCTTGTGTGTATGCCAATGGTGTGTCTTGTGGTGCTTTGGTTTGTCTGCTGTACCCTTGGCTGTTGAGGTGGATGCATGCCTGTCTGTTTGTGTGTTTTGGCTAGGTCAGGGAAGGGGGTATTGGGATTGGGAAGAGGAAGGTAGGGAGACGGTAGACAAAGGGTGTAAGGAAATGCCTCCTTGGCATGGTTGCCCCCTGACTTTTTGCCTTTGCTGATGCTATGTTTACAATTGAAAGTGTGCTGAGGCCTGCTAACCAGGCCCCAGCACCAGTGTTCTTTCCCTAACCTGTACTTTTGTATCCACAATTGGCAGACCCTGGCATCCAGATAAGTCCCTTGTAACTGGTACTTCTAGTACCAAGGGCCCTGATGCCAAGGAAGGTCTCTAAGGGCTGCAGCATGTCTTATGCCACCCTGGAGACCTCTCACTCAGCACAGACACACTGCTTGCCAGCTTGTGTGTGCTAGTGAGGACAAAACGAGTAAGTCGACATGGCACTCCCCTCAGGGTGCCATGCCAGCCTCTCACTGCCTATGCAGTATAGGTAAGCCACCCCTCTAGCAGGCCTTACAGCCCTAAGGCAGGGTGCACTATACCATAGGTGAGGGTACCAGTGCATGAGCATGGTACCCCTACAGTGTCTAAACAAAACCTTAGACATTGTAAGTACAGGGTAGCCATAAGAGTATATGGTCTGGGAGTCTGTCAAACACGAACTCCACAGCACCATAATGGCTACACTGAAAACTGGGAAGTTTGGTATCAAACTTCTCAGCACAATAAATGCACACTGATGCCAGTGTACATTTTATTGTAAAATACACCACAGAGGGCACCTTAGAGGTGCCCCCTGAAACTTAACCGACTATCTGTGTAGGCTGACTAGTTTTAGCAGCCTGCCACAAACTGAGACATGTTGCTGGCCCCATGGGGAGAGTGCCTTTGTCACTCTGAGGCCAGTAACAAAGCCTGCACTGGGTGGAGATGCTAACACCTCCCCCAGGCAGGAATTGTCACACCTGGCGGTGAGCCTCAAAGGCTCACCTCCTTTGTGCCAACCCAGCAGGACACTCCAGCTAGTGGAGTTGCCCGCCCCCTCCGGCCAGGCCCCACTTTTGGCGGCAAGGCCGGAGAAGATAATGAGAAAAACAAGGAGGAGTCACTGACCAGTCAGGACAGCCCCTAAGGTGTCCTGAGCTGAAGTGACTCTAACTTTTAGAAATCCTCCATCTTGCAGATGGAGGATTCCCCCAATAGGGTTAGGATTGTGACCCCCTCCCCTTGGGAGGAGGCACAAAGAGGGTGTACCCACCCTCAGGGCTAGTAGCCATTGGCTACTAACCCCCCAGACCTAAACACGCCCTTAAATTTAGTATTTAAGGGCTACCCTGAACCCTAGAAAATTAGATTCCTGCAACTACAAGAAGAAGGACTGCCCAGCTGAAAACCCCTGCAGCGGAAGACCAGAAGACGACAACTGCCTTGGCTCCAGAAACTCACCGACCTGTCTCCTGCCTTCCAAAGATCCTGCTCCAGCGACGCCTTCCAAAGGGACCAGCGACCTCGACATCCTCTGAGGACTGCCCCTGCTTCGAAAAGACAAGAAACTCCCGAGGACAGCGGACCTGCTCCAAGAAAGGCTGCAACTTTGTTTCCAGCAGCCTTGAAAGAACCCTGCAAGCTCCCCGCAAGAAGCGTGAGACTTGCAACACTGCACCCGGCGACCCCGACTCGGCTGGTGGAGATCCAACACCTCAGGAGGGACCCCAGGACTACTCTGATACTGTGAGTACCAAAACCTGTCCCCCCTGAGCCCCCACAGCGCCGCCTGCAGAGGGAATCCCGAGGCTTCCCCTGACCGCGACTCTTTGAATCCAAAGTCCCGACGCCTGGGAGAGACCCTGCACCCGCAGCCCCCAGGACCCGAAGGACCGGACTTTCACTGGAGAAGTGACCCCCAGGAGTCCCTCTCCCTTGCCCAAGTGGAGGTTTCCCCGAGGAACCCCCCCCTTGCCTGCCTGCAGCGCTGAAGAGATCCCGAGATCTCTCATAGACTAACATTGCGAACCCGACGCCTGTTTCTACACTGCACCCGGCCGCCCCCGCGCTGCTGAGGGTGAAATTTCTGTGTGGGCTTGTGTCCCCCCTGGTGCCCTACAAAACCCCCCTGGTCTGCCCTCCGAAGACGCGGGTACTTACCTGCAAGCAGACCGGAACCGGGGCACCCCCTTCTCTCCATTCTAGCCTATGTGTTTTGGGCACCACTTTGAACTCTGCACCTGACCGGCCCTGAGCTGCTGGTGTGGTAACTTTGGGGTTGCTCTGAACCCCCAACGGTGGGCTACCATTGGACCAAGAACTGAACCCTGTAAGTGTCTTACTTACCTGGTAAAACTAACAAATACTTACCTCCCCTAGGAACTGTGAAAATTGCACTAAGTGTCCGCTTTTAAAACAGCTATTTGTCAATAACTTGTAAAGTATACATGCAATTTTTATGCTTTAAAGTTCCTAAAGTACTTACCTGCAATACCTTTCGAATGAGATATTACATGTAGAATTTGAACCTGTGGTTCTTAAAATAAACTAAGAAAAAGATATTTTTCTATACAAAAACCTATTGGCTGGATTTGTCTCTGAGTGTGTGTACCTCATTTATTGTCTATGTGTATGTACAACAAATGCTTAACACTACTCCTTGGATAAGCCTACTGCTCGACCACACTACCACAAAATAGAGCATTAGTATTATCTATTTTTACCACTATTTTACCTCTAAGGGGAACCCTTGGACTCTGTGCATGCTATTCCTTACTTTGAAATAGCACATACAGAGCCAACTTCCTACATTGGTGGATCAGCGGTGGGGTACAAGACTTTGCATTTGCTGGACTACTCAGCCAATACCTGATCACACGACAAATTCCAAAATTGTCATTAGAAATTCATGTTTGCAATTTGAAATTTTTCTAAAATCTTAAAAGTCCTGCTAGGGCCTTGTGTGTTAAGTCCCTGTTTAGCATTGTCTTTTAGAGTTTAAAAGGTTGTTAAAAGTTTGAAATTAGATTCTAGAAACAGTTTTAGATTCTTTAAAAAGTCTTCCAACTTTTAGCAAAATAATGTCTGATACAGAGATGAATGTGGTGGAACTCGACACCACACCTTACCTCCATCTTAAGATGAGGGAGCTAAGGTCTCTCTGTAATATCAAAAAAATAACCATTGGCTCCAGACCTACCAAAATTCAGCTCCAGGAGCTGTTGGCAGAGTTTGAAAAAGCCAACCCCTCTGATGATGACATCACAGAGGAAGAAATTAGTGACTTGGAGGCCAATGTCCCTCCTCCAGTCCTAAATAGGGAGAACAGGACCCCTCAAGTCCTGTCTCCAACTGTGTTAGTCAGAAATGGTGAGTCCCTCACAGGAGGGTCCCACATTTCTGAAATCACTGAGGATGCTCTCAGTGAAGATGACCTCCTGTTAGCCAGGATGGCCAAAAGATTGGCTTTAGAGAGACAGCTCCTAGCCATAGAAAGGGAAAGACAAGAGATGGGCCTAGGACCCATCAATGGTGGCAGCAACATAAATAGGGTCAGAGATTCTCCTGACATGTTGAAAATCCCTAAAGGGATTGTAACTAAATATGAAGATGGTGATGACATCACCAAATGGTTCACAGCTTTTGAGAGGGCTTGTGTAACCAGAAAAGTGAACAGATCTCACTGGGGTGCTCTCCTTTGGGAAATGTTCACAGGAAAGTGTAGGGATAGACTCCTCACACTCTCTGGACAAGATGCAGAATCTTATGACCTCATGAAGGGTACCCTGATTGAGGGCTTTGGATTCTCCACTGAGGAGTACAGGATTAGGTTCAGGGGGGCTCAAAAATCCTCGAGCCAGACCTGGGTTGACTTTGTTGACTACTCAGTGAAAACACTAGATGGTTGGATTCAAGGCAGTGGTGTAAGTAATTATGATGGGCTGTACAATTTATTTGTGAAAGAACACCTATTGAGTAATTGTTTCAATGATAAACTGCATCAGCATCTGGTAGACCTAGGACCAATTTCTCCCCAAGAATTGGGAAAGAAGGCGGACCATTGGGTCAAGACAAGGGTGTCCAAGACTTCAACAGGGGGTGACCAAAAGAAAGGGGTCACAAAGACTCCCCGGGGGAAGGGTGATGAGACAACCAAAACTAAAAATAGTAAAGAGTCTTCTACAGGCCCCCAAAAACCTGCACAGGAGGGTGGGCCCAGAGCCTCTTCACAAAACAATGGGTACAAGGGTAAAAACTTTGATCCCAAAAAGGCCTGGTGTCATAGCTGTAAACAGCATGGACACCAAACTGGAGACAAGGCCTGTCCCAAGAAAGGTTCCACTCCAAACTCCCATCCAGGTAACACTGGTATGGCTAGTCTCCAAGTGGGATCAACAGTGTGCCCAGAGCAAATCAGGGTCCACACTGAGGCTACTCTAGTCTCTGAGGGTGGGGTGGATTTAGCCACACTAGCTGTCTGGCCGCCTAACATGCAAAAATACAGACAGCAACTCTTAATTAATGGGACTAGAATAGAGGGCCTGAGGGATACAGGTGCCAGTGTCACCATGGTGACAGAGAAACTGGTTTCCCCTGGCCAATACCTGACTGGAAAAACTTACACAGTCACCAACGCTGACAATCAGAGAAAAGTACATCCCATGGCAATGGTTACTTTAGAATGGGGAGGGGTCAATGGCCTGAAACAGGTGGTGGTCTCCTCAAATATCCCAGTGGACTGTCTGCTTGGAAATGACCTGGAGTCCTCAGCATGGGCTGAGGTAGAACTAAAAACCCATGCAGCAATGCTGGGTATCCCTGAACTGGTGTGTGTGAAAACAAGAGCACAGTGCAAGGCACAGGGTGAACAAGTAGAGCTGGAGTCTGGAAGAATGGCCCAGCCTACCAAGAGGAAAGGAAAGTCAGTTGGGAAACCAACTGCAACACAGCAAAAGAAAGGGAACCTCTCTTCTCAGGAAGAAGTTCTGCCCTCTGAGGGAACTGAGCCTTTGGAGCTTGAACCTTATCAGGTTGAGCTCTTAGGCCCAGGGGGACCCTCAAGGGAGGAGCTGTGTAAGGGACAAGAAACCTGTCCCTCTCTTGAAGGCCTTAGGCAGCAAGCTGCTGAAGAGTCCAAAGGCAAGAAAAATGGAACACATAGGGTCTATTGGGAAGATGGACTCCTGTACACTGAGGCCAGAGACCCCAAACCTGGTGCCACTAGGAGAGTGGTAGTGCCTCAGCTGTTCAGGAAGTTCATCCTAACATTGGCCCATGACATTCCCCTTGCTGGACATTTGGGACAAACCAAGACGTGGGAGAGGTTAGTCAACCACTTCTACTGGCCCAATATGTCCAACATGGTTAAGGAGTTTTGCCTCTCCTGCCCCACCTGTCAAGCCAGTGGTAAGACAGGTGGGCATCCAAAGGCCCCCCTCATTCCACTTCCAGTGGTGGGGGTTCCCTTTGAAAGAGTGGGTGTGGACATAGTTGGTCCACTAGAACCTCCCACAGCCTCAGGAAATATGTATATCCTGGTAGTAGTGGATCATGCTACCAGGTATCCTGAAGCTATTCCCCTTAGGTCGACTACTGCCCCTGCAGTAGCCAAGGCCCTCATTGGTATCTTTACCAGAGTGGGTTTCCCTAAGGAGGTGGTGTCTGACAGAGGTACCAACTTCATGTCAGCATACCTAAAGCACATGTGGAATGAGTGTGGAGTGACTTATAAATTCACTACACCATACCATCCACAAACTAATGGCTTGGTTGAGAGATTCAACAAGACATTAAAAGGCATGATCATGGGGCTCCCAGAAAAACTCAAAAGGAGATGGGATGTCCTCTTGCCATGCCTGCTTTTCGCTTACAGAGAGGTACCACAGAAGGGAGTTGGATTCTCACCCTTTGAACTTCTGTTTGGTCATCCTGTAAGGGGACCACTTGCCCTTGTTAAAGAAGGCTGGGAGAGACCTCTCCATGAGCCTAAACAGGACATAGTGGACTATGTACTTGGCCTTCGCTCTAGAATGGCAGAGTACATGGAAAAGGCAACCAAAAACCTTGAGGCCAGCCAACAGCTCCAGAAGTTTTGGTATGACCAAAAGGCTGCACTGGTTGAGTTCCAACCAGGGCAGAAAGTCTGGGTTCTGGAGCCTGTGGCTCCCAGGGCACTCCAGGACAAATGGAGTGGCCCTTACCCAGTACTAGAGAGGAAGAGTCAGGTCACCTACTTGGTGGACCTGGGCACAAGCAGGAGCCCCAAGAGGGTGATCCATGTAAACCGCCTTAAGCTCTTCCACGACCGGGCTGATGTCAATCTGTTGATGGTAAAAGATGAGGATCAGGAGGCAGAGAGTGAACCTCTCCCTGATCTTCTGTCATCAGACCCAAAAGATGGTACAGTAGATGGAGTGATCTACTCAGACACCCTCTCTGGCCAACAGCAAGCTGATTGTAGGAGAGTCCTACAACAGTTTCCTGAACTCTTCTCCTTAACCCCTGGTCAGACACACCTGTGTACCCATGATGTGGACACAGGAGACAGCATGCCTGTCAAGAACAAAATCTTTAGACAATCTGACCATGTTAAAGAAAGCATCAAGGTGGAAGTCCACAAGATGCTGGAATTGGGAGTAATTGAGCGCTCTGACAGCCCCTGGGCTAGCCCAGTGGTCTTAGTCCCCAAACCTCACACCAAAGATGGAAAGAAAGAGATGAGGTTTTGTGTGGACTACAGAGGGCTCAATTCTGTCACCAAAACAGATGCCCATCCAATTCCAAGAGCTGATGAGCTCATTGATAAATTAGGTGCTGCCAAATTTCTAAGTACCTTTGACTTGACAGCAGGGTACTGGCAAATAAAAATGGCACCTGGAGCAAAAGAAAAGACAGCATTCTCCACACCTGATGGGCATTATCAGTTTACTGTTATGCCCTTTGGTTTAAAGAATGCCCCTGCCACCTTCCAAAGGTTGGTGAATCAAGTCCTTGCTGGCTTGGAGTCCTTTAGCACAGCTTATCTTGATGATATTGCTGTCTTTAGCTCCACCTGGCAGGATCACCTGGTCCACCTGAAGAAGGTTTTGAAGGCTCTGCAATCTGCAGGCCTCTCTATCAAGGCATCCAAATGCCAGATAGGGCAGGGAACTGTGGTTTACTTGGGCCACCTTGTAGGTGGAGGCCAAGTTCAGCCACTCCAACCCAAGATCCAGACTATTCTGGACTGGGTAGCTCCAAAAACCCAGACTCAAGTCAGGGCATTCCTTGGCTTGACTGGGTATTACAGGAGGTTTGTGAAGGGATATGGATCCATTGTGACAGCCCTCACTGAACTCACCTCCAAGAAAATGCCCAAGAAAGTGAACTGGACTGTGGAATGCCAACAGGCCTTTGACACCCTGAAACAAGCAATGTGCTCAGCACCAGTTCTAAAAGCTCCAGATTATTCTAAGCAGTTCATTGTGCAGACTGATGCCTCTGAACATGGGATAGGGGCAGTTTTGTCCCAAACAAATGATGATGGCCTTGACCAGCCTGTTGCTTTCATTAGCAGGAGGTTACTCCCCAGGGAGCAGCGTTGGAGTGCCATTGAGAGGGAGGCCTTTGCTGTGGTTTGGTCCCTGAAGAAGCTGAGACCATACCTCTTTGGGACTCACTTCCTAGTTCAAACTGACCACAGACCTCTCAAATGGCTGATGCAAATGAAAGGTGAAAATCCTAAACTGTTGAGGTGGTCCATCTCCCTACAGGGAATGGACTTTATAGTGGAACACAGCCCTGGGACTGCCCATGCCAATGCAGATGGCCTTTCCAGGTTCTTCCACTTAGAAAATGAAGACTCTCTTGGGAAAGGTTAGTCTCATCCTCTTTCGTTTGGGGGGGGGTTGTGTAAGGAAATGCCTCCTTGGCATGGTTGCCCCCTGACTTTTTGCCTTTGCTGATGCTATGTTTACAATTGAAAGTGTGCTGAGGCCTGCTAACCAGGCCCCAGCACCAGTGTTCTTTCCCTAACCTGTACTTTTGTATCCACAATTGGCAGACCCTGGAATCCAGATAAGTCCCTTGTAACTGGTACTTCTAGTACCAAGGGCCCTGATGCCAAGGAAGGTCTCTAAGGGCTGCAGCATGTCTTATGCCACCCTGGAGACCTCTCACTCAGCACAGACACACTGCTTGCCAGCTTGTGTGTGCTAGTGAGGACAAAACGAGTAAGTCGACATGGCACTCCCCTCAGGGTGCCATGCCAGCCTCTCACTGCCTATGCAGTATAGGTAAGCCACCCCTCTAGCAGGCCTTACAGCCCTAAGGCAGGGTGCACTATACCATAGGTGAGGGTACCAGTGCATGAGCATGGTACCCCTACAGTGTCTAAACAAAACCTTAGACATTGTAAGTACAGGGTAGCCATAAGAGTATATGGTCTGGGAGTCTGTCAAACACGAACTCCACAGCACCATAATGGCTACACTGAAAACTGGGAAGTTTGGTATCAAACTTCTCAGCACAATAAATGCACACTGATGCCAGTGTACATTTTATTGTAAAATACACCACAGAGGGCACCTTAGAGGTGCCCCCTGAAACTTAACCGACTATCTGTGTAGGCTGACTAGTTTTAGCAGCCTGCCACAAACCGAGACATGTTGCTGGCCCCATGGGGAGAGTGCCTTTGTCACTCTGAGGCCAGTAACAAAGCCTGCACTGGGTGGAGATGCTAACACCTCCCCCAGGCAGGAATTGTCACACCTGGCGGTGAGCCTCAAAGGCTCACCTCCTTTGTGCCAACCCAGCAGGACACTCCAGCTAGTGGAGTTGCCCGCCCCCTCCGGCCAGGCCCCACTTTTGGCGGCAAGGCCGGAGAAGATAATGAGAAAAACAAGGAGGAGTCACTGACCAGTCAGGACAGCCCCTAAGGTGTCCTGAGCTGAAGTGACTCTAACTTTTAGAAATCCTCCATCTTGCAGATGGAGGATTCCCCCAATAGGGTTAGGATTGTGACCCCCTCCCCTTGGGAGGAGGCACAAAGAGGGTGTACCCACCCTCAGGGCTAGTAGCCATTGGCTACTAACCCCCCAGACCTAAACACGCCCTTAAATTTAGTATTTAAGGGCTACCCTGAACCCTAGAAAATTAGATTCCTGCAACTACAAGAAGAAGGACTGCCCAGCTGAAAACCCCTGCAGCGGAAGACCAGAAGACGACAACTGCCTTGGCTCCAGAAACTCACCGGCCTGTCTCCTGCCTTCCAAAGATCCTGCTCCAGCGACGCCTTCCAAAGGGACCAGCGACCTCGACATCCTCTGAGGACTGCCCCTGCTTCGAAAAGACAAGAAACTCCCGAGGACAGCGGACCTGCTCCAAGAAAGGCTGCAACTTTGTTTCCAGCAGCCTTGAAAGAACCCTGCAAGCTCCCCGCAAGAAGCGTGAGACTTGCAACACTGCACCCGGCGACCCCGACTCGGCTGGTGGAGATCCAACACCTCAGGAGGGACCCCAGGACTACTCTGATACTGTGAGTACCAAAACCTGTCCCCCCTGAGCCCCCACAGCGCCGCCTGCAGAGGGAATCCCGAGGCTTCCCCTGACCGCGACTCTTTGAATCCAAAGTCCCGACGCCTGGGAGAGACCCTGCACCCGCAGCCCCCAGGACCCGAAGGACCGGACTTTCACTGGAGAAGTGACCCCCAGGAGTCCCTCTCCCTTGCCCAAGTGGAGGTTTCCCCGAGGAACCCCCCCCTTGCCTGCCTGCAGCGCTGAAGAGATCCCGAGATCTCTCATAGACTAACATTGCGAACCCGACGCCTGTTTCTACACTGCACCCGGCCGCCCCCGCGCTGCTGAGGGTGAAATTTCTGTGTGGGCTTGTGTCCCCCCCGGTGCCCTACAAAACCCCCCTGGTCTGCCCTCCGAAGACGCGGGTACTTACCTGCAAGCAGACCGGAACCGGGGCACCCCCTTCTCTCCATTCTAGCCTATGTGTTTTGGGCACCACTTTGAACTCTGCACCTGACCGGCCCTGAGCTGCTGGTGTGGTAACTTTGGGGTTGCTCTGAACCCCCAACGGTGGGCTACCATTGGACCAAGAACTGAACCCTGTAAGTGTCTTACTTACCTGGTAAAACTAACAAATACTTACCTCCCCTAGGAACTGTGAAAATTGCACTAAGTGTCCGCTTTTAAAACAGCTATTTGTCAATAACTTGTAAAGTATACATGCAATTTTTATGCTTTAAAGTTCCTAAAGTACTTACCTGCAATACCTTTCGAATGAGATATTACATGTAGAATTTGAACCTGTGGTTCTTAAAATAAACTAAGAAAAAGATATTTTTCTATACAAAAACCTATTGGCTGGATTTGTCTCTGAGTGTGTGTACCTCATTTATTGTCTATGTGTATGTACAACAAATGCTTAACACTACTCCTTGGATAAGCCTACTGCTCGACCACACTACCACAAAATAGAGCATTAGTATTATCTATTTTTACCACTATTTTACCTCTAAGGGGAACCCTTGGACTCTGTGCATGCTATTCCTTACTTTGAAATAGCACATACAGAGCCAACTTCCTACATTGGTGGATCAGCGGTGGGGTACAAGACTTTGCATTTGCTGGACTACTCAGCCAATACCTGATCACACGACAAATTCCAAAATTGTCATTAGAAATTCATGTTTGCAATTTGAAATTTTTCTAAAATCTTAAAAGTCCTGCTAGGGCCTTGTGTGTTAAGTCCCTGTTTAGCATTGTCTTTTAGAGTTTAAAAGGTTGTTAAAAGTTTGAAATTAGATTCTAGAAACAGTTTTAGATTCTTTAAAAAGTCTTCCAACTTTTAGCAAAATAATGTCTGATACAGAGATGAATGTGGTGGAACTCGACACCACACCTTACCTCCATCTTAAGATGAGGGAGCTAAGGTCTCTCTGTAATATCAAAAAAATAACCATTGGCTCCAGACCTACCAAAATTCAGCTCCAGGAGCTGTTGGCAGAGTTTGAAAAAGCCAACCCCTCTGATGATGACATCACAGAGGAAGAAATTAGTGACTTGGAGGCCAATGTCCCTCCTCCAGTCCTAAATAGGGAGAACAGGACCCCTCAAGTCCTGTCTCCAACTGTGTTAGTCAGAAATGGTGAGTCCCTCACAGGAGGGTCCCACATTTCTGAAATCACTGAGGATGCTCTCAGTGAAGATGACCTCCTGTTAGCCAGGATGGCCAAAAGATTGGCTTTAGAGAGACAGCTCCTAGCCATAGAAAGGGAAAGACAAGAGATGGGCCTAGGACCCATCAATGGTGGCAGCAACATAAATAGGGTCAGAGATTCTCCTGACATGTTGAAAATCCCTAAAGGGATTGTAACTAAATATGAAGATGGTGATGACATCACCAAATGGTTCACAGCTTTTGAGAGGGCTTGTGTAACCAGAAAAGTGAACAGATCTCACTGGGGTGCTCTCCTTTGGGAAATGTTCACAGGAAAGTGTAGGGATAGACTCCTCACACTCTCTGGACAAGATGCAGAATCTTATGACCTCATGAAGGGTACCCTGATTGAGGGCTTTGGATTCTCCACTGAGGAGTACAGGATTAGGTTCAGGGGGGCTCAAAAATCCTCGAGCCAGACCTGGGTTGACTTTGTTGACTACTCAGTGAAAACACTAGATGGTTGGATTCAAGGCAGTGGTGTAAGTAATTATGATGGGCTGTACAATTTATTTGTGAAAGAACACCTATTGAGTAATTGTTTCAATGATAAACTGCATCAGCATCTGGTAGACCTAGGACCAATTTCTCCCCAAGAATTGGGAAAGAAGGCGGACCATTGGGTCAAGACAAGGGTGTCCAAGACTTCAACAGGGGGTGACCAAAAGAAAGGGGTCACAAAGACTCCCCGGGGGAAGGGTGATGAGACAACCAAAACTAAAAATAGTAAAGAGTCTTCTACAGGCCCCCAAAAACCTGCACAGGAGGGTGGGCCCAGAGCCTCTTCACAAAACAATGGGTACAAGGGTAAAAACTTTGATCCCAAAAAGGCCTGGTGTCATAGCTGTAAACAGCATGGACACCAAACTGGAGACAAGGCCTGTCCCAAGAAAGGTTCCACTCCAAACTCCCATCCAGGTAACACTGGTATGGCTAGTCTCCAAGTGGGATCAACAGTGTGCCCAGAGCAAATCAGGGTCCACACTGAGGCTACTCTAGTCTCTGAGGGTGGGGTGGATTTAGCCACACTAGCTGTCTGGCCGCCTAACATGCAAAAATACAGACAGCAACTCTTAATTAATGGGACTAGAATAGAGGGCCTGAGGGATACAGGTGCCAGTGTCACCATGGTGACAGAGAAACTGGTTTCCCCTGGCCAATACCTGACTGGAAAAACTTACACAGTCACCAACGCTGACAATCAGAGAAAAGTACATCCCATGGCAATGGTTACTTTAGAATGGGGAGGGGTCAATGGCCTGAAACAGGTGGTGGTCTCCTCAAATATCCCAGTGGACTGTCTGCTTGGAAATGACCTGGAGTCCTCAGCATGGGCTGAGGTAGAACTAAAAACCCATGCAGCAATGCTGGGTATCCCTGAACTGGTGTGTGTGAAAACAAGAGCACAGTGCAAGGCACAGGGTGAACAAGTAGAGCTGGAGTCTGGAAGAATGGCCCAGCCTACCAAGAGGAAAGGAAAGTCAGTTGGGAAACCAACTGCAACACAGCAAAAGAAAGGGAACCTCTCTTCTCAGGAAGAAGTTCTGCCCTCTGAGGGAACTGAGCCTTTGGAGCTTGAACCTTATCAGGTTGAGCTCTTAGGCCCAGGGGGACCCTCAAGGGAGGAGCTGTGTAAGGGACAAGAAACCTGTCCCTCTCTTGAAGGCCTTAGGCAGCAAGCTGCTGAAGAGTCCAAAGGCAAGAAAAATGGAACACATAGGGTCTATTGGGAAGATGGACTCCTGTACACTGAGGCCAGAGACCCCAAACCTGGTGCCACTAGGAGAGTGGTAGTGCCTCAGCTGTTCAGGAAGTTCATCCTAACATTGGCCCATGACATTCCCCTTGCTGGACATTTGGGACAAACCAAGACGTGGGAGAGGTTAGTCAACCACTTCTACTGGCCCAATATGTCCAACATGGTTAAGGAGTTTTGCCTCTCCTGCCCCACCTGTCAAGCCAGTGGTAAGACAGGTGGGCATCCAAAGGCCCCCCTCATTCCACTTCCAGTGGTGGGGGTTCCCTTTGAAAGAGTGGGTGTGGACATAGTTGGTCCACTAGAACCTCCCACAGCCTCAGGAAATATGTATATCCTGGTAGTAGTGGATCATGCTACCAGGTATCCTGAAGCTATTCCCCTTAGGTCGACTACTGCCCCTGCAGTAGCCAAGGCCCTCATTGGTATCTTTACCAGAGTGGGTTTCCCTAAGGAGGTGGTGTCTGACAGAGGTACCAACTTCATGTCAGCATACCTAAAGCACATGTGGAATGAGTGTGGAGTGACTTATAAATTCACTACACCATACCATCCACAAACTAATGGCTTGGTTGAGAGATTCAACAAGACATTAAAAGGCATGATCATGGGGCTCCCAGAAAAACTCAAAAGGAGATGGGATGTCCTCTTGCCATGCCTGCTTTTCGCTTACAGAGAGGTACCACAGAAGGGAGTTGGATTCTCACCCTTTGAACTTCTGTTTGGTCATCCTGTAAGGGGACCACTTGCCCTTGTTAAAGAAGGCTGGGAGAGACCTCTCCATGAGCCTAAACAGGACATAGTGGACTATGTACTTGGCCTTCGCTCTAGAATGGCAGAATACATGGAAAAGGCAACCAAAAACCTTGAGGCCAGCCAACAGCTCCAGAAGTTTTGGTATGACCAAAAGGCTGCACTGGTTGAGTTCCAACCAGGGCAGAAAGTCTGGGTTCTGGAGCCTGTGGCTCCCAGGGCACTCCAGGACAAATGGAGTGGCCCTTACCCAGTACTAGAGAGGAAGAGTCAGGTCACCTACTTGGTGGACCTGGGCACAAGCAGGAGCCCCAAGAGGGTGATCCATGTAAACCGCCTTAAGCTCTTCCACGACCGGGCTGATGTCAATCTGTTGATGGTAACAGATGAGGATCAGGAGGCAGAGAGTGAACCTCTCCCTGATCTTCTGTCATCAGACCCAAAAGATGGTACAGTAGATGGAGTGATCTACTCAGACACCCTCTCTGGCCAACAGCAAGCTGATTGTAGGAGAGTCCTACAACAGTTTCCTGAACTCTTCTCCTTAACCCCTGGTCAGACACACCTGTGTACCCATGATGTGGACACAGGAGACAGCATGCCTGTCAAGAACAAAATCTTTAGACAATCTGACCATGTTAAAGAAAGCATCAAGGTGGAAGTCCACAAGATGCTGGAATTGGGAGTAATTGAGCGCTCTGACAGCCCCTGGGCTAGCCCAGTGGTCTTAGTCCCCAAACCTCACACCAAAGATGGAAAGAAAGAGATGAGGTTTTGTGTGGACTACAGAGGGCTCAATTCTGTCACCAAAACAGATGCCCATCCAATTCCAAGAGCTGATGAGCTCATTGATAAATTAGGTGCTGCCAAATTTCTAAGTACCTTTGACTTGACAGCAGGGTACTGGCAAATAAAAATGGCACCTGGAGCAAAAGAAAAGACAGCATTCTCCACACCTGATGGGCATTATCAGTTTACTGTTATGCCCTTTGGTTTAAAGAATGCCCCTGCCACCTTCCAAAGGTTGGTGAATCAAGTCCTTGCTGGCTTGGAGTCCTTTAGCACAGCTTATCTTGATGATATTGCTGTCTTTAGCTCCACCTGGCAGGATCACCTGGTCCACCTGAAGAAGGTTTTGAAGGCTCTGCAATCTGCAGGCCTCTCTATCAAGGCATCCAAATGCCAGATAGGGCAGGGAACTGTGGTTTACTTGGGCCACCTTGTAGGTGGAGGCCAAGTTCAGCCACTCCAACCCAAGATCCAGACTATTCTGGACTGGGTAGCTCCAAAAACCCAGACTCAAGTCAGGGCATTCCTTGGCTTGACTGGGTATTACAGGAGGTTTGTGAAGGGATATGGATCCATTGTGACAGCCCTCACTGAACTCACCTCCAAGAAAATGCCCAAGAAAGTGAACTGGACTGTGGAATGCCAACAGGCCTTTGACACCCTGAAACAAGCAATGTGCTCAGCACCAGTTCTAAAAGCTCCAGATTATTCTAAGCAGTTCATTGTGCAGACTGATGCCTCTGAACATGGGATAGGGGCAGTTTTGTCCCAAACAAATGATGATGGCCTTGACCAGCCTGTTGCTTTCATTAGCAGGAGGTTACTCCCCAGGGAGCAGCGTTGGAGTGCCATTGAGAGGGAGGCCTTTGCTGTGGTTTGGTCCCTGAAGAAGCTGAGACCATACCTCTTTGGGACTCACTTCCTAGTTCAAACTGACCACAGACCTCTCAAATGGCTGATGCAAATGAAAGGTGAAAATCCTAAACTGTTGAGGTGGTCCATCTCCCTACAGGGAATGGACTTTATAGTGGAACACAGCCCTGGGACTGCCCATGCCAATGCAGATGGCCTTTCCAGGTTCTTCCACTTAGAAAATGAAGACTCTCTTGGGAAAGGTTAGTCTCATCCTCTTTCGTTTGGGGGGGGGTTGTGTAAGGAAATGCCTCCTTGGCATGGTTGCCCCCTGACTTTTTGCCTTTGCTGATGCTATGTTTACAATTGAAAGTGTGCTGAGGCCTGCTAACCAGGCCCCAGCACCAGTGTTCTTTCCCTAACCTGTACTTTTGTATCCACAATTGGCAGACCCTGGAATCCAGATAAGTCCCTTGTAACTGGTACTTCTAGTACCAAGGGCCCTGATGCCAAGGAAGGTCTCTAAGGGCTGCAGCATGTCTTATGCCACCCTGGAGACCTCTCACTCAGCACAGACACACTGCTTGCCAGCTTGTGTGTGCTAGTGAGGACAAAACGAGTAAGTCGACATGGCACTCCCCTCAGGGTGCCATGCCAGCCTCTCACTGCCTATGCAGTATAGGTAAGCCACCCCTCTAGCAGGCCTTACAGCCCTAAGGCAGGGTGCACTATACCATAGGTGAGGGTACCAGTGCATGAGCATGGTACCCCTACAGTGTCTAAACAAAACCTTAGACATTGTAAGTACAGGGTAGCCATAAGAGTATATGGTCTGGGAGTCTGTCAAACACGAACTCCACAGCACCATAATGGCTACACTGAAAACTGGGAAGTTTGGTATCAAACTTCTCAGCACAATAAATGCACACTGATGCCAGTGTACATTTTATTGTAAAATACACCACAGAGGGCACCTTAGAGGTGCCCCCTGAAACTTAACCGACTATCTGTGTAGGCTGACTAGTTTTAGCAGCCTGCCACAAACCGAGACATGTTGCTGGCCCCATGGGGAGAGTGCCTTTGTCACTCTGAGGCCAGTAACAAAGCCTGCACTGGGTGGAGATGCTAACACCTCCCCCAGGCAGGAATTGTCACACCTGGCGGTGAGCCTCAAAGGCTCACCTCCTTTGTGCCAACCCAGCAGGACACTCCAGCTAGTGGAGTTGCCCGCCCCCTCCGGCCAGGCCCCACTTTTGGCGGCAAGGCCGGAGAAGATAATGAGAAAAACAAGGAGGAGTCACTGACCAGTCAGGACAGCCCCTAAGGTGTCCTGAGCTGAAGTGACTCTAACTTTTAGAAATCCTCCATCTTGCAGATGGAGGATTCCCCCAATAGGGTTAGGATTGTGACCCCCTCCCCTTGGGAGGAGGCACAAAGAGGGTGTACCCACCCTCAGGGCTAGTAGCCATTGGCTACTAACCCCCCAGACCTAAACACGCCCTTAAATTTAGTATTTAAGGGCTACCCTGAACCCTAGAAAATTAGATTCCTGCAACTACAAGAAGAAGGACTGCCCAGCTGAAAACCCCTGCAGCGGAAGACCAGAAGACGACAACTGCCTTGGCTCCAGAAACTCACCGGCCTGTCTCCTGCCTTCCAAAGATCCTGCTCCAGCGACGCCTTCCAAAGGGACCAGCGACCTCGACATCCTCTGAGGACTGCCCCTGCTTCGAAAAGACAAGAAACTCCCGAGGACAGCGGACCTGCTCCAAGAAAGGCTGCAACTTTGTTTCCAGCAGCCTTGAAAGAACCCTGCAAGCTCCCCGCAAGAAGCGTGAGACTTGCAACACTGCACCCGGCGACCCCGACTCGGCTGGTGGAGATCCAACACCTCAGGAGGGACCCCAGGACTACTCTGATACTGTGAGTACCAAAACCTGTCCCCCCTGAGCCCCCACAGCGCCGCCTGCAGAGGGAATCCCGAGGCTTCCCCTGACCGCGACTCTTTGAATCCAAAGTCCCGACGCCTGGGAGAGACCCTGCACCCGCAGCCCCCAGGACCCGAAGGACCGGACTTTCACTGGAGAAGTGACCCCCAGGAGTCCCTCTCCCTTGCCCAAGTGGAGGTTTCCCCGAGGAACCCCCCCCTTGCCTGCCTGCAGCGCTGAAGAGATCCCGAGATCTCTCATAGACTAACATTGCGAACCCGACGCCTGTTTCTACACTGCACCCGGCCGCCCCCGCGCTGCTGAGGGTGAAATTTCTGTGTGGGCTTGTGTCCCCCCCGGTGCCCTACAAAACCCCCCTGGTCTGCCCTCCGAAGACGCGGGTACTTACCTGCAAGCAGACCGGAACCGGGGCACCCCCTTCTCTCCATTCTAGCCTATGTGTTTTGGGCACCACTTTGAACTCTGCACCTGACCGGCCCTGAGCTGCTGGTGTGGTAACTTTGGGGTTGCTCTGAACCCCCAACGGTGGGCTACCATTGGACCAAGAACTGAACCCTGTAAGTGTCTTACTTACCTGGTAAAACTAACAAATACTTACCTCCCCTAGGAACTGTGAAAATTGCACTGTGTCCGCTTTTAAAACAGCTATTTGTCAATAACTTGTAAAGTATACATGCAATTTTTATGCTTTAAAGTTCCTAAAGTACTTACCTGCAATACCTTTCGAATGAGATATTACATGTAGAATTTGAACCTGTGGTTCTTAAAATAAACTAAGAAAAATATATTTTTCTATACAAAAACCTATTGGCTGGATTTGTCTCTGAGTGTGTGTACCTCATTTATTGTCTATGTGTATGTACAACAAATGCTTAACACTACTCCTTGGATAAGCCTACTGCTCGACCACACTACCACAAAATAGAGCATTAGTATTATCTATTTTTACCACTATTTTACCTCTAAGGGGAACCCTTGGACTCTGTGCATGCTATTCCTTACTTTGAAATAGCACATACAGAGCCAACTTCCTACAAAGGGTGACTGACTACCTTTAGTGTGGAGGCCAGAGCCTGAAATGATCTCTGTAGGCCAGCCAGTGCACCGTGAATGCCATCCGGGAACACATTATTCTGTTATGGATGGCATTCACAATGGTCAACTGATCCACAGAGATCGACCTCAAGAGGTCAATAGCCTCCTTACTGCGGGCAGCAGGGCTGACAGGGGCTTGGGCAGAGGTGCCTCTGGAAAAAGAGATGCCCACCCTCTTGGGGGAGTGGGCACAGCCAACTGAGTGAGAGCAGCAGGGAGGATGGTGATAGAAAGGGGGTGGCAGACAGAGATAGTGCTGGAGTGGTCCCAGATGGGACAGCCACTGCCAGGGAGTGTCCACTGGAGGCGGATTCCGAAGATGAAGAACTAGATACAGTTTCCCCCGTGGCACTTCACTCGCCCTCTAGGCCACTGGGTCCCTCGCTGCCAGTGTTCTCATGCCTGAGGTCCCATGGCCAGTAGCTTCCCCACTTGGCTGTGCCCCGTCTCCTTCGCCTGCTGAGGCTGATGCTGGAACACAGAAAGTGAGGTAGGGTCATGACATTCTTAACATACCACTTACATCACACTGTACACCTCAACATCACATCTAGTTGTACAACACCGCCAGGTAGTACCATTTTAATGCTAACATGTCACAACAAAATACAACGTACAACCCTCAATGAAACCTTGTCACACACTAGCTAATCTACCTATCTTGCACCTACAATACCATGATATAATATCAGTAGAGCTATCACACCAACCAGTCCATGACAAGGTGACTTGCCCATATAATACTGGGTCCCTATCCACAGCAACATAGTCAACCAACAGCCAGGCTATTGGACAAATAGGTAACATACATTTCCACATATCACATACACAAACTCCAGGTAGGCCACTGCCAATATGCAGGCCATTAGGGGGGTCAAGGTCCGACGGGCACCCCTTCCTTCTTGGGAGGACATCCACAGCTGGGCCTCTGCGGTCTTCTGGGCTCAGCGTCTCAGGTCCTTCCACTGCTTCCTACAGTGGGTGCTCCGCCAGCTGTGGACTCCCAGGGTCCGCACGCCAAATTCCCTTTTTCTGATGGATGTTGACCTACATGGATGACACAGACAAGAAGAGATTGTCATGTCCACTTCCACTATATCAAAACAAGCAAGGTGATAATATGAGTTAGTGCACGTAGGCCATACACAGACTGCCTACAACATCCCCTTCAATGAGGAATGACTATCTGCAGTCAGTCCATGTGTGACGTTGAGACAGGCATACAACTTGCACATCCAGCACCAGGTGCTGGCTTGAAACATATGACCAGACCACAAGCATATCTCTAAACATAGTATATCTGTCCAAACATTTTTAACACCACTGTCAGTTATCATATAATGCTGTATGTAGTTGGGTCAGGATACATACATTACACACACTCTACCATGTCTCAGGGCTCAAAATCTATTTATGCACATGTACACATGTCTATCTACCCACAAATATTACCTCAATCATTAATGCAGCCACATTTCCTGAACATCATCATACACTCAACAATTCTAACATTGGTATTGCATTGCACTTACTTGCTCCTCTGGTGCACTATAGAGCTGTTCATGCAGGGGTAGGACCTCTCCACAAGCCTACCCAGCTCTTCTGATGAGACGACAGGGGCCCTATCACCTGCAGGACATGGCATGATTTCTCCCAGAGGCAGTACACAGCAGCTCGGGTCGTGGAGGTCTTGCTGGCAGCAGTGTCAGGAGTCAAATGAGAGATGAAGTATGAGATGGTGGTCCCGTCCCGCGTACAAGACTGTCGCCGCCGGCAGACATCGCTACTGGCTCAAGACCGCCAAAGGTAGCAATGTGTTCCAATGGCAATGTCTACCGCTGTTCTATCCGCTTACCGCCATTACACCATCCGCCGGCAAAGTTAAGTCACATCCTAATGTCCAGTACAGTAGGTCAGGCTGCTGCCATTTTAAGGCTCAAATGTTTTTAAAGTTGCGTCACAAGCTGTGAAACATATCTACAACTATGTGTTCACTGCTGGCTTTAAGTGAAAATGTCGAAATGTGCACGTATCATGTACAGGATGTAAATTTGAGGTATCCTGATTTATGTACATGTAATAGTATTGTCAGCCGAGTGATGACAATCTGAAAATGGTGGAGGTGTACCAAATATGTGGAACGTTAATGTCACATAGACTGTCAGTGACATGCTTCTTTGTTTCAAAAACATGATGGGGTTTAGAGGATGTGAATGCTGTTATAAGCCATTATTAGCCTAGGTATGTGCTGTGTACAACATATGTACAGTTTCATGTTTAAATATTTTCCATCATATGTGATGTAGGTGGGACTATACTTATGCTGTACAGATTGAGAGATACACATACATACTGGTTTTCTCCCACATAGTTACTCTGACATAAGAAGAGCGAGAGAACCTCCAGTGTACCATCCACTAGCAGACCTGCAGACCATGGAGGAGCGACGTGATTCAGATCTACTGCCTGGACAGGCATGCAATCATGGATCTCTGTCGTCAATTGGAGCCAGATCTGATGCCTGCCATTCATACTCCCTATAGCATACCAGCCATTGAACAAGTAATGTCAGTGCTGCACTTTCTGGCCACAAGCTCCTTTCAAAATACCATAGCCCAAACTGCAGGGATGTCTCAGCCTATGTTCACTCTGGTCTTGGAGGCTGTACTGTCTGCATTGTTGAAACAGCTGGACAGCTACATAAGTTTTCCACAACATGAAGATTTGGCACATGTAAGGGCTGATTTCTATGCTTTGGGACACATTCCACATGTGGTTGGAGCCATAGATGGCACTCATGTAGCCTTGGTTCCAGCTAATCCCAATAAACAGATGTATAGGAACAGGAAAAACTTCCACTCCATTAATGTCAAAGTGGTCTGTTTGGCTGACCTTTACATTTCACAAGTTTGTGCAAGGTACCCTAGGTCAGTCCATGATTCCTTCATCATGCAGAACAGCAATATCCCACTGCTGATGACACGACAATACACAGAGAGGGCCTGGCTGCTTGGTAAGTCACATGTCATCTGTGTCTGTAACTTATATCTGCTACCAGATATGTGGATGTCCAAGATTTATGTTTGTCTTGTTGTAGGGAACTCTGGCTACCCAAACTGTCCTTGGTTGTTGGCACTAGTGAGGTACCCAACCACGCCAGGGGAAGTTTGCTTCATTGAGGCCCACAGAAGGACAAGGCGTGTTATGGAGCGTACTTTTGTGCTCCTAAAGGCAAGAATCTGCTGCATCGATAAGCCTGTAGGAGCCCTCCTCTACTCACCCACCAAAGTATGTCAAATCATTGTTGCCTGCTGCATGTTCCACAACCACGCCCTGAGACGTCAAATCCCATTTATACCAGCTGAGGGGGAGCCAGCAGTTCCAGCGGGTGAAAATGCAAATTTGCCAAGTGAGGATGAGTATGATGAGGATGAAGCTGGCAACATCAAGGCTGATCTAATCAATCAGTATTTCACCTGACTTTAGGTATGTGATGTAATCAGAGTTAAGAAATGGGGAATTTTGTGAGGTTGGGAATGCTTGATAAGGGTCTTAGTATGACCATCAGAGAAGTCATCAGTATCTCCAAAGCACACGACTCAGTTGTGCATGCAGATGTTACATAGTGTAGTGTCCAGCCATTTAATCAAGATGGTCTAAGTTTTTCACAATGCACAATCAGAGTCACATTTGCATGTATGAATTGGCTGTGTAATGTTTATGTATCAATGTGGCCTATACCTTATGTTTGTCATTTACAAATTGCAGATTAAGTGAACAGGCTCATCCTTATTTGGCAATATCAGACAGTGTCACAGGCAGATGGGATTTGCAGACTGACAAATGAGATGATCATGGATTGAATGAGTTACTGCCAGGCTTGAGATTTGTTATGTGAGTTCTAGGCCCAGACTGTCAGGACAGTGTGATGGTAGTGTCCTATTCCACACTAAAGACCAGTTTGGCATTGGATGTGGGGCCAATTGTGCCATGTGTTTGTTCATTTGTTTCAGAAACATGTCATCATGTGCTATCCAAATCTTCTAACATCGTAATGGTTTGTGTTGGTAAAAACCTGTATGTAACTGTCAGTGTGTTTCCTCTTTACAGACCAACGTGCATGTGTCTGAAGACTGACATAGGTGAGTGGCAAGCCTACAGATAACTGACCATGGTAAGTTGGAAGTTTCCATAACTGGGGGCATTTGTACTGACCTCTTTCTGTTTCATGGGATACGGTCATTTGGGAGCTGTCGTATGGGTATGTGATAAGACTTTAGCTGATGATACATTGAAACAATATGTTTCCCTCCTGTGATAGTGTAAGACTGACATGTCCCTAACTTCAGAAATCTGTCTGTTGGATAGTGCATGACACCTAAGCTGTAACTGTGAAGTTAGCAGCAGTACTTCACTGTGTGATCCTTGGCATTCTCCCAACCTATTTGTGTGAAAGAGAATAACAAGTAATTTGAGTTATGTTTATCATTATTAGGCAATGCGAAATCTAGCCTGGTTATACAGTAGGTGTGTGGTACATTACAAAGGTTTTACATTTGAGATCATCTTTTTGATGCAAGAGGTGTTATACTTGACAGTTGTAAATGGTTCATAAATGACTCTAACACATGATCTGTGGTTAAGTGGTACTTATTGGGGGGGTGCACAACAAAATGAATGAATTGAAACAAAACAGAACACAAAATAAACAGTGAAGGTTTCAGTCATGGTGGATGAAATCATCAGGGTAGCTAATACAACATTTAGGGACACGTGTCCTGTGTCCTTCTACCACAGGAAAATTGAGATAGGCCTCAGGACAGTCAACAGGGTGTATCTGTGCCACACAAGGGGAACCAATCAGTAGAGGTTCACTTCCTGGCAGTGGTTTTGGTCTTGGCATCTGCTCCTTCTGGATGTTTGGGGGGATGTCCATGTTTGCAGGGGGGAGAGGTTCTTCAGCTAGGGAGGCTGGGGTGTCTGAGGCATACCCTTCCCCTGGCAGGGCCTCAATTCCACTAGCTGCCACAGATGTAGAAGGGCCAGATGTTTCATTGCTAGTGGAAGAGGCCAGATACTGGGTGCAAAACCTACTCAGGGTGGAATTCATGTCTCAGTACCCCTGCTATGGAAGCTAAGTGGACATTTTGAGTCTGTCACTGCTGCAGGACTTCCTGGTGGTACCTGGCCCATCATGCCTTGGGATTGTTGGTAAGCTCCCAAGACTTGGGAAATGGTGTCCTGGCCAGTTGTGTCCCTAGGATCCTCCATCCTCTGGTCCACACCATCCCTCTCACACACCCTCCCTCGATGTGCCTGTGCCCCTTGCACAGTTTGCCCACTCCCACTGGTGGCAGGCCCATCATTGTCTTAGTTCACAATAGGAGACTCAGGTACCTGTACTGGGGAGCACAAGATGGAAGACACTGCCCTTGGGACACAGGTTTGGGGGTGAATGGTTGCCTGTGATGTTGATGCAACAGGGCTGGGAGGAGTCGATGTGAGCAGGGTGAGGCTGACAGTTGTTGACTGACCAGGTGCCCCAGACGGGCCAGCTTTGTCATCAACATCCAGGGGTGTTTTCCTCACTAGGACCTTCATCGCGACGGGTAGGGCAGTCTCTGGTATCCTCTCCATGGTGACAATGGCAAGGTTACCTGTAGGAGAAGTAGAACACACAGTTTTTGAAAGTTATGCAACAGGTGATATTAATGTTTGACTGCTAGACATGCTATGTGACATGCACACGAAGCCTTTACATGATCCCCTGATATGACAATGACACCTGCTTCCAAATCTGGGTTAGAGCTATGTGGGACACAGCGATTTCCAATTGCATACACCATGCTTCAAGATATTGGAGTATCTTAGAGGTTGGATGACTGTTCATTGACACATATCTTGTCTGAGTAAAGACATGACAGTGTAAATGTTAGACCTCACAGCCTTAGGGTAGTCACCCCTAACTTTTTGCCTGCCTCCCTCCACTTTGTGGACACTGTTTTTGCTGGTTTTTAGACTCTGCGCACTTTACCACTGCTAACCAGTGCTAAAGTGCATATGCTCTCTCCCTTAAAACATGGTAACCTTGAATCATACCTGATTGGACTATTAATTTACTTATAAGTCCCTAGTAAGGTGCACTTTATGTGCATAGGGCTGGTAAATTAAATGCTACTAGTGGGCCAGCAGCACTGGTTGTGCCACCCACTTAAGTAGCCCCTTTTCCTTGTCTCAGGCCTGCCATTGCAAGGCCTGTGTGTGCAGTTTCACTGCCACCTCGACTTGGCATTTAAAAGTACTTGCCAAGCCTAGAACTCCCCTTTTTCTACATATAAGTCACCCTTAATGTGTGCCCTAGGTAACCCCTAGAGCAGGGTGCTGTGTAGGTAAAAGGCAGGACATGTACCTGTGTAGTTATATGTCCTGGTAGTGTAAAACTCCTAAATTCGTTTTTACACTACTGTGAGGCCTGCTCCCTTCATAGGCTAACATTGGGGCTGCCCTCATACACTGTTGAAGTGGCAGCTGCTGATCTGAAAGGAGCAGGAAGGTCATATTTAGTATGGCCAGAATGGTAATACAAAATCCTGCTGACTGGTGAAGTCGGATTTAATATTACTATTCTAGAAATGCCACTTTTAGAAAGTGAGCATTTCTTTGCACTTAAATCCTTCTGTGCCTTACAATCCACGTCTGGCTGGGCTTGGTTGACAGCTCCTTGTGCATTCACTCAGACACACCCCAAACACAGGGTACTCAGCCTCACTTGCATACATCTGCATTTTGAATGGGTCTTCCTGGGCTGGGAGGGTGGAGGGCCTGCTCTCACACAAAGGACTGCCACACCCCCTACTGAGACCCTGGCAGACAGGATTGAACTGAAAGGGGACCTGGTGCACTTCTTAGCCACTCTTTGAAGTCTCCCCCACTTCAAAGGCACATTTGGGTATAAAACAGGGCCTCTGCCCTACCTCATCAGACACTTGCTGGAGAAGAAACCTGAACCAGAAACTACATCCTGCCAAGAAGAACTGCCTGGCTGCTCAAAGGACTCACCTGTCTGCTTTCTACAAAGGACTGCTGCCTTGCTGTTGGCCTGCTGCCTTGCTGAACTCTTGTCTGGCTGTGAAAGTGCTCTCCAAGGGCTTGGATAGAGCTTGCCTCCTGTTCCCTGAAGTCTCAGGACCAAAAAGACTTCTCTCTTTCACTTGGACGTTCCGTGCGCCGAAAATTTCGACGCACAGCTTGTTCCGCGGCGAGAAAAACGCTGCACACCGACGCTGATCGACGCAACGCTCTTGGGACGACCTAAAATCCGACGCACGGCTTCGCAAGGACAACGCCGCCCGACCTCTAGAGGAGAAATCGACGCGACGCCTGCCGTGAGATCGTAATTTCGACGCGCAGCCGGAAAACAAGCAGGAAAATCCACGCACAGACCCGGGACATCTGGTAATCCCCGCGATCCACGAAAAGAGACTGTCCGCGCGCCGGAAAAACGACACATGTCTTCCCCGCGTGGAAAATAACGACGCAAGTCCGTGTGTGCTGGGGAGCAATCGACGCACACACCCTTTTTCCACGCACCTCTTCTTTTGTGGCCCTCTGAGGAGATTTTTCCACTCCAAACCAGGTACTTGTGCTTGAAAGAGACTTTGTTTATATTCTAAAGACTTAAGACACTGTATATCACTTTTCAGTGATATCCCTACAATTTCCCATTGCAAACGATATTCTTTTTGATCTACAATTATCCAGATAAATATTATATATTTTTCTAAATACTGTGTGGTGTATTTTTGTGGTGCTATATGGTGGTATTGTATGATTTATTGCACAAATACTTTACACATTGCCTTCTAAGTTAAGCCTGACTGCTCGTGCCAAGCTACCAGAGGGTGGGCACAGGATAATCTTGGATTGTGTGTGACTTACCCTGACTAGAGTGAGGGCTTTTGCTTGGACAGGGGGTAACCTGACTGCCAACCAAAAAAAACATTTCTAACAGTAAAGTTATCTCCTAGTAAGGTGTATAGCATAATTGAGTCAACTAAGAGCTGCAAAATGTACTATGTTGACAGAGCTGGGCAACAGAATAGGAGTTAACGTTTAACCTGGGCCTCTGTTTGGGTGTACTGCAAGTACATCCAGCCTCCTATTTAGCTTTCCCCACCAGGTGTGTAGATGACATTGTTTGGATGGTAATTTCAAGGGCCAATTTAGTAGAAAACACAGCTGAAGCTGTGTGTTGCTTCTAATAGTACTGGTAGTAGGCCACAGCATGGATGTCATTGCCATAGACTGTACAATAGTGGTGCATTTAGGTGTGTTGAATTGATTGATACTTTCACATGCAAGACTATTTTAATTGTAGTACACTGTTCTGATTTTCTTAAAGGTGGACACTGGCTACTGGGAGTTGTAGTGCTGTCAGTCCCTGTACTCCCCGTGCCATACATAGACAGTGTGCCCCCAGGTAAGTTAAGTTGACATAAGGCATGCCAGTATTTGGACATTTGGATACAGGAGTGGTGGGTGGGTTGGTTGTTGAGGTGGCCAAAGGAGATCAGTGAGCATGCAAGACAAAACTCTTTGGTGACATTAATGGTGTTGTGACTTACCAGACTCCACTCCCCCAGGTACCCCTGTCAGGACCTCAGGATGCAGAATGTCCAAGGCCTTCTCCTCCTGTGATGTGAAAGCTGGAGGAGGAGAAGGGGGCCCAACGCCAGTCTTGAGGACTGCCAGCTGGTGCCTGGTGGCCATGGACGTACCTTCCACCTGAGGTCGTTCCACCTCTTCCTGATGTTCTTCCTTGAGCATAGATGGCTGCCTACAGAATTTACCCTGTCGACTATCCTTTGCCACAACTCTATTTTCCTGGCAATAGATGTTTGCTGGACTTGTTCTCCAAATAGGTGTGGCTCTACTCTGATAATTTGGTCCACCATGACCCTCAACTCATCATCAGTGAAACATGGATGTTTTTGGGGGAACATGGTAGTGGTGGTCGAGACGGTGAGGTAGAAGAAATGGAAAGGAAAATAAATTTGTGATGAGGTGTGGGTGCTGCGATGTGAGTGGGTGACGGTTGGTGTCTATTGCGTGGGGTACTTATTTGTGTGTTATGTGTGTTGTGCAGGTGGGGGATGAGTGCTAGGTGAAATGTATAGCGGTGCCTATTGTATGTTTTGTGATTTTTTTTTTTAATGGCTGCTATCTGGCTGTGTTTGGCGTTTTTGCTGCAAAGGATTTAGGGTGTGAAGGGGTGCGTTTTTAGTGCAGTGAGTGGGTGTGTCACATGTGTAGATGTGTGTCAGATGTGGAGTTCTCAAACTATCCAAGGTGGTGTGGTGTATTACTGATGTGACCTCCGCGGTTCGCACCGCCATTGGTTTTCCACCATGAAAGAACTGCTATTATGATTTGTGGATTGTAATATGATCGGAGATTTTTTTGGCAGGCTGGCAGTGTTGGTGATGGGACCGCCTCTTTCCTGCCCTTCAGTGTCCTGGCGGTGTCAGGAATTTGGCTAGATTTTGGCAGGCTTAGTTGTGTGACTCTTAATATGACAGTCGGATTACCCCCCACATGGCAGTCTTCTGGCAGCCGCTACTGCGGCGGTCTTGCCAAAAGACCACCAAACTCGTAATGAGGCCCTATATGTAGCAGGAAAAGTCAAGTTGTGAAGGTGGTGTATCTGGCAGCGGGCTGTCAAGTCATTTTGCTGGAGACACCCCCATATTTTCAGTCTGCGCCGGAGCATGGCCGAGATTTTCACACAACTGCTGTAACATGCAGAGTGACAGCCAGAAAAACCCTTTCGCTAGGATACGTAAATCAGGTTTCTGTCCCCAAAAAAGATACAAATATGAAGCACTTATAGATGATGGAATAAAGCATGTATTGTTCCGCTGGAGGCAGCGGGCAGGCAGCGTTATTAATAAAAGAAAATAAAAGATGCAACCCCGGCTGGTACCAGTAATATAGAGTTGTACGGCTGCCGAGCATCGCCCCCATCCTAAATGTTCTCCTCATACACACCATTTCTATAGCACACACCACAAAATTAATTCTCACTTGGTGCTTGATACTAAATGCCGTTATGACCAAAACGTATGGCACTTCTTGTATGAAGTTCAGAAACTTTAACTTACACACACATCTCTGCAGCGCCCGCAGAACCCGCTGAGCTCCACTAACATGTAAGGCTGGGAACCTCTAAGCCTCGCTTCTCTGAATGTGGCAGGGCTTGTTTAATGCAGCACTGTCGCGTGCACCGATATAGCGCTGCACGGAACACTGTGGTCTGGGGAACAGACCCCCCATAAACCCCTCCCCCTTTGATACCTGGCAGTCTTACTGTATTCATATTGAAATGGAGTTGAGGTGAGTTTGGCGCGGTGGAGCGGGGGAAGAGGGCTGCCATGGAATGAAGCTGTACAGACTAGAACAGTGGGTTTTTCATGTGTTTTTGTCTGGAGAGAGGCTCGTAATTTTCTTCTGAGAATCGCATCTCTCTGAAGAGATCTGTGAATCGCGGCCGTGTGCCTGGTGCACGATCACACGCTTAGTCCGAGGCCAGGGGCACTTAGACAACGCTGTGTCCCAGGCGAACAAAAGACGATGCGCAAAACTTCTCTTGCGCCCTTCATTGCCACACAAGATGAGTGAGGAGGACGGAGGGTCGCCGAAAGAGGAGGGGGGGGGGGGTTGGGGGGCGTTAAGAAATCCGAGGGAGGCTAGGTGGCTGATGGCAAGGCAGGAGGAAAGGGAAACAAGTTAATTCAAAGCGCCACGGCTGCCATGAGCGTGAGCCCAAGAGTTATTGGCTCCCTGGGTAAATGTCTAGAAAGGATCGCGGCTGAGATGAAAGGCAAACCGAAACCGGAGACAGGGCCATCACATGATGTAACAGGAGGAAGCTGGCATAGTGTGATGGCCAACAAAAATGTTCACTTAGTGTAATGGCGTGGGATGGAACGCAGCACACAAAGGAGGAACATTTCACGAAGTGCACCAATAAAAATGAAGTTTTTAAGCCCACAGAGAGATTACAACAGACCAGAGCACTTATGCGCTCTACCATAAAAAGCAGATGCACACTTGCAGAACCTTGGGGGGACTCCTGATGTGAAGGAGTAAGGAGACAAATAGAAAGGACTAAGTAACATGAGGGGTCTGTTAGAGAGTCCACTGAAGACCAGCAGCTTTAATCCTGTGTTTTATGTCTTTGTAGCAGTGCTTGGCAAGGGCAAGATCCAACTCTGTGAATAGAATGGATCTTGGGATGACAATGCGTAAGACCAGAGGGTTATATGTTGTGTGGATTATGTGTTACCCATTTGTCAAGATGCTGATGGTAGCCCAGTGGGGGTTGTGAAGGAAGCCAAAGCAGCTCCAAATGAATAATCGATGAAGGAATCTGTGGGCCTGTGAGAGTTGGCTGGAAGAGGTGTGAGCAGCTTCGCACTGTTGGCTGGCCTCACAAACACCCAAGAAGCCTCTGATGAAACTTACAGGAAGGCACTGGGCGAGGGCAGAGGCCAACAGCTCCTTGGTAGTCAAATGGAAAGGAATGGACTCAATGTGAGGCACAGCTGCAATATTTAGCAGAACTGAGTTTCCCTGTCAAGAACTGTGGTGAATAAGGGTTTTGAATATAAATGACTAATGCTAAAGTTTGATCTAAAACACATATTTATTTTGAATTTTCACATACTTTTACAAATGATGAAACAATATGATGTGTAATTGTGTTTTGGGAATGTTTATAAATTCTGTAAATATTTTATTATTTTCTATAAATTAAATATATATATTTATGACATAGAAAATTGAAATATTGACAGATAGGAGAAAAAACCATCATAAAGGGTTCCATGACAAAATATTGAGGAGAATAATATCAGCACATAATAAATCAGCCCCAAAATATTGTTAGCATAAATATAGCCTCTTCCTATACTTAGGATAGGAATAACACAATGTAAACTATATACTTTTACATATATATATATATATATGACTTCATTTTCCTCACAATCTCCTTCAGCTGCTGAAAGTGGCAGTGAAGTTGTTTTGGCAGCAAGACTACCCACTGCATTTCAACAAAGTATCGACTTGGTCGCAGGTCAAAGGTAGCGGAACAACCAATCATATTTAAAGTGAGAAAAGTGAAAACCAATGCAGGAAGTAAAGGAAGGGCACTGATGCATAATGATTCACAAATGTTGCCACAGAATAAGTGCTATCTTTGAAAGGTGTCAGTCAATCATCCAGACATAGGGCCTCATTACGAGGCTGGAGGTCTTGAGACCGCCAGCCTCACTGTGGAAGTCAGGACAGCCGCTGCTGTGGCAGTCCGACCACCACATTAAGACCCTGTTGGTCAGAACACCAGGGTTCCGTTGTCTCCATCGGGATCAGTGATCCCAACTGGTTGTCGGCAGGTGGAGGTTGCAATCACCCAGCGTGGCACTGTATGCTGCACCGCCCTGCTGCTTACGGCTTCTTTCCCTTTCAGCCTTTTCATGGCCGTTTTACCACCATGTAAAGGCTGGCAGATAACAGGTGCAGGGGACCACAGAGGGGGGGGGGCTGCACTGCCCATGCCCCTGCCCAGCACCCTCCCAATTTTCACTGTCTGCTGTGCATTCAGTGAACATTGCAAAGGTGCTGGTGCACCATGCAGGTGACAGCGTTGCTGCAGGCTCAATTTCGAGCCGGAGACAATGCTGCTGCCAGTTTCCCGCTAGGCTGATGGGTGGAAACCTCTGTTTCTGCCCATCAGCCTAGCGGGAAACTCGCCATAGGTCCGGGAGGGTAGTCGCCACTATGGGGACAGCCATCCTGTCGGAGTTTGGCAGATGGGTTTTCCAATCCGCCAAACCTATAATTAGGACCATAATCTCATCATAGTTCACACAAAGAATTTGTAATATCCAAAATTAAACAATGGAGTCAGCGTTTATATCAGGTTAAACAATAATCTCTTTCCCTTTTTTTTCAATCCTCACTGTGCACCAGGCGGCAATTTCCCACCAGAGGGATCGCTGATAACATGACCCCTCTGCGGTGCCCTTCAACCTGAGGAAGACCTTTTCAAACATCAATTACTTAGACTTTCTGGACCTGGTAGCTTTTATGTGTTGGTCTGTAGATCTTAATCATCGGACACCGCCCAACTCATTATTGGCCGTTCCCCAAGTTCTAAAATGACAACCACACCCCCACAAGCGATGTTGAACAGTTGCAATCGAGCCTGCCAACCCATAATGCTGATTGTGCCTACTCTGTAAGCCCAGGGGAAGCAGAGGATAACCATTTCATGCATATCTCCCTTTTTGCCAACAGAACTAGTATAAATAAAAGTAACCTCTGTTCCTTGGATAATTTAACAGTAGAACCTTTATCCTCCAGAATACCAATGATCACCAGTGCAAGGATTACCTTAATTTCCCTTCCCAACATATTGGATAGAGCCTTACCCACTTCTTGCCAGAAGAGCTGAATACCAGAACACTGCATGAACAGTGCAAATCATCTGCCATTTCAAGACTGCATTTGGAACAGGACTTCACCGTTCAACTTCTCAGCCTCAACAGCCTTTTCGGGAGTCCAGTAGGCTCAATGCAATGTGAACAGACGATTCTTCTTGAGAGATGCAGATTTTAGTGATTCATAAAAAGTAGACAGAGATACTTGCCTGAAGTGTGTTAGCTCCAACGTCAGCAGGTCCCTTCTCCAGATCTCCACTTTCAAGGTGAAGACTTCATCAATGCTTTCCAATAACATTCGAAAACATTTGCCTCCTCTTTCTTTATGGGATAGCTATCTTGTACTTGATACTCCCAATCAGCATCCTCCATACCTTCTTAGACAAGCCACGTGCCCAGCAGGTTAACTGGTAGTATTTTAATCTAGGCAGCCTATCCCCTGTGGACTGAGGAATATCTTACCAGTCTATCAAGTTACCTTCCTCAATGATCTGTCCCCAACTACGTATCCAAGCATCTTTCAAAGGCCTTGCTAAATTGTCCTGTAAACATTCCAGAGTTACAGGAGAGTTCTAAATAGGGGCATATTCACTATGATAAGGTTTCCTCAAAACCTGTCTAATTTGTACCCAGAGCCATGCTGCATTCAAAGTCTTCAGTATAACTTTTTTGAAAAAAAATGACATTTCTAAACTTGTATAAAAATACTTGTCCCCATGTTGCAGTTTTTTTTTTTAGTATTGCTTGAAGCATGAGACCTGTTTGCGAGTGATCATCTCCCTTTACCAAACTTCTGACATTTGTCAACTTGAAAGCCAAAGAGTAAATTTGGAGGTTCGGGGCAGCTATACCGCCTTTAATCATTTTCCTGCAGTTTGTTCCATGCAATTCTAACCGTTTTGGTGGCCCAGATAAAGCTACTCACACCCTAAACCACTCCATCTTAAATAATACAGGGATTGCATTGAAAAGGAAAGTAATCTTGGGCAATACCAACATTTGTATAGTATTAGCTCTCCTTAAAATCGTATGCAGATGGCTCATCCATGACTTAACAATTTTCTACTGTCCATCATAGCTTTATTAAAATTAACTTGTGCCATCCTGTCCAAGTCTTGTAGTACTAGTACCTCAAGATACCTACTTTCTCTCCGTAAGAAAGGGGCTGTCGCACACCATATTTCACATCATTATCTAGCTTTTTTGTATATTCACCAAATAAGCAGAAACCACATCAAAATCCTCTATTATCTTCTGCATCATGGGCCTGCCAAGTTTGAAGTATAAACCATCAGGTCATCTGTGTATAACACAACCTTCCTATCCCGCCCATTGCATTGAAGAGGCTCGATACCTGGGTTTGCTAGTGGCTCAATATACATGTTGAACAACAAGAGTGAAATCAGGCACTCCTGCTGCGTCCCTCTCCTTATTTTAACCTGTTTGGTCAATCTCCCGTTCTCAGCAATTCTCGCCATTGGCCGTCTGTAAATTGGCTGAAATGCTCTTGAGAATTTCCCACCCAAGTTATTATTTTTGAGCACTGTATTTAAGTATGGCCAGCTTACTTTGTCAAAAACCTTAGCGTCATTGAACGTTAAACCTTCTAGTGATATATTTACTTCCATTACCAAATCAACTGCTCCCAATAGGCCATGCGTGAACTCATGTAACTGCCGACCTCTGATGAAACCTATTTAATCCTCTTGAACTAGAACCAGATCTTGTTATCCAATCTCCTTACTAAATATGTCTGTAGATCTGAGAACTGTAGTTTATCAACTGAATTGGTCTGTAGGATTCACAGAGTTTGGGGTCTTCATTAGGTTTTAATATCATATTAATTATGGCTTCATCCCATAAGTACAGTACAGTAGTTCCTCTCAAAAATACGTCTTCCATCAGTCTGACAAGCACTGGGAGTAGCTCATCCTCCAAAGCTATATACAATCCATTTGGGAGGCCATCAGGACCTGATGCCTTCCTCCTTTTTTAGGTTCCTCATTGCCGCCCGCACCTCATTCTGACTTATCTCCTGATTTAAAACAATTTTCAGGGCAGGACCAAGCTTTGGGAGTGAAGTCTGCCTTAGCCAATTTTCTGTTTGGTCTTCTGACACCTCCAAATGCTCAGTAGATAATTCCTGATAAAAATTGGCGAAAGCATGTTCTACATCTCCCTCATTGGTTTACCATCTCCTGTACCTTATCAAGTACCTTACCCATGAACAAATCTAGCCTAACTGCCAAGTGATCTGATAGGTGCACAGGAAGATGGATCACCTCTTTCACTCTGCTGCCCATTCTAGCATCTAGCAGAAAAAAGTCAATTCTGGAGATGTAACCATATTTCTTACTGTGGAAAGTGAAACATTTAGCATTACTGGCCCTTTGTCTCCACATATAGTATAAGCCCAGGTCTAGACCAGGTCTTTAATCATCTGCCTCACTTATGCTAAAATCTTTGGGGAATTAGCCATTTTCCTTGTGGTGGAATTGTCAAGTGTGGATTCGAACAGTACAATAAAATTGTCCCCTATCGCTATCATTACTGCTACCTCCAACAGGTGGGAGTATAAAGCCTGGAAGGGGGCCTAGATCATCAATATTCAGGCCATAAAAGCCTATTATAGCATACCAGGCAGTATATACCCAAATCCTAGCTCTTAACCATCAGCTGCCAGGATCTGCTGTATTGGCCCTGATTATGATCTCGGTGGTCAACAGAAGACCGCCAGCGTGTCGACCCCCGCCGGCCACATAATGTTTTCCCCGCTGGGCCGGCGGGCGGAATGTTTCCGCCCACCAGCCCAGTAGGGAAAAGGGCCTTAACATTGACGGCGGCTGCAAATAGAGCCGCCGCCAATGTTGGTGTGCGGCGGGTGCAGCAGCACTCGTCGCGCAGATCACCTACGCAATGTGGCACTGCACGGGGGCCCCTGCACTGCCCATGCCAAGTGCATAGGCAGTGCAGGGGGCCCCGGAGCACCCATTCCGCCAGCCTCGGAAAGGCTGGAGGAAAAGGGATCATTTAGACGTGCTGCCCTGTCGGAAAATGAAAATGAAAATGTTCTCGGATCCCTTACTTCCCCAATGTCTTACATCACAACTTGCCGCACATGAGGACCTTTTTTCTAAAGTTCACTAATATTGCAGATCGCAACCATAACAGACTGCCTGTAAACAAAATTCAAATTCATTTTAAACATACATGATATTTTACACCCAAGTGGGTTTCAGCAAACGTAACACCAGTAACACATGATGTAGCTCATTTTTGTGGTTACATTTCTATCAATCAGACTTAATAAACTACAAAATTAGAACCTCACATTTACTATTGAAACATTCCATGTTAGCCTAATATCCACATTGTTATGCAAACAGATAATTGATGCCCGAGTGAGTGACCTTATCAAAGGTAGGTGCTGGCAACATAAATTATATTTTTAGGTATAATTCTGATATTTCACTTAACATCATCATTGAAAATCAAACCCCAGTGGGTAATACACAACATAAATAATAGGAGAATTAGGGAAAGCATTGCATTTTGTAGGGATTGGAATTACTAGTCTTACTGCAGTCTAAGCATTAGTAGGGAACGTCCTGGCCTCTGGAGGGGTTAATTTACTTTCCCACCTCCAGTCTAAGCAACAGTAGGGACAATGGTGGACTTTGAAGGGGTTACGTTTACTATTCCCATTTCATTCTACACAACAGTAGGGAAAATGATGGAAAGTATTGAACTGTCTAACTCTCTAATGTACACAACAGTAGGAAAAGTGCTGGAAAGTGTTGGACTCCAGAGGGGTTACATTTACTATTCACCCTCCAGTGTAACAGCACAGAAAATGTAAAAGACTTTAGAGAGGCTACAAAAAACGCCTCCTAATAATTGTGTGCAAAATATGTAAATACCTAAAATCAATTGCAAATTAAATTCATATTATAAATACAAATACATATCATATACTATTAAAAAAAGTAAATATGTAATACAAATGTTTTAAACTTTACATTACAATTAAATGAAATTTACTTCCCTTCCATGAAAAACGGGAAACACCAAATGCACACTAAATACACCATTTAAAAAATGCATTACTTTAACGAAAACAAAAAATAAAAAAATCATGCAAACATTATCATTAAAAATAGTTAACACTAAATTATTAAATAAAACAAATAATGTATATAACATTTCCAGCAATGCAAAATAAATCATTATCACTTATGCATGTAATCAAATAAATATTTTTAACAAATGATTTAACATATGCTATCATTTTAAAACCTTCCCATCCTTTTCCCCTGCAAAACCAACACAATGCTATCTGCGTATGCATTACTAAAGAAACCATCCTAATTTGTAAAAATAATAATAGTTTAATAGAACAATTACTAAATAAAATAATTTACATATTTAAGTAAATTATCATTGATTACATAATTATCAATGAAAAGATAATTGGCACTAAAATAAAATTATTCATACTTTAATACATTTCCCACTCTATTCCCATGTACACCCAGCACCCACTTCTAAGAAAATTACAAACAAAAGTAAAAACATTTAAGTATACTGTATATTATTTTTAAAATTCAAACAATTATAAAATAAAACAATATACATAATTATAATCAATAAATTAATTAATAAAACATTATTACTAATTTTAAAAAACGTTCTACTTTATGCTCCAACAAAAACTAACAACCTGCTACTATAATTACAATAATTATTCACAAAGTAAACATTTAAATATGCATTAAAAATAACAAATTAAACTTAAATACCTAAATTAAACTTTTAAACAATTTAAATATGTTTAAATCAATTCAAAATTTAATGTACATTAGTTAATTGCCAATAACATTAAATTAATGAGTTTAAATTACTTCCCACCCTATTCCTCTACAAACTCAGCAACCCACTTTACAGACAGTATACATTACTAACTCAATTAAAAAAAACATTTTTAACTACAAAAATTAATAATATATGAACAATACTGACACCTAATATTAATGTTATAAATCACACAAAAATGATATTTTTACAGCTATTGTTTTTTCATGTATTTTTTTCAAACATAAACCAACAGGAGGACACATACGTCAATGTAATTAATATCGTTTTACAGCTATATTTAAGGAAAAGATATGAAATAAAACAATATTATATACCAAAAAACTTCTTGCCAATGATATTCTGTTACACAATATTTCTGCACTAGCAATATTTTTGACACAATATTTTTGTATCATGATATTAAAAATTGTGGGCCCAGTTCACAAAGGTAGCCTTAGACCTGAAGTCTAAGTTTAGACCTGAAGTATAAGTTTACAGCTAAAGTATAACTTTAGACCTGAAGTCTAACTTTAGACTTAAAGTCTAGGTCTAGGCCTGAAGTTTAAGCTTAGACTTCAAGTCTAAACTTAGGGCCTCAATACGAGTACGGCAGTCAGAGGACCACTGTACCTGCAGATGGAAGCTGGACGGCCGGTCAACCCAGTGAAAACATTGCAATCGGCCCAGGAGGGAGACTACAAGCTCCACTGCAGTCTCCTCTCCAAGGGGCTGGTGGGCTGACAGCTCGCTAGTCTCGTAATGAGGCCCTTAGACTTCAGGTCAAAAGTTAGACTTCAGGTCTAAAAATAGACTTTAGACCAAAACTTGGACTTTAGGTCTAAAGTTAGCCTTTAAGTTCGACTTTAGCTCTAAATGTAGACTTTAGGTCTAAAGTTCGACTTTAGGTATAAACATAGGGCCTCATTACAACATTGGCAGTCCTAGGACCGCCAATGTCGCAGTGGCATTCGGGCCACCGCATTCTAAGAGGTCCGACTGCCACAATATGATCCAGGCAGTCGGACCACCAGGGGACCACTGTCCCCGCCAGGAACATGGTTCCCTATGGACTGGCGGCGGTCGGAGTCGTGGTCAGCCATGGCAGCTCTGAGTTCAGTGCTGCCATGCTGATCACAAGTTCAGTTTCAGACAGCCTTTTCATGGCAGGGATGCTGCCATGAAAAGGCTGGCCAAAACACACTGCGTAGGGAACAGGGGGCCCTGCCCACGACATGGTCGTCGGTAGTGGAGCCAGGACCAATACGGTAGCACTGTTCTTGTTGGGCTGATCAGCGGGAACATCATAATACTATGTTCCCGCAGGCCAGCCCGGTGGGAACATTTTAATATGACGGGGGTGAGGCAACGGGGTTGACTGCGTCTCATCCCCGCGAGCTTGGCGGTCACCTCGTCTGACTGCCAAACTCTTAATGAGCCCCTTAGACTTCAGGTCTAAACTCAGACTTCAGGTCCAAGTTTTCTTTTGTGAATCGGGCCCTCAATATTTTATCCAAACAGCATCATAATGTGAATCCTGATGCATGTAGTAAATCTCTATCTCTCAGGGCATGGATGCTACCAACTTGTGAACAGAGTATTTAATAGAAAGAGTCAGAGAATCAACTTTGATCATTGAATTACATAGTCAAGGTAGTTGAATAACCAGATTTAGCCTTTATCGGAATTTAAAGTCTTGCAATTTTGGAGCTTCCTGGCATAGATGCTCAGTATTAGGGAATTCTCCAGGACCACGTTCCAACTAAAAAGAGAATCACCACAAGGCATCTGACATTAACTGTGGAGATGACCAATGTGTTATATGTCTCTCCGCTGGCAGAAAGAGCATTGCCAAACTTGTTTTCAGGCTCCATGAAAATTGTTCAGTTTCATGTTTTAACTCAATTGAATTCAATATTCTTTATCCAATTATTAGAAGGATCATAAATGCACAAGATAAACAATGCAATAATATACATCAATAACAATCTCAGGTCATCCATGTTTTAAACCTTAAAATCAAACAGATCCATTACATAAAAGACACCAACAATTAAAAAATAATATGACTAACCACCCCAAGATCACACCTACCCAGCTAACTCACCTCCATTGATTTTCTACTACGAATAGCTGTCTTGAGGAAGCAGCACACTCTGTAACAAATGTCAGGACTGTTTAACATTTGGAGAAAGATTAAGGCAGCTCTACATTTCTGAAAAGCTAATTTTTTCAATAAAGGTTTAAGGGAGAACAGAAAAAACCTACAATAAAAGCTGCAAAAACATAAAGTGCAGGAAGAATTGCTCTGCCCTACCATTACAAGGGGGTAGCAAGCTGCCTCACACATTGGTCCCATCAATAAAACATACTAAACGCCAGACAGCCCCCAACCTAAATCTAAAGAGGAGAGACCTCTCCCAACAAGTTAACTCTAAGGTAAGAGACAAGCTTTATCGCCAGTTGCCAAAGTGGAATAAAAATGGCTGATGGTATGTTTGCAAATGGCATCCCGAGTCCTCTGCAAAGAGGTACATTCACCAAACCTGAACCTCACCACCCTTTCATCGGCTTTAGTGACTGAACCAGGATTGTGGATCAGTCCAGGAAGACCAATATAGGCCAGAGATTTGCTGACATACTTCAGCCAGGGAATAGAGAGCCCATTATCTAGATTCAAACAATCCTTTATTACTTCCCTGTTGACACTTGTCTCATTATTACTCCACACACTCAACCAGGGCAGAAGGGGCGCCAATCTAATGTTATCTAAAATATACTCTAGATTCAATTCCATGTGCAAAATAAAATTAGCACTCGAGGGCAGGAGGTTCAACAATCTCCTACAGATTCTATTTTCTTCTAACTATTTAACAGCAATGTTTTGATAACCCCAACTCAGTATACAGTTATGGGAATGCATTGCATTGTATAAACGTTAACAAATGGGGAAATTATGGAACTACCTTTATTTTTTAACTAAATTAAAAAGAGAACTCGCTGACCTTCCAAGTTTCCGTCAGGCTATCTTTACTTGTTTCTGCCAAGTATAACTTGAGGTAAAATTCAAGCCCAGACAGCAAAAATTGCCAACAGCATTAAGATAATCTTCACCCAGTTTTAAAGCTGTCAATGCCTTCCTACCGGGCCCACAAGCCATAATATGTGATTTTCCAAAATGTGTATTCGTGTCTAAGCTGCAAATAAATAACCAAAATGATCAATCAGGCTGTATAAAGCACAAGGAGTTCTAGCCAACAAAACAGCATCATTAGCATATAATAAAGCCGGAACCGCAGAGTTGGCAATTTTCAGCACATCCAAAGTTGAATTAGACAAAAAGACATTCAAATCATTAATCTATAAAATAAAAAGTAGGGGTGCCCACACACGCTCCTGCCACACCCCACTTGCTAATGGAAAAATATCAGAAAGTTCACCAGACTGATCGTATTGCACCCTGGCACCCAGATTTTCATGTAGACCATGCAAGAAATTGACTAAGGCAACATTTACCCCTACTTTAATTAACATCACCGGTAGCTTACTTCTATTTACACATCAAAAGCAGTTGACAAATCCATAAAGGCCAGGTACAGGGGGCAGCGCCTAGCGACAGTGTAGTTACTTACTATTGGTTGTAAATTCAAGCACTACTCCACTGTACCTAGCCGTGAATAGAAGCCATACTGCTTGGGGATAGTATTTTATTCTCAGTAGCCCATAATTGCAGTTGAACACAAATGACCCTCCCCAATATCTCAACAGAGCTATCAACCAAAGATATAAACCTAGAGCATCTGGGTGACCCCGTCTCCTGTTTTGAAAATTGGTACAATCATGGAAAGAGACCAAGTCTCGGGGATCTTATTACATAGAGAGTTATTGAACAGGCTCACAAGTAAGGGTCCCCATAGATCTAAATTACATTCAAATAGATCCATGGGGATCCCATCCGGACCCGGTGCCTTACCACCGGCACTAGCACGAATAGGTCCCTCTGTCTCCTGAATAGTGACTTGAAGAGGGTTCGAGTGAACAAGACCCTGTTGCAAATTACCCTGCATTTGTGCATACTCTAAATCGTGGCCAAAGGTATTTTAAAGTCAGTCAGGGTCGACGGATATGTTTATTCGTGATGCCTTTTCTTATGATGGCTTATCTCATCTTATCATATGTTATCTTATGCTGTATTATGTAACCTTATGGTATGGGCCAGGCCTTCACGTAGTGCATGGCCTTGCAATAATAAAGATAGGTTTAGTCAGCTCGTTCCCCACAGTAAATCCTGCTTTTCCTCCCGGCAGAAGGTAGCATATCTGTTTGCAGACCATCAAACTAGCTGCCGCTCCCAGGCGTAATCTTACAGGCGCTACCGTGTACCAGCAAGACCAGCATAAGGACACTGACCAAGGGGGAGCCGGACCAACAAACATCAAACTGATACCACGAGGAGATAGCACTTGCTGTTGTTTGTATAGGGGGAGGAAGCAGAAACCGAGAATAGCCTGTCACAAAGCGGCCCTTAGAATTCATCAATGCAGCGCTTAATTTGTATTGGAAAAAACAAGTGTTGGGGGGAGGCAAAGTTTAACTTCAGCGTCCAACTCCTAAGTTACTCGTGGATGCCGCCAAATCCCAAGGCTGCCTAGTCTTGCCTCTATCTTCCACCTCCTGGGCCGTTCCCCCTTTATTTTCACTCCTGCAGGTACTTTTTTATTCTCACTTCCTCCCTTTGCCATATTTCCTACCCTCCCCCTCGTCCTTCTGCCTTTTCTGCCTCTCTCCCGCCCTGGGTCAAAGTATGATGAAATGAAGTCTCAGTGCCCCCAAATCAACGCTGGCGCTCGCCCCCTGCACCCGCCAGCACTAACTGAGCACTGCATGAGTGGTTCCAAACCAAAGACTCCAGAAAGTTCTCACTTACATCACTAGTGAAACCCAGCTAGCAGCCACGGCGGTTTTGTGGCAAACACCTCCAGTGTTCAATTTGTACTTTTTTGTGAGCCGCCACTTATTTTTCTTCCTCAAGGATTTACTGCGAGCAAAAGACACATATGGGAAAGACGGAGGAAGAGAAAAACTAAAAAGTGTCACAAAGGCAGAAAGCTCCCAGAGTGACCTGAAAGGGCAGGAAGAGGCTGTAAATGGATTGAAGAGGCCCGAGATGGGGTCAGGATTAGGCTGCCTCATTATTCCGTCCTCACTCAAAACTGATGCCAGAATAGGTATAAGTGGAAATGTTGACAGGTCCATCTAATTGCAGCAGCCGCGTGTGGAAGAGGAGGGCTCTAGGCACTTTTATTTAGGCAATTTTATTTACAAGTTAAGCACTGGACACCTCAAACCGAAATGTGTGGAGCCACTTTTGTTAAACGCTGCCACCTTTCTTTTGGGGAATACAGGCTGCATTAGAAAAAAAAAGTTTACCTTATTAAAAAGGGACCACAGACGTTGTGATGGCCTCCAGTGGTTGCGGGCAGTCATTTTTAATACTTCTGAAGTTGGCCGTATTAGGACAAACTATGAGTCGGTATTTTCCAAACCAGCCCGTTAGTACATTGGTCAGTTCATAAAAGTATTTACTGATTACTGTAGAGAGGCGCCCAAGGCCTCAACAGGGCGGCAGGAAAAGCGAGGGCACCACACGGCACAGCACATACAGAGATGATAGACTTGCTGGCTGACTACGAGGGCAGTCGGCCCATTTATTTCATAACCTTCGGAGCCAAAGCCCTTCCCCCATAACCAGGAGGCAACAAAGTATAGGAGATCCCGGGTGGCTCTCTACAGTTACGACCAGTATTTTGCAACCAGTTTTTGTACATATGGCCCCTGACTGGGTGTCGGGTTGGGACGCAGGTTGTATTTTTCATTCCGCTCGGACGTACCCTTCGTCGGCTCCTTCCTCAGTTCATGTCGACAGGGTCGTTCAGTTTCATGTGAGTCGCCACTCTGCGACTCTGGTCGAGTGTCCGCACTGCACTCCAGCTGTGAATCTTCACCTCCCCCGTCATCCTCCAATCGGGGCCAGGTGTCAGAGCCACCTGCTGTTGGCACCACCCTGCGGAACCATGAGACGTTATGGGTGACACATCGTCCGTCCTCCTGGCAGTGATCATGGTCCCTTTCACCTTCTCCACCATCCAGTCAGGTTCCTTGGGAGTTCTGAATTTCAACCCGGGATGGCGATCTTTCAGGATAACCGGGTCACCCACGCTCAGATCAGGGTGTCTCGCTCGTCGACTCTCGCTGGCCTCCGTGTTGGTTTGTAGTCTCTTCCTTTGAGCCCCTGCCAAGTCTAGGGGGGCTGGTTGCCATTGCTCATCTGCTGGGATACAGTCCCGGGGTGGCTGCCTGAATGACAGGGCCACGGGGGTACAGTCAGAGGTGCTATGGGGCGTCTGCCGGTATGCTCTCAGGAATTTGTGCAGGCAGTATTCAGTGCCCTCCCCTTGAGCCACCCCTATGCGCAGGGCATGGTTGATGGTCCTCATAAACCTCTTGACGTCTCCATTAGCCCGAGGCCAGTGAGGGGTGATCTGACAGTGTCTTATGGCTAACAACTGGAGATACTCCTGAAATTCTTGCCCGTCAAACGGGGGCCCATTGTCTGTTCAAACTTCGTCCGGTAGGCCCATCAGGGTGAATGTCTTTTCCAGTACCAGGCGAATGTGTCCAAACGTGGTGGACGTGACCAGCTCCACCACTGGGAAGCGTGTGCAGGAGTCAATCATCACAGCCGTCAGCCGTCCATCCGGGAAACTTCCAAAGTCCAAGCTTATTCAAGCCCAGGGTTGCATGCTTGGTGGCACTGTCATCACGGGGGCAGGGGTGGATCCCGGTGGTTATGGCGCAAGAGTCCTCACACTCTCGTCGACCAGAGCGTCTATCCCCGGGGACCATGCTTTGCTTCTGAGCCAAGCTTTGGTCTTTGCGGCCCTTTTGTGTCCCTGATGGGCGAACTCCACCACCCTACCATGAAGAGGCATGTGGCTGGTAATACTGTGGTATTACCAGCTGCTGGCCTCGTAGCAGGAGTCCTTCCTGGTTCTCCAACAATTTGGACCTCACCCTCCAGACCAGTTGCATTGCCTTGCGCTCCTCTGGGTCAAGGGCCCTTGCTCCATCCAGGAAATGCTTCCACTGGCGATTCTCCAATGTTCCTTGGCCTTTTCCATGACAGAGTCTTCATGGGAGGCTTCGGCTATTTCCGGCACTGTCAGAGTGGTGGGGCATGCCAGATGGACCACCATGCTCACAAAACTTTCCATCTTCTCCTCTTCCTTCCCTTTGAGTTCTGGTAATGAAGACAGTGGGGGATGTTGTGACTAATAGTCTGCTGGGTTGTTAACCCCTGGGTGGTAGACAACCTAGAATCTGTAGGGCTGAAGAAGTACCACCCACCTTTCGCTCCTCGGTGGGGCAAGTCTGGCGGTGCCAGCAAAGAGAATTACTAGTGTCTTGTGGTCAATAACCACTCAAAACTGATGCCAGTATAGGTATAAGTGGAAATGTGGACAGGTCCATCTGATGGCGAGCTCCTCCCTCTCAACCTGGACCTATTGGGCTTCTGTTGCAGAGAGTGCCCTGCTCGCATAGGCCACTGGGGCCCAGCTCTGGTAGCCTTATTCCTGGAGCAAACCGCGCTGAGCCCGACGGGGCCTGCATCCACCACTTCTGTCCTTCTTCATGGATGAAAATAGGCCATGGTCACTTTGTCCAGCAGGGCTCTTTGGATGATGTTGAGGGCCCTGTCTGCCTCGGGCCCCATTCCCTTTGGTGTCAGCTCTCGTGAGCTGCCGAAGACTTTTGACCATGGTGGCCAGCCAGGGAATAAACCTTCCACAGTATGTGGCCATACCTAGGAAGCTCCGTACTTCCGTGGCGCTCCTGGGAACTGAGGCTCCCTTGATGGCATCCACTTTTCTGGGGTCAACCTGCAGTCCTTTCCTCGAGAAAATGTATCCAAAAAAATCAACGGAGTTGCAGTAGAATGCACACTTCGCTTTATGTAGCGTTAGGAGCGTGGCACGCAGGTGTTGATTGTGTTCTTTCAAGGTTTCGGAGAAGATGAGGATGTCATCGCTGAGGTTGGTGACACCCGCCAGTCCCGACAAAGTCTCCCTTACAGCAATCTGGAAAAATTTGGCGGCTGAGGAGACCCCGAAGCTGAGCCTCTTGTAACGGCGGTGTCCCACATGTGTGGAAAAGGTGGTGATATTGAAGCTCTCCGGGTGTAGCTCCAGCTGGTGATATCCCGAGTTCAGGTCCAACTTGTAGAACCACTGGGCTCTGGGGAGGTCCGCAATGATGTCGTCCATAGTAAGGGTGATGTGATGCTCCTGCTTGATGGCCTTGTTTGGCAGTGGCATGTCCACACATAGGCAGACAGCTCCCGGTTGTTTCAGCTTTGGGGCGATTACAAGGGGTGACACTTAGGGGGGTTGGGCCCGTGACATTTTCAATAACACCTTGTTCTTTGAGAGTTCGGAGTTCCCGTTCAACTAGAGGTTGCAGATGAAATGGCACATGCTGATGCCTCAAAGCTGTGGGTTTGACCTTGAGGTCGGCATGCAGCTGGAACTGCTTCCCTTTGAGCTTGCCTAGTGCTTTGAAGAGCCCCGGGAATTCTGCCAGCACGGCTTCTGCATGGGAGTCAATCAATCAATCAAAACATTTATAGAGCGTGCTACTCATCCGTGAGGGTCTCAAGGCGCTTGTGGGGGGGGGGGTTACTGTTCGAACAGCCATGTCTTGAGGTTTTTCTGAAGAGTAGGAGGTCTTTGGTTTTGCAGAGGTTGGTGGGGAGGGAGTTCCAGGTTGAGGGGGGGAGGTAGGAGTCATGTATTTGTTGCGCAAAAAACACCAGTGCATGATCCTTGGCTGTGTGGCACCCTAGCAAAGTCCCCTTCTTTCCTTCTGCGATGTAGAATCTCACTCTGGTCGAGTGGTGGGTACTGCTGATGTCTACCTTGATTGCCCCTCTCAGGGGTATCGGGTCCTGGCCCCCGTAGGTGTTGATTTTTGTGCAACAGGGCTTGAGCTGGGAAGAGGGCGACAGCTTGCTATACTGCTCCAATGTCCATGACATTCACGGATGCGCCGGTGTCGATAAGTGTTGTTACTGGGGTACCATTGATAGCTACGGTGCACAGGGGCGTTGGCCTCTGTCGCTGCTCCAGCCTCCCTGCAAATGAGATGACGAATATATCCTCGTTCTCTTCGTCCTCATACTGTGTGCTTCCTGCGCATGCTTCCGATGCAGTCATTCCTGTGTCTTCGATGGATGTTATGTGTCGCATGGTGGCTCTTCTTGCCACTGTAGCTCTGGACCTGGGCTTCCCCACTCGGCAGACTTTGGCAAAATGGTTCTGCTTCCCACATTTGGAGCAGGCCTTCCCCTTTGCCGGGAACACCCCTGGTGTCTTGTGGTCAAAACCACAGTTCCTGCAGTCTTTTCCATCCTGTCTCCGGAGGGGAGGGGGGCGCCGGGTTTGCAGGCACCCTTAGATGACGTCAACCTGTTCCTCCTTCACAGGGTCCAATTTGTTTGTTACTCATGCCTCGGAGGATCACCCCAGGGCAACTGCCATGCCCTCTGTGCGGCTGTTGTAGAGCTCATGGGAACAAGCTAGGATCAACATTTCATCCAGCGTGATGTCTGGCTGCTCTAGTATGAGCTTGTGCAGCAGGTTGTAACGACATCCCCTGAATTCTTTGGGCCCTTATCTCCTTGTGCTGGTTTAGGCCTGTGCATGTGCTTACAAGCTTGCACAGTCAAGCGTGAAACATGTCCACATACTCTCTGTCGGTCTGCTTTGCCTGCCTTAGTTTGAATTGCTCATAATCGGGGATGAGCTGGGGGGCCAAGTAATAGTTGAGAGCGTCGACTCCTGCGTTGAAGTCATTGTCGCCACCCGTATTAGGTAGCGTCTCGAATAGTTTGTAAAGCTCATCGCACCCCAAAATGCAGCATAAGCGACATTTGGACTGCACCATCCATTTCCCGCGTGGCCTAAAAATAGTGTTTTAGTCTGACGAGCCAGTGGCTCCAGCGTGGTGCTGCTGTGGCTGGGTCCGCCAACTGGCTAAAGTGGGGTAACGCGGTGACTGACGCATGTGCACCTGGGATAGGCATGGCTTGACGGCGGTCGGTCTGGGATGGTGAGTTCATTTTGAGTTGTGAGTGCGTCCTTTACTATAACGGTTCTCGTTTCTCTGTCTTAGTTTGTTTAATTCTGTGATTGTTTCGCGTCATTTCTTTACTCTTCTTCTTTTTTTTTTCTAAGGCCTCAAGAAGGTCACCCGGTGCACACTGACCTGCCTCTGTGGTACTGCTCTGAGCCAGGGGTGGGAAGCAGTTGGTGCCTCCGTCAAATGCAGCCATGACAGGGGGCAGACTTGGGGTCCTCAGGGGAAACGATGATGCCGGCACATGCACTGACCTCTGCTTGTTGCATCCGGCTGGAGCACGCCGTCGGCCGTGCATGCAGTGCACCACTCGCTTCTGACCCAAAAGGCAGGGCCAGGGCCTTCCTTGAAGGGTCAGTGGCCCATGTGGCATCAAAGCCGGCGTGCAGGCTGTGGACGGCACAGCTCCAGTGCATGGTGGGAGGCCACGTGTAGTCCCAGCACCAAAGCGCCATGTGTGGGGAGGCGGTCAGGTGCGGCAGGTGCGCCTCTAGGTCTGCCAGATCGCACACGGACCACACTGCACTGGCGCGGCCCCAGGTAAGGAAGGGTGTGCCGGAGGGCATGTGAGGCAAGGGTAGTTCTCAGACTCGTCGCCAATATAGAGAGGCGCCCAAGGCCTCAATGGGGCGCCAGAGAAGGTGAAGGCGCAGGGGCAGCACACGACACAGCACACACAGAGATGATAGACTTGCTGGCTGACCACGAGGGCAGCAGACTCATTTATTGTATAACCTTTGGGGCCGAAGCCCCGCCCCCATAACCAGGAGGCAACAAAGTATAGGAGAGCCCGGGTGGCTCTCTACAGTTACGACCAGTATTTTGCCACCAGGTTTTGTACATATGGCCCCAGGTTTGAAAAGTTATTGGGGAGGCCAGGGCTAATAATCAATTGTTGATATAAATGTAAGAAACAAGTTACTTCCCTGCAACTGCAGTGCTCCAGCCTTGGTGGGAGGACACGGAGGAGGAAATTCCCAGCTCTGAAAAGTGAAAATACTGTGCTCTTTTTTCAAAGATAATTCAATGCCGTTAGCAGGTCTAGTTAATGGTTAATTTTCCGATTAATGTTTTTTTGTTTAAGCACGGTCTTGCACGGAATGCGCGGGATGCAGAGCTACTAATCAACGGAGCAGGAAGGATAGATGCTGGCTCTTAAGCATGATGGATGGGGCGCGGGGGTGTGGAAAACAGGCCTTGCATTCAGAATTAATTATTCAAACCCAGATGCTCAACACTGAGGCAGCGATTTAGAAAGGTGAATGCTAACTTTCGAGGAGCTTTGCCCCCTTGCAGTCACGAAGTGAATTAAAGCAAACCATCTAGTTGCATTTTGCACCACAGAACGTCAGTCTCGTGGTTTACGTGTGCGGTGTATATTTATTTTTCCTTGAAATTCTTGTTTATGGCCACCGAAGCTCAGCACAGAAGCCTGTTTTTGCAGAACCCACCCGCTCTTACCGCGGGGCCCATCAGTTCAGAGCCCCTCAGCGTTTGTAGGGACCCTGATAAAATCAGCTCGCGCCTGCGCTTTCTAGCAGGGCCTCCACAGCTAAGCGCGGCCTCCCCGGGGCATCTCAGAACCCATGGAGTCGTCGGTGCCGGCAGCTACCGGCTTCTACGCACAACGGCTTGTCAGATCCCTCAAGGGCCGCCAAAGCCTGCCAGAGCCTGTGGGTTTAGACCAGAGGCAAACAGTGGCGTAACAAAGGTCCCCGCTGCGAGGGGGGTCCTCCGAGCTCCAGGGGGCCTCCTCAGCACAAGATCCTGGCTGAGAGCTCCTGGGTGAGTTCGGAGAGAGGGCCCCTCATGTATTTTGCCGGAGGCGGGGGGACTGAGGTTCCCTTAAGCCACGGAATCCAAACCGAATTTGCCATAATCTATCAGAGTCCACCAGAGCTCGCCAGAACCCGACAGTGCCCATCAGGTACAGCCAGGCGGGGTAGCAGTTCCCTCACAGTGACAATGTCCACAACCACAGGCTTAAGAAACTGTACAAGATGCCCACGTACCAGCTGAACCGTCTGGATAGGAACCTGCTGGTCGTCTCAAGAAGTCCTCATGCCACAGGCCCGAGCCCCTGGGGACACGTGGGCCACGGTGCAAAAAGATGAGAAGAGAATCTCTACCCTACACATGTGCGACTTTGTGCAGCACGTCCATGTTTCAAAGGCCTTCAGAAAAAGGGTTTACGTGATTCTTCAGTTATTGGAAGTAATTATGTCTGAAGTGGGGCCTAAAAGTGATCTAATCCCAGCAATGATACGTTCCTAAGACACCAGTGTGTGCACCATGTTCGTGCAGTTGCTTCCTTGTGGAGCTCCCCAGCCCACCTCCCGCCATGTTGGAGCTGGTCACAGTCATGATGCTGAAACATACAGATAAGTTCAATCTGTTTGTAGACGGACCAGCTTTACAGGAGGTGACTGGCTGGGCTTCCAAATGTTGTGAGAGTAAAAGAAGAACCCATTCAAGGCAGGGGTCACCTAGAGAAATATTCCATACATGGAAAATGCTCTGGTCTATACTGGTTGTGTCTTCTGCCTTTGAATACAATACATGTGTAATGCTGTGAACCCGTTTGTGACAGAGTATCCCATCCGCCAAACTCTATATCCGGCCCTGAGTTCTTTCTGTTCGTTCACCATGCTGGTCCCATGAAAGAGAGTGTTATGAACATAGAGAGCGGACGGCCATCTTCTTGCCGTGACTGCCAGACAGAAAGCAACATCCGGAGAGATCACTGAAATTAAGGCAATAGGGGGTGACTTGGTTAATGATCCAGTGGGAGTCGGTGAGGGTTTCCCAAACTTTTATGATGTATTGTATCGGGTGGAAGGGGTATGTGATGGTAACGAGATGGTGAACTATCCTGAATTATTCTGAGGAATGAAAGCCAGCCCAACGGATAGGGCTTTTTTAGACACCCCTTTCAGTATGGACGAGATATACTATTAGTATTTTTCTCCTTCTCGGTGTGCTGACTTGGCCAAGTTGTTTCTCGTGGCCGACAGATACCGGAATCTTGGTCCTTGACCAATAAAGCTGTGTTTCTCAAAAAAGGTAAACCGGTGCAAGATCCCGGGTCATATAGTCTCATTACTTTAATTAACAGCAAAGAGAAGTAGTAGTAGAATCTTTATTTGTGTGATTAATTAAAACCATTGTAATAGTAAGGGCATATAACGTTAAGTTACAACCATCTTCAAAATCTGACTTTTAAATTTAAAATACTGCTTTGGTATGATAAAAGCCTGTGAGACCATAAAATTCCATATAAGCAACAAGAAACGATTTCCAAAATCAGTGACTTAAAATCTTTCTGCGGATAGCAAGAACAGAGCAAGTGAAAGATGATTTATCAAAATAAAACCTGAAAATAACAATTAAAAATAAACTTTTTTGGAATCAGGAGGCTGTAAGGTTATGCGGTTTTGTGTAAACTGCGAAAGCAAAAGTGTAAAGTTAGCCGCGTTTAAGCTCTTAATACCCGTGGTTGCGCCCATTGCGCGGAGGGGCAATGTTTAAGTTCTGGTTAAGTGTGCAATTTAGCAATTAATTAAACAATTCTTCTATTCTGGAAGCAATTATGTTTCCCTGGTTGCTATGATGTCCTTAGTTCCAGTGTTTGGCCAAGATTCATCCATGTCTGTCAACCACTGATCTATTCAACTGAGAGTTATTCCCAATGTTTTAGTTCCTTTTCATCAGTGCTCAAAAACCGTGCAAGGCGGCAGACTAGTTGAACTTCGCTGCCCGTAGTATCAAAGGATCCATGGACTTAGCTATTACATGTGATTAACTATTTTTCAGTGTGCTCCATTCTTATGTTTGCTATAGTCTGTTGGCACAAGTTTTCTTGCCCCACAATACATGTTTGACAACAGGCATGTTTAGAATGTACTGAGCACCATCATTACACTCTATATTTTAGGAATGTGAGGCCTTGTGGCAGGGTTTTCTGTTGTCGATCATTCTGTATAATGAAATAAACATGCGTTTACTGCCTGCCTGCATGATCTTGTTCCCCTGGCATTAAAGAGGGGCTTCAACAACGATCTAGGCTCATGTGTGTTTATCACATATGCACAGCAGGTGTATTATATCCTCCTTCCCGGCCCCACACAGGTGCAGTTGAGTCCTGATCGTCGGCGTTTCCATGGTGGTAAGTGCAGCATTGATGGGAGGATGCCAAGTCAGCACCGTAAGAGTTTTTCTTTAGGTACTTTGAAAAACCCTGCACCTAGATCATGTTGTGGAACCGCCCTAGGGTAGCTGTGCAAAGCGAACCCTCCATGCGCCTTCCCCAGAGCAGTGCTTTGTCCTCTGCCAAAAAGATCCTTTTAACTGTTTTGATGACAAGTGCTTTAAATCTATGGTATGGCTCTGAGGCCTCCCAGGGATCACGTAGGCCTAATTGATCTATTGACTTTATTGATCTTGATCCAGCTTTTAATATAAGCGCATCTGTGTGCAAGTTGTATCCGAACTCCAGCCTTCTTTGTGCCATATTGGTGTATTTTGGTAAGTTAAAAATCAATCTCATCACTCCTGTTAGGATGCTGTCCAGTGTGCTGGCATCCCTACCCCTCATACTTACATTCCCGAAGGTAATGGTAGGGTTGAGTTTAGCCTGCATTACCTGGATCAGGGGAGTTAAGCTTGGACCGGCATGTGAGAAAGTAGCCTCTTTCTAGCCTTGTTACCCCCACTTTTGGCCTGTTTGTGAGTATATCTCAGGGTGTTTTCACTGTCTCACTGGGATCCTGTGAGCCAGGGCCAAGTGCTCATAGTGAAGACCCTATGTTGTAAGTGTGGTTGTTATGTGTCACTGGGACCCTGCTAGCCAGGACCCCAGTGCTCATAAGTTTGTGGCCTATATGTATGTGTTCCCTGTGTGATGCCTAACTGTCTCACTGAGGCTCTGCTAACCAGAACCTCAGTGGTTATGCTCTCTCTGCTTTCCAAATTGTCACTAACAGGCTAGTGACCAATTTCACCAATTCACATTGGCATACTGGAACACCCTTATAATTCCCTAGTATATGGTACGGAGGTACCCAGGGTATTGGGGTTCCAGGAGATCCCTATGGGCTGCAGCATTTCTTTTGCCACCCATAGGGAGCTCTGACAATTCTTACACAGGCCTGCCACTGCAGCCTGAGTGAAATAACGTCCACGTTATTTCACAGCCATTTACCACTGCACTTAAGTAACTTATAAGTCACCTATATGTCTAACCTTTACCTGGTAAAGGTTGGGTGCTAAGTTACTTAGTGTGTGGGCACCCTGGCACTAGCCAAGGTGCCCCCACATCGTTCAGGGCAAATTCCCCGGACTTTGTGAGTGCGGGGTCACCATTACACGCGTGCACTGGACATAGGTCACTACCTATGTACAGCGACACAATGGTAACTCCGAACATGGCCATGTAACATGTCTAAGATCATGGAATTGTCACCCCAATGCCATCCTGGCATTGGGGAGACAATTCCATGATCCCCCGAGTCTCTAGCACAGACCGGGTACTGCCAAACTACCTTTCCCGGGGTTTCACTGCAGCTGCTGCTGCTGCCAACCCCTCAGACAGGTTTCTGCCCTCCTGGGGTCCAGCCAGGCTTGGCCCAGGAAGGCAGAACAAAGGACTTCCTCAGAGAGAGGGTGTTACACCCTCTCCCTTTGGAAAAAGGTGTCAGGGCTGGGGAGGAGTAGCCTCCCCAGCCTCTGGAAATGCTTTGATGGGCATAGATGGTGCCCATCTCTGCATAAGCCAGTCTACACCGGTTCAGGGATCGCCCAGCCCTGCTCTGGCGCGAAACTGGACAAAGGAAAGGGGAGTGACCACTCCCCTGACCTGCACCTCCCAGGGGAGGTGCCCAGAGCTCCTCCAGTGTGCTCCAGACCTCTGCCATCTTGGAAACAGAGGTGCTGCTGGCACACTGGACTGCTCTGAGTGGCCAGTGCCAACAGGTGACGTAAGAGACTCCTCCTGATAGGCTCTTACCTGTGTTGCTAGCCTATCCTCCTTCCTAGGTAGCCAAACCTCCTTTTCTGGCTATTTAGGGTCTCTGCTTTGGGGAATTCTTTAGATAACGAATGCAAGAGCTCATCAGAGTTCCTCTGCATCTCTCTCTTCACCTTCTGCCAAGGAATCAACAGCTGACTGCTCAGGACGCCTGCAAAACCGCAACAAAGTAGCAAAGACGACTACTGCAACCTTGTATCGCTGATCCTGCCGCCTTCTCGACTGTTTTACTGGTGGTGCATGCTGTGGGGGTAGTCTGCCTCTTCTCTGCACTAGAAACTCCAAAAAATCTCCAGTGGTTCGACGGAATCTTCCCCCTGCAACCGCAGGCAACAAAAGACTGCATCACCGGTCCTTTGGGTCCCCTCTCAGCACGACGAGCGTGGTCCCTGGAACTCAGCAACTCTGTCCAAGTGACTCTCACAGTCCAGTGACTCTTCAGTCCAAGTTTGGTGGAGGTAAGTCCTTGCCTCCCCACGCTAGACTGCATTGCTGGGTACTGCGTGATTTGCAGCTGCTCCGGCTCCTGTGCACTCTTCCAGGATTTCCTTTGTGCACAGCCAAGCCTGGGTCTCCGACACTCTAACCTGCAGTGCACAACCTCCTGAGTTGTCCTCCGGCGTCGTAGGATCTCCTTTTGTGACTTCGGGTGAGCTCCGGTTCACTCCTCTTCGTAGTGCCTGTTCCGGCACTTCTGCGGGTGCTGCCTGCTTCTGTGAGGGCTCCCTGTCTTGCTGGGCGCCCCCTCTGTCTCCTCACGCAATTGGCGACATCCTGGTCCCTCCTGGGCCACAGCAGCATCCAAAAACCCTAACCGCAACCCTTGCAGCTAGCAAGGCTTGTTTGCTGTCTTTCTGCGTGGGAACACCTCTGCAAGCTTCTTCATGACGTGGGACATCCATCCTCCAAAGGGGAAGTTCCCAGTCCTCTTCGTTCTTGCAGAATCCACAGCTTCTACCATCCGGTGGCAGCTCCTTTGCACCCTCAGCTGGCATTTCCTGGGCATCTGCCCAATCTCGACTTTGTCGCGACTCTTGGACTTGGTCCCCTTGTTCCACAGGTACTCTCGTCCTGAAATCCACCTTTGTTGCATTGCTTGTGTTGGTCTTCCTTGCAGAATTCCCCTATCACGACTTCTGTGCTCTCTGGGGAATATAGGTGCACTTTACACCTACTTTTCAGGGTGGGCTATTTTTCTAACCCTCACTGTTTTCTTACAGTCCCAGCGACCCTCTACAAGCTCACATAGGTTTGGGGTCCATACGTTATTCGCATTCCACTTTTGGAGTATATGGTTTGTGTTGCCCCTATACCTATGTTTTCCTATTGCAATCTATTGTGACTATACACTGCTTGCATTACTTCCTTTTGCTATTACTGCATATTTTTGGTATTGTGTACATATATCTTGTGTATATTTGCTATCCTCATGCTGAGGGTACTCACTGAGATACTTTTGGCATATTGTCATAAAAATAAAGTACCTTTATTTTTAGTATATCTGTGTATTGTGTTTTCTTATGATATTGTGCATATGACACCAGTGGTATAGTAGGAGCTTTACATGTCTCCTAGTTCAGCCTAAGCTGCTTTGCCATAGCTACCTTCTACCAGCCTAAGCTGCTAGAAACACGTCTTCTACACTAATAAGGGATAACTGGACCTGGTACAGAGTGTAAGTACCCCTTGGTACCCACTACAAGCCAGGCCAGCCTCCTACACAGCGGTTTTGTTCTTAAGAGTTATAATGCCACTGCTGTTGCGGTTCCTCTGTTTTTTAATGCCTCTTTCAGAGCCATAAACATACGTTTGCTATCTATTATGACCCCCAGATATTTATATTAATTGACTGTTTCTAGCCGTAGTCCTGCCAAGTGCCATTGGTTGTCACATAACCCTTTTTTGATTCAACTGCATAACCGTTGATTGGTCTAAGTTTATGCTCAGCCCATTTTCAACATAGTGCTTGGAGTATCGTCTACTAGATGTTGGAGGCCGACCGGAGTTTGACTGATAAGCACAAGGTCGTCAGCATATATTAGATTTGAGAGGGTGAGTTCGCCCATCCTTGGGGCGTGAGAGTTCCAGTTGTCCAGTCTGAATGGCAGCTCCAACATGAAGAGAGTGAATAAGATTGTGGCTAATCCGCAGCCTTGTTTCAGTCCCTTTGTGGTTGGAATCCTTCTCGACCGGTGGCCGCCTGCTCCTGGCTTCACTTGGACACAAGTGTCGGGGTGTCGAAGAATCAGCTTATTCAGGAGGCCCCATGGAATATTTCTTTTAGTGAGCTTGCCCCACAGCTTTTTCCTGTCTATATGGTCAAAAGCTGAGGAGTAGCCAATAAAGCAGACATATATGGGCAAGTTGGCACCGTTTACAGCGTCTATCAGGAGGAGAAAATTTGTATATTTGTGATGGTCCCCATGTGCTTACTAAAGCCTGTTTGATTAAGGGGGATGCCTTCGTTTTCTGTCACCCAGTCCATCAGTTCTTCTGGGATAAGGCCAGCATAGTGTTTGGCATCGTTGTCTATGGAAGTGACCAGCCTGTAGTTTTGTGCCTCACTCTTGTTACCTTTCTTATAGACTGGGGAGATTATTGGCCCTCTCCAAGATGCTGGAATTGTTTCTGTGTGTAGAATCTGCTCGAAAACTGGATTGAGTGCTTCTGCCCAGTAGTCTCCGTCTAGTTTAAAAAGGACCAGAGGAATCCCATTTGGGCCTGGTGGTCCCTCCCTCTTGCCTTTTGCTGTCCTGCTTTTGATCTGTTTGGTCAAGATAGTGATTAAGGGTATTGCCTTGCCGCTTTTTGGATCTTGCAATTTTCCTGCTTCTGTACGACCTGCTGTCTCCTCTTCCCTTGCATTACTGGGAGTTTCCGTGTTGAAGTGATTGCTAAGAAAGACTGCCCATGCATCCTCTGTCAGGTGGGAGTTGGTCCCATAGTCTGCAGGATTCTGCAATCTGTTTACCGTGTGCCAGAATCTTGCACTGGTATTACTTTTTATGTCAAAAAGCAGTTTGGCCCAAAGCGACTGTTCTGATTCCCTTTTCAACTGCCAAACTATCTTATTCTTGGTAGCTTTTAATTGCCGCAACTCTTTTTAATAACCACATCCACATGCTGATGTTCACGCTGTGCGAAAAGCAGTCTACTTGGGCATTAGCATCACAACTGATTTAGCGCGGATCGTTGAAGTAAATTTAGCCCCAAAACTTTGTAAAGCATAAAGGGATATACAGAGGAATGATAACTTACATATGTCCATTGTCGACCATTGCAGTGTCATTAAGATATTATTTTTGCCCAAAGTGCTGTATCTCTTTAGGGCAATTTCCATTGAGTTCGAAAATCGGTGGTTTAAGAGGATGGCTGGCATGGTCTGCATCTTCATTTGGTCACATGCCAAGGCTAGAAGGGCTCCTAAATTTCTGTCACTAACTAGGGAAAGAGACGGCTGGGCTGTTCCTAATTTTAAATTCTCTCAATGGGCTGTCGCCCTACATTACATGAGGTCTCTAGTTGGTGGGAGTGAAGGAAGTCGTGGTGCGGGAGACGGTATCCCTCCAATATATGAGCTACTTATTGGGGAGGATGCTAAAAGCGGCTTGTTAAAAATCATCAAGCTAAGCTACTTCAAGCAATTCAAATTCAAGACCCTCATCGCAGCTTTTAGGATTTGGGCAAATATCAAGAAAAGAGTTGGATTAGGAAATGTAATTATTATACTCCAATATGGGGAACTCATTGTCTACCCTCACTGTTTCAGGATCCATGCTGTTTTAGATGGGTGGCTGGGGGGCTTAGGAGATAAGGGGACTTTTATATAGGAGACACAATTGCATCATTTGAAGAACTGCAGCAGGACTATGGGCTGGATAGGAGGGATTTTTTTTTAAATATCTTCAGATTTGCTAAGATGACTTTGATGGAAATAGTGGGGAATAAGGATGAATGTATTATTAGTCAGATCTATGAATATTTGATGGTGGTATGCCTGATAATCTGGAAAAATACGCGGCAAATGGTAGAAGAGACAAGATACTATTGTCTGTTGTTTTTTGGGGTCTTTAGAACTCGGCCATGTTGTATTGTTGTCAGCTGGAATGCAGGTGCAGCATTTTAAAACAACTTTTGATCTATTCTATACGCCTGCTAAATTTGCGAAATGGGGGGTAATGCTAGCATTGGCTGCCCTCGCTGCCAGTGCAGGATGCAGACCAGGTGCATATGTTTAGTTCTTGTTGGGCACTACATTTATTGAAACAAAAGATAACCAGGTTTATGCAAACTGCAATGTCGCTGGACATTAAAATAACCTCCCAGCTAGTACTACTGGGCACATACAATGACATGCTCACTAGGTCAGGGCAGTCCTTCATTTTTGCAGCCATGGCAGCTGTTCGCATTTGCATTTCGTCAGCCTGGCGCGATTCACATCCGCGACATTCCATCAATGGGTAGCTTGGCTACTATCAAAGTATAAGCTAGAAATGAATTTATATACCTGGAAAGGCGGGAAAGCCAGGAAAAGAAGGGAAAGAGGGGAACAAATCTGGGCCCCACTACAGGTGTGGGCAGAGACACGCCAGCTTATATAAGGGGTCTGAACGGGTCTTACCTGACATATCCCTCTTTGGCAGGTGTTGCGTATGAATGGGTATGAGGCTTCAGTATTTTGTTCTTTCTTGATTATGGAAGACTGTCTGTACCCTAGCTTTACCCTCTGAGCCTTTCCCTTTTTTCTATGTTGTGGCTGCCTGTCGTGTTATAGCATGCTCTTCTCGTCCATTATGCTACGATACTTAGATGTCGCCGACTCGGACTAGCTGCTGGAAATCTATACCTACTTGTTTTGCACTGGTTTTCACTTGAAGCACTATTTGCCCTTTACCTTACATATCATCTCTCTGTAGCTATTGCTATATGAACAGCTGTATTTTATTTTTATTAGGAAATTATGTTAATCTTATTCTGGATTATTGTATTAATTGATAAATATAGTCAACTACAGTTTTTTATATTTCTTTATCCTCTCCTGTGGAATAAAATATTACAAATATTTTTTTTTTTAAGAGATTAATAGAAGCAACTCATGTAAGACCTGGACCACCTAGAGTATATATTCCATACGTGGAAAATGCTCTGGTCTATACTGCTTGTGTGTTCTGTCTTTAAATACAATATATGTGTAAGACTGCGGACATGATATCCATCACGTTTGTGACAGAGTATCCCATCCACCAAGCTCTAAATCTGGCCCTGATTTCTTTCGGTTCTGTCATCACGCTGGCCCTAACTGGCAGATGTTCAAGAGAAGCGTCTCAGTTGGGCAGATTTGATCAGGCTCAGACATACCAAGAACTGTTATTCCCTCTTGGAGCTTCTCCTGGCTACCACCAATTAGTTGTTTTATCTGTCATCCTTCAGCACCTGCTCAATGACTGGAACATCTTCTGGTTCAGAAATCAGAATAATCAACTTTATCCGAGTCACAAATTAATTGTCTGTAGGAGCTGCCTTCCACTCTGACATCATTTGGGCACACCATCAGAACGTGACCCTTCACATGCTCCTTCTTTGGGGGAACTGCCCACTTAACTGCTATCCCTCAATACACTGCTGCCTATACAGAGAAAATCAATTTTCAGAAAAATTATACATATTTTGTGCATGCTGGAAATAACTTCCTGCACCCTTGCAGTCGCCTTCCGCCTCCAAAATGTTCATGTACCTATGTTATAGGGATAAACGTCTTTGCACTGTTTGCACTATACATGCCTCCATACCACCCACGTTTGCATTTGTGACATGTGTTGTTCCTCCTTTTTTCCAGTGCACTTGGAATGCACAGATCCACCTGGGGTGCGTTGTGGTTATGCTGCCAGAATTGCTGAGCACAAAGCTATGCTAGATATGATGGATAGTGGTAAGGCGTGCTCACCCCATCCATAGTGAAGGAGGAGTACGGCTCCCTTGCCAGGCTCTGGTGAGTCTGATGGTTAGTGGGGACTGATTGCGTACTACTGAGGCCCAGAATTCATAAATGTTATTGACTCCTATTTGGTGCCATCTGTAAGGCACTAGTCTATCCCCTTTTCCCATTTAGCACCCCAAAAATTACCTGGATGAAGAGTGTTTGGTACCTCCGCCCCTTACCAGTACCGGACCCTGCATCAGGGTTACACCAGACATTTAAGAACTAGAGACAATACTGAGTTCCCACTATGTCAACCAGTGGGGCTGCTATTTGTGGTTTGGGTTCCTAGTTCAGTTCCGACCGGTCTTCTATTAGGTTTTGTGCACGATCACTGCAGCACACTTCAGATGTCCAAGAAATCACCCTCATCCACTGGGTTTTCTGAAGCCTGATCATTTTTACTGATGAAATGTTTTTTAATTTAATTGTCATTCTCTTGCACTGATAAACCACTCAGAGGATATGCTGGCTATAGTACATGCTATTTTATTCATTGTCAGCCAGCTGAGTTCTGACAACTGTTCCTTTTCACATGCCAATAGATCAATGGTTCTTGATTGACATAGACTTCTGTTTGGTCATCCAAGTAGTCTTGTGAAATCTTCTCTATTGTCATAATTAATGCTGCTTGCAGTTTCAGAGGTACCCAGAATTCATAAATGTTATTGACTCCTATTTGGTGCCATCTGTAAGGCACTAGTCCATCCCCTTTTCCCATTTAGCACCCCAAAAATTACCTGGATGAAGAGTGTTTGGTACCTCCGCCCCTTACCAGTACCGGACCCTGCATCAGGGTTACACCAGACATTCAAGAACTAGAGACAATACTGAGTTACCACTATGTCAACCAGTGGGGCTGCTATTTGTGGTTTGGGTTCCTAGTTCAGTTCCGACCGGTCAAGCACCTGTGTGCTTGATTTAAGTCCCAGAAGTGCCAAAAAACAACCCATCGCTGAAGTTGGTTGAAATGATCCTGTTGGTGTTGTTGATTTGGTAGATGTGTCTTTGAATGGTGATTGTCTTACCAAGTGACAGGCGCTACTGAAGCAGCTGTGACATGCTTCTGAACTCAGAGGCTATTTTTTAGATGCCATTGTTTTCACTTCTTCTTGATCAGTACAAGCAGTAACACTTAGCAAAGAGGTCTCTTGGCATCGCTGTCAGCTAATTCAAGACTTCTTATCATCTGAGTCTCAGTCTAGTCCATATGCAAGAAATAAAAAAATAAGAAGTCAGACTTGGCCATTCTAGGCAAGCCAATCCAAATCATCATGACAATAATGCATCAATGTATAAACTATTTTTGATGTTAGATCAGGCACTAGTTACATGTAAATCAGTGAAAAGCTTCATAATAATCAATACCTGGTGTCTCTCCAGAACTACAGGGATCCCCATGGAAGCCACAAGAAGCCTGTCAAACATTGACTGAATTAATTAAAAATAATAATAACCATTTACAACAGCATACTGTAGTCAGCAGCACATGCAAACTATAATAACAGGAAACATACATGAAAAGAAGACAACGTTGGCAGACAAATCTGTGTCGGTTCCAGTCCCACAGGACAGCCCTGCCAAGTACCACGCATCAGGAGTTAGACTAACACATTTTAGTGCTGGTGTCTGCATGGGCACACTAAAATGCATTAGTCACACATTTATAACACACCGCAAACCATCCAAGGTGCTTTATGAGGAGCTGCAGAGAGTGCGCTGCCTGCAAGTGCATTATCAGTACAAATGTCTGCTGTCTCAAAAAAGTAAGTACATATCATACATGAACTCTGAGCACCCGGTGATCGGAAATCATTAAATCACCCACATGTGAATAAAGTTGAGGTTGAGCCCGGCAACCAACCTCGAGATGTCACCAGTCAGCAGCGCGTCACTGCGTCATGGTCTTAATTATTCTGGACAGCCCCAAATGGATCCTGGCATGGGGTATTGCTTTGCATGAAATGTAGCAATGAACTCGGTCTGGGTGCCATGTAGGCAAATCATCACCAGAGTCAAGCTGAGCCCATGTCAGAGCAGCCACCAGCGCTGATTGTTCCTTTAAAAAACAAAATAACAAACAGAAAAACAATTGCAAGCTGGGATGATGCCCGGCCTCCTCGGGCCATGGTCATCAGGACACAACCCTGGGGCCTGATGACCACCACTAAAATAAACAGAGCAATCACACTGGATCCAGCTTCACGTGGATCAGGTGGCACATTTTGCTTTTAATTTTTTGGCACAGGCGTGCTGCAATTAATTTGGTCTAGCAAGTCGATGACTAGCTTTATTTCCAGTGCTGCGTGCACCTTCTGAGACCCCTCAACCCCTGGTAGCGTGGTACACTGCAGGATGTTCTATGAGCCAGCGCCACCGGGAGGACAGTAATCTCACAAGGCTCCTCCCTCGTTCCTGCCACCCTCCCCCATCACACCAGGACATGATTGATTGATAGTGATCATGTCACACATCAATCTCTACACCAGTCACCTTTGCATGACACGTCAGTGTCAACAGCTTTAAACTTTTGCATGTTTGCTTTTATGATATTTGTGTACTGTCCTGCAGGTGCACATAAAAGTGCCAGGCTGCCCACACGTGACTAGAGTGATCAGCCTAATTCGGTGCCAGTGAATGGCACTGCAGCAATCAGGAAAGACAGCCAGGCCTTTCAGTGAAACCTATAGCACAGCCTGCAGCTCGCTATGTGGCCCCGCATTCCACGCTAAAGACATTCTCCGACTCAACCTGGCACTGCAATCAGGATGACAACTAGTGGTACAGGTGTGAGTCCAGCAAAGCACTTAAGAAGTGCAATGGGGGCAGTGGCTATCAGTATGTAGAAACGAGGTCAAACACTTTGGGGCTGATTACAAGTTTGGCGGCCCGAGAACCGCCATGTTGGAGGTGGCGGTCCGATCGCCAACAGGCTGGCAGAGAAGACTGCCAAATTATAACATTGGCGGTGATGCATACAGAATCACGCCAAAGCATCACTGGCACTGCCAGTGCGGTCAGACCGCCGCAGTTGATCAGAGCCACCATCAGTCCGTCGGAGACCATGTTTCCGCCGGACTCGTTACAAGGTTGCCACTGCCAAGATTTCTGCCGCAGTAGGACTACTACGGAACACCAGGCAGAAACTAACAGTATAAAAGGAGACATTTACCTCCAGGAAGCCATGCTCGTCAGGAGCTGCCATGGAACCACAATTAGACGTCATCCCATTGGTGCTGCTCACAGAAAGACAACCGAAATACACATCACACACACACACAGTACACCAAACATATTGTGCAATGCACAATATATGCAGATTCAACAGTCTAAACACACAAAGCCACATAGCAATACAACAAACACATATCAAATATAAACACAAAACACCACCATGACAACAACATTTCACCTACATACACATACCCATCACACAAAACACACCCTATCCCTCGGGGATAAAAGCTCTGCACACAACCTCACAGACTGCTTAGACAATACCTGAAGCATCAAGAAGAAAACACACCCAAATACTGGCACACAACCAATGTCAGCCAGGAGGAACTCAAACCTAGGAAAGGAAATGAAGGAAAAAGATGTAACCAGAAATACCAACAACTGGTTGGTTTAATAGTTTGAAACGTATTGGATAGAATAGGATTGTCCAAGGCCATAGGCCAGTCCATTGGCCTTAAAAACAGAACCAAAGGCAATAAATGGTGCCCCTACCTGCCTTGTGACTGCCATGTAACCTCCACAGGTAGGGGCATCAAGGGGGCAGACAGGCACCAGGAATCTTGGGGGTGTTTTGGGAGGGGTTGGACTTAGTCTTCGGAGGGGGGGTTTAATCTTTGGCTTGGGAGGGGGTTGGATCTTTTTGGGAGGTGTGGACTTTTTTGGCAGGGGGAGGGGCATGGGTGGGGGCAGGGGAGGCATTGGAGGTGGAAGGAATGGCCTTGGGGAGGGTCAAAGAACATTTAGGGGTGTCACTGAGGGGAAGAGTAGGGAAAAGGCCAAGTTCACAAATCAAACGTTACTTTGACATGTGGGGATGGTCATCAGAAGGGGGTTTGGGTGTGGAGGGTGAGGGAGTGGTTGTTTGACGTTTAGGTGTGGATGTTGTGAATGCGTGTTTGTTGGAGGTATTCTTGTGAGTGGTGGGTGTCTGTTGGGTGGGTGAGTGAGGGGGTTTATGTGTCTTGGGCTGAGGGGCGGTGGAGGGGCTGGGGGATGCCGTGGTGGGTGGGTGGCTGTTGGCTTGACTGCAGGTATGGTGGATGTGCTAAATGCAGGCTTCTCAGTGGTTGTGGTGTCTACGGGTGTGGTGACTGGGGTGGATGTCTGAGGGTCTGCTGGGGTGCTGTCTGTGGGTAGGATAGGTGTGGGGCCTGGATCAGTGAATGTTGGTGTGGTGTCTGCAGGTGTGTCAGGTATTGTGTCTGCGATGCTGGGAGTGGTGGGGAAGTCAGTAGAGGTCATGACTGTTGCTGTGTCTGCAGGTGGATGTCTGTGGGCATGCAGGTGGTTTGTCTTTTGATGCTTATGTTTGTCTGCGCTACCCTTGGATGTTGAGGTGGATGCATGCCTTTCTGTTAGTATGCTTTAGCTGGGTCGGGGAAGGGGGATTTTGGACTGGGAAGAGGAAAGTGGAGGGGGAAGGTAAACAAGGCATGACTGGCTGCCGTCAGTGTGGAGACCTGAGTAAGAAAAGATCGTTGTAGGCCAGACAAAGCACCGTGAATGCCCTCCATGAACGCTTTGCCCTGTTGGATTTGAGTTTCCGGTCCCTGGATGCCATTCACAATGGTCAACTGACCCACAGAGATCGACCTCAGGAGGTCAATAGCTTCCTCACTGAGGGCAGCAGGACTAACAAGGGCTGGAGCAGAGGTGTCTGCAGCAAAGGAGACGCCCACTCTCTTGGATGGGCGGGCAGAGCCAACTGGGTGGGGAGCTATAGGGAGGGCGGTGACAGAATGGGGGGGTGTACAGAGATGGTACTGGGGTGGTCCCAGATGGGTCCGCCACCAGTAGGGAGTTTCCACTAGAGGAGGATTCCGAAGAAGATGTAGTGGATCCAGTCTCCCCTGTGGCACTCCCCTCGCCCTCTGGGCCACTGGTCCCTCGCTGTCGGTGTTCTTGTGACTGGAGGTCCTGTGGCCAGAGGCTTCCACACTTGACTGTGCCCCGTCTCCTTCATCTGCCAGTGCTGATGCTGAAAAACAGAAAGTCAGCTATGGTCATCACATTCACAAGATAACACTTCCATCATACAGTACACATAAGTCTCATTACATCTTGTTCACCAACACCCCCAGGTAGTGCCAACATCATGTCAGAACAAAATATGATGTTTGTCCCTCAATATAAACATTGTTAAACACAAGCTAAGCTAACTAATTGACATCTACAATGCCGTGAATTAAGTTGACCAATCACACTGACCATACCATGACAAGGTGACTTTGCCACATGATACAGGTTCCGTATACACAACAACATAGTCACGCATCAATCAAGCAATAGTGTAGTAATGTAAAAATTGCTTACCACTAGTACCAAACACATACTCAAAACATTTGAATATTTTACTCTCATGTCATGTACCAGGCTATGACACATGTTGGTAAGTGAAGGTAAGCAAGCCTAGTGTAGACAAGCCATACCTACTTAATTTCACGTAGTTACAACCATAAACAATGGACATACGCAAACCTGTAACAACTCAAATTGTCATACATTTCAATTTTAGGTTAAGGAGTCAGAACACATGTCACACACACTCAGGCACCAATAATGATGTATCAAGGATTTAAAAAACACTGTGGACAAAGTAATCTAGGTCAATGGTCTTCTGAAAGGAAAATATATCAGTCAAGTAAGGGCCACGTAAGCTCAGACCTATGTCCCACACACAACACAAGATATCAACAATAGTGTACCTTACATAAGTACTACTATACTGTGAAGAAAGATGACAATCAGACCTACCTAATCATGCAATTAGTCCATCAATAGGACACTTACTTAGTGGCAACATCACTACACACACATCAGACATGGCAAGCCTTACGTCTGTCTGTGGAGGATTCTCAGAGCCAAAGCACCTGTGTTGCTAACATGAGAGGTACACCTACCATGTTGAAAGCCACAAACCTAGATACACTTACAATACTACTCACATTGTATGTGAACTAACTATACCTGCACCACATAGGTGTAATTGCCAACATTAGATTTCCAAACAGCTAGGACTCATTTGCCACATCCTTCATAGCAACAGCAAGTAGACGTAACTATTTCCAATATAGATTCAATACCAAACCTTTCATTGGTACATTATGTTGATACATATCTGCCAAGAATGTAACTGTGGATGGGCTACCATTGCCTCTGTATTATGGGCTGTGGTGCCGCTTTCCACTAACAGAACATTAGCAAGGTAGTAACATTCCTAGCCTCTGATGCCAATATATGTATGCCCATAGAAATGTTGCAACACCTCAATGGTAACCAACATGTATGTTGTCTACTCTAATGAGACTTCACAAATGTCCCTCACTTACCAACGGGGATTACCTTGTAACAGGTGTGAAGATGTTAACCTTGTATGTCATGTGACATGTCAGATGGACAGAAAGCATTAGGAAACTAGAGATGACTTGTATATGTCTGACTCTATGTTGCACATAGACAGGAATCTTGAAACACTGCAGAGGACAGAGATCAAGGTCCGACACACCTTAGCACCATGACATTGGGAGGATAGATATGTTGGTGTGTATTAACAATCACCATCATAGAAAATGCTGTATAGTGGTACACATATGACACAGTCATATGTGCACCATAATATGCTATTATACTGATGAGACAACATAGTTGAGTAACATGCCTCTAAATACATTTGTAGGTGCACACCTGTGTGCTGTAGATGACTACGGTACACCAATGTATACACAGAAGATCTGTGACACTTTGCACTTACCACATTGTCAGAGCTCACATTCTGTTCCCTCACTCAATCAACGGGTAAAGGAACAAACATGAGTTAGGCCTGTACTAACCCCCTTCTGGCTGCTGTGCTGCCTTCAAACGCCCATCCAACTCAGGGTAGGTCACTGCCAAAAATGCAGGCCATTAGGGGGGGGTCGTGGTCTGACAGGCACCCCGTACTCATTGGGAGGATATCCCCAGTTGGGCCTCTGCGGTCTTCCGGACCCAGTGTTTCATGTCCTTCCAACTCTTCCGACATTGGGCACTCCACTGTCTGTGGACCCCCAGGGCCGCACTTTCTTAGCGATGGCACGCCAAATCCCGTTCTTCTGATGGGCGCTGACCTTCATGGATGACACAAGTAAAAAAAAAAAATGTCATGTCCACATGTACCACACTAAAACAGGTAGGGTTACAAACTAGTTAGTATAACAAGCCAAACACAGACTGTCTTGAACATCCCCTCCACTGACAGATGAGCATATGCAGTCAGGCCATATGTGAGGTGGAAACAGGCAGACAACATGCATCTCCAGCACCAGCTGTCATGTTGTCACATATGACCAGACAGCAAACACATGTGCAAATATCATATTTCAGGAGGAGATCGGTATACCAACTCCACTAACCTTGTGCAACAGTCACAAGATGGGTCAGGGAACATACGTCAAACACTTTCCACAAAGTCTCAAGACTCAAAATCTGTGACCAACCATAAGTACAGGACCAGAAACTCATCCCATTCTATCACAACTTTGGCACCCTACAGATTTCAGAGACATAGGCCCTCATTATGAACACAGCGGTCAAAACACTGACCGCCAGCATCCCCGGATCCCCGCCGGCCGTATTAGGGACATTCCTGTGGGCCGGCGGGCGGAAACATTGTTTCCGCCCGCTGGCCCACAGGAAAGTCTGGCCGGGACATTGACGGTGGCTCCACATGGAGCTGCCGCTAATGCCTCTGTGCGTCGGGTGCAGCTGCACCTGTCGCGTAGATCACTGCCCGAAAGTCGCGCAGTGACCTGCGCGATGGGGCACTGCACCAGGGCCCCTGCACTGCCCATGCCAAGTGCATGGGCAGTGCAGGGGCCCCCAAGGGTGACCCGGTGCACCCCTTCGCCAGCCTTTCCCTGGCGGGGAAACCCGCCAGGGAAAGGCTAGTGGCTGAGTAAACATTATCCGAGGGGCAGCACCGCTGCCCTGTCGGATAATGTTTCCGGCCGCCGCCAGGCTGCCTGACGGAGGCAGCCTGGCAGTGAGTGAGGGCTGCCGATGGCGGCCCTCATCGGGTACATTATGTGGCGGTGTGGCCCGCCATGCCGGCTGGCGGTTTTACCCGCCACCACCGGCACTGCGGGCCACACTGCCATGTTCATAATGACCGTGATAATCAGAAACATTGCCCCTCAGCCTTTGCTTGGTATAACAAAATATAGTTGAACTTATGAAATATTTGTGCACATGGTGCACTTACCTGCTCCTCTGGCGCACCATTGAGCTGTTCATACAGGGGTAGGACCTCCTCCACCAGCTTCTTAAGCTCCTCGGGTGAGAAGGTAGGGGCCCTATCACCTGTAGGACGTGGCAGGATTGCTCCCAGAGGCAGTACACAGCAGCTCAAGTCGTGGAGGTCTTGCTGGCAGCAGTGTCAGGAGTCAAGTGAGAGATGAAGTATGAAATGGCGCTTGTGTCCACCATGGATGAGACCATCACCGCCAGCGGACATCGCCATTGGCCCAAGACCACCAAAGGCAGCAATGTGTTCCAAAGGCAATACTCCCTGCGGTAGTATCTGCCTACCGCCATGACGACCTCCGCCGGCAGACATAGGTCATTTCCTAATGTCCAGTACAGTAGGTCAGGCAGCTGCCATTTTAAGGTCCTTAGAGGGTCGGAAAGGTTCATTTAAAGATGCGTCACAAGGTCAGAAACATATCTATGTCATAGTTTTCAGTGCTGACTTTGAGCAACCATGTATAAAAAATCTTAATTAATAGACATGTTGTAATATTGATGATATGTGAGTAATGTATCATTAGTGGCATAGTCTGCACCCTCATGGTAATTGGATAGATGGTATTTGTGTCTAATGTATGTGAAACATGGTAAGGATGTCATTATCAAAGAGACTTTCACTGACACGTGTATCCATTTCCAAGTCATAAGTGAGGCAAGGAGATGACATTGCAGCAATAAGTAATTATTTCCCTAGGTGTGTCCTGTGTACCATTAACTATTTCATATGGCATGTCCAAGCATTATGTGTGACATATGTATTTTAAATTCCTTCATCTAGTTACCCTGGAATGAGAAGGGACAGACAACCTCTAGTGTACCGTCCACTAGCAGACCTGCAAACCATGGAGGATCAACGTCATCCAGAGCAACCGCCTGGATAGGCAAACAATCATGGATCTCTGTCGTCAGCTGGAGCCAGATCTGATGCCTACTATTCGTCATCCCAATAGAATTCCACCCATTGTACAAGTCATATCAGTGCTGCACTTCCTGGCGACAGGATCCTTTCAAAATACTGTGGTCCTAACTGCAGGGATGTCACAGGTCTTGAAGTATGTCCTCTCAGCACTGTTGAAACACCTGGACTGCTACATCTGATTTCCATAACATGTGAATATTTAGCCCATGTGAAGGCTGCTTTTTATGCTTTGACACACATCCCACATGTGTTGGTCCCCAAAATGTCAATAAACAGGTGTATCGGAACAGGAAGAACTTCCACTCCATAAAAGTCCAAGTAGTCTGTTTGGCGGACCTCTACATTTCCCAAGTATGTGCAAAGTAGCCAGGTTCAGGCCATGATGCCTTCATCATGTGGAACAGCAATATTCCACTGCTGATGACACTACCGTGCACAGAGAGGGCCTGGCTGGTTGGTAAGTCATATATGTGATGTGTGTCAGTATCTTATGCCTGCAGCCAAATGTAAGGATGTCCAAGATTTATGTTTGCACACATTTAATGATTCTTTACTGGGGATTCTGGCAACCCAGACCGTTCCTGGTTGCTGACACCAATTAGTTACCCAACCACACCAGGGAAAGTTTACTGATGCTCATGGAAGGACAAGGTGTGTAGTGGAGCGAACTTTTAGGCTACTAAAAGCTAGATTTCGTTGCATTGATAAGTCTGGTGGAGCCCTCCTCTAATTACCCACCAAAGTGTGTCAAATCATTGTTGCCTGCTGCATGCTCCACAACCTTGCCCTGAGACATCAGATCCCATGTATACCAAATGAGGGGGAGCCAGCAGTTCCAGCGGGTGAGAATGCAGAATTGCCAAGTGAGGATGACTGTGATGAGGGTGAAGGTGGAGACCACCAGGCAGATCTCATAAATCAGTACTTCAACTCACTGTAGCTATGTGTTGTTCTGTAAAATACTTAACTCAGTTGGTTATTGGGGGGCTTAGAGATGTTTGAGAAGGGTCTTTGTATGGCCATCAGACAGCTCATTAGTTGCTTAGCAGTACATAGCTCAGGTGTGCATGCAAAATTGTACATGGAGTTGTGACTATCGTAATGATCTCGTCTGTTAATGTTTGTTACACTGCACAATCAGTGTTACTATTGTATTTATGACATGTCTTTATAGGTCTTCATTACCATTACCTGCCTATACCTTTTGTATTACATTTTTACTTTGAAGATTTCTTCACAAGGTCATCCTCATGTGGTCAATTCTGAGTTGTTTCACAGGCAGGTGGAATTTGTAGGTCTAACATGTGAAGTGAACATGGATAGATCCATGTACTGTATGGCATCATATTGGTGGTGTCTGAGTTCCATGCCCAGACTGTCAGGACAGTGGGATGGTAGTGATCTGTTCCACACAATAGACCTCTGTGCCATGTTATCTGGGTCCAATGGTGTCATGAGTGTGGTCCTGTTTCTCTGACACATGTCATCCTGTGCAATCCATAACCCCTACCTTCTCATTGGTATTTGATGATGCTATTTAATTTGTAAGTAGCTGTCACTGTGTTTCCTCATTGCAGGCCACTGTGCATGTGTGTCAAGACTGACATGGGTGTGTAGCATGCCTTTCATATACCTGACAAGGGTAGGTGGAAGGTTCCATGACTGTGGACTGTTGTATTGACCTCTGTCTGTATTATGGGGTATGGTAATTTGGGAGGTACGGTAGGGTATGTGATAAGGCTTCAGCTGGTTACACATTGACCCAATCTGTTTGCCTGTTTGGACAGACAAAGACTGACATGTTCCTAACTTTATTAGTTTGTGGGGTGCTTGTTATTCACAACTATGCAGAAGCATTACATTGTAAAGCTGTACTGCACTGTGTGATCTTTGGCATGATGTCAACCTATGCACAGGAAAGTGCAATAAATGGGAATATGAGTGTGTCCTTTTATATAATTGTACATAAATCTAACCCAGATTCAACAGTACAAGCAAGATGAGACTTAACAGATTTGGTACATATGTGGATATCATGTGTAAGCAACACATTTCACAGTTAACTGTTCAATATAGCTGGAAAATGACTCTCACACATGATATGAGGTTTAGTTGTGTTTATTTACTGGTGCAAAGGAAAATTAGAGGAATTGGATCAAATCATAAAGTGCAAACAGTTAAGGGTTCAGTCATGGTGGATGTAATCATCAGGGTAGCTGCTACAACTTTTGGAGTCTCAAGTCCAGTGTCCTTGTACCATAGGGCAATGGAGACTGGTTATAAAATGGTCAACAGTGTGTATCTGTGACACCTAAGGGGAACCAATGAGTAGAGGATCACTACCTGGTAGTGGTTGAAGTGTTGGCATCTGCTCCTCCTGGTTTTGTTGGTGGACATCCACGTTTGCAGGGGGGTTCTTCAGCTACAAAGGCTGGGATGTCTGAGGCATGTCCTTCCCCTTGCAGAGCACCCATTCCACTGGCTGCCACATATAACGAAGGGGCTGTTAAATGGCCAATGGAAGGGGTCTGCTGTTGTAGTCATAACCTACTCAGGGTGGTATTAATGTCTCTGTTAGGGAGGCCATGTTGACATTGTGGGACTTCCTGGTAGTTGTCCCTCTGCAGCTACTTTATCTCAACCATCATGGCAAGTACCTGGCCCATCACGCCTTGGGACTGTTGGTAAGCTCCCAAGACTTGGGAGATGGTGTCCTGGCCAGTTGTATCCCTAGGAGCCTCCATCCGCTTTCCCACACCATCCCTCCCACACACCCTACCCCCATGTGCCTGTGCCCTTGGCACAGTTTACCCACTCCCACTGGTGCCAGGTCCTTCATTGTCAGAGATTTCTAATGGTGACTCTGTTACCTGTACTGGGGGACACATGATGGTTGTAACTTTCATTGGAACACAGGTTTGGGGGTGAATGGTTACTTAGGATGTAGATGCAACAGGGCTCAGAGGAGTTGATGTAGGCAGGGTGAGGCTGACAGTTGCAGACTGACCAGGTATCCCAGATGGGCCAGAGTCATCCTCAACGTCTTTACATCCAGGGGTGCTTTCCTCACTGAGGGCTTCATTCAGGGGGACGTGGCTGTCTCAGGTGTCCTCTCCATTGTCACAATGGGTAAGTAACCTGTTGAAGAAGTAGAATGGACAGTTTCAGATTGTAGTGCAACATGTAGTATCAAACTTTGACATGTAGATACGCTTTAAGCCATGTACAGATATGACAGTGACACCTGCTTTCAAATCTGGGGTACAGCTATATGGGATACAGAGAATTCCTATATCATATACCTTGATCAAGGATATCAGATTAGCGTGGCAGTTGGATGTCTGTTGATAGACTCATATCTTGCCTGCTGTGCTGCTTTATATTGTTCATGTTACCTCCCAGTTAGCAGTAGTTACCAGGAGTTCAGTATTGAGTCACTAGACAGCTGTAAAACGTAAAGTGGAAACTGACCTGTCCAAAAGCTTAGGAGTAACCATTCTACCTGACCTTATATATCAGGTTACACCTAGTACAGCACACTGCATATATGTGTGTTCCCCTCAGGTGAGTATATTGCAATGGGTGATGGGAGGTAAAAGGGCCATTGTAGCAGAGAACATAGCTGTAGCTGTGTGTTGCTGGTAATGAACTGGCAGATGCCCATAGCATTGTTGTCATTGCTCTAGACTGTACAATTGTGGATCATTCAGGTGGGTTTAGTCAATTGTATAGTTGACAAGCAAGGCTGTTTTCATTATGGTACACTGTTCTGGTTTCATAATGGTAGAACAGTTTCTGCTCTACTACCCATGCCATACACAGACATTGTGCCCCCAGGTGAGTTTAGTTGACATGTGGTATGCCAGAGGGGTATTTGGACACTTGAACACTGTGGTGGTGAGTGTGTTGGGTAATAAGATGTCAAAAGGTGATCAGTGAGCATGCAAGACAGAACGTTAGGGTGACATTTTCAGTGTTGTGACTTACCAGACTCCACATTCCCAGGTATTCCTGTCAAGCCCTCAGGATGCCGGATGTCCAAGACCTTCTTCTCCCTTGCTGTGTACATTGGGGGAGGAGGTGGTGGCCCACCGCCAGTCTTGAGTACCACCAGCTGGTGCCTGGCGGCCATAGAACATACCTTCCCCCTGAGGTCGTTCCACCTCTTCTTGATGTCCTCCCTTGTACGTGGATAGCTGCCTACAGAATTCAACCTGTCAACTATTTTTTGCCACGTCTCCATTTTCCTGGCAATAGAGGTTTGTTGGACTTAGGCTCCAAATTAGTGTGGCTCTACTCTGATGATTTCATCCACAATTACCTTCAACTCATCGTCTGTGAAGTAGGGATGATTTTGTGTGGACATGGTAGTGGTGGACAACACAATAAGGTAAAAAATAATGGGTGATGAGATGTGGCTGCTGTGTTGTGAGTGGGTGACAGGTGGTCACTGATGTATGGAGAAAAAATTGTGTGATGTGTATGATGAGCAGGTGTGGGATGAGTGGTATTTGGAGTGGTTAGGGGTGCCTATTCTATGGTTCCTAATTTGTGTGTGCGGACTCTATCTTGCTGTATATGGTATTGTTGATACAAAGTATTGTGGGGTGTAAAAGGGTGTGTTTAATAGTGCAGTTTGTAGATGCGTCAGGTGTCGGGAATTCAAACTATCCAATGTGGTGGAGTGTATTACTTGACCACCGACTGCCGTGGTTCGCATTGCCATTGGTTTTCCGCCTTGGAAGAACCACTCTTGTGATTTGTGGGTCATAATTGGTTTGAAGGATTTTTGATGGGCTGGTTTTGCTGGTGGTGAAACTGCCTCTTTCCCACCCTACAGGGTCCTGGCAGTGTTGGGATTTTGGCTGTCAGGCTTGGCTGTGTAACTCTTAATTCGTCGGTCTTTATGACCGCCAACATGGCAGTCTTTTGGCGGCCGCCACAGCAGCAGTCTTATCATCAGACCACCAATTTGTGATGAGGCCCATTATGTCATAAAGGACAATTATTTTGGTTTTTCATCTTAGGGTATACCTTAAATGAACAATGCATCCTGTTAAATATATTGATGGAAAGATGCACCTTTTTCCCTTTAGATTTACCACTTGTTTAATGCAATCATCAGAGAAGAGTGAGAGAGAGTCAGAGGGCATAATTACAACCCCAGTGGTCTTTCGTCCCCTATGGTTGCGGTGGCGGTCTGACCGCTGCCAAAGTGGTGGTCCGACCGCTTGGCCGCGGTCTGACCGCGACATTACAACCATGGCGGTTGTGCCACAATCAGACTGCCAGTTTCCCTCCACAGGACGGGCTGGCAGTGCTGGTGGTCCTAATCCACCAGGGCAGTGTTGCATGGAGCGCTGCCCTGGGGATTATGACCCCCCTCTCTGCCAGCTTTTACATGGTGGTAGCACTGCCATGTAAAGGCCGGCAGAGATGGGGTGCAGTGGACCCCAGGGGGGGGCCATGCACTTGGCATAGGCAGTGCAGGGGTTCCCATGTCCAGCCCTGACGTGCAATTTGAACTGCGCGACTGGTACTGGTGCACTCTACGCACCGCAACCATGCCGCCGGCTCAATTATGAGCTGGCTTTAATGTTGTAGGCTGTTCCCCACTAGGCCTGCGGACAAAAACACAGTTTCCGCCTGCTGACCCAGCGGGGAACTCCTAATGGGGCCTGTGGGAAGGCGGCCGCAAAGGCAGCAACCTGACTGCAGGAGTTTTTCAGACAGCCTTTTCCATCCACCAAACCCATAATGACCCCCAGAGTGTGTGTGTGGTATGTTTGTGTGTGTGTTTGTCTGTCTGTCTTATGTATAGTGCTCCAAGGTCAAAGCCAGCAACTGGAAGCACTGTGAATATGCAAATCATTATTTTAAAATTGTATTACTAAGGGCAACTAAAGATAGCCTACCACAAAATGTGTAGATATTTAAGAATTATTATAAAAAAGTGTTTTCAAAATGTATGTTTTTAGTGATACACAGTCACACTGTAGTTCAAAACATTATTGTGTTCACTAAAAGGATATGCTCTAGAACTAAGCTTGTAACAACTGTAGATTATCTATCAAAATAATAAGGATTTGTCACCATGAAGCTTCACCTGACTCCAAACACAAGCTCAGTTCATTCATGTGTGGAAGCAAGGCTTGCCAAACACACCAGCCAGCTATTCTTGTTTTGAGACTCTAGAGGGGGTAGTAGGTTAGTGACCTTCCATGTTAGGTGTTTTGCAGCAAGATCTTTTTCGAGTTTCTCAATGCTCAAAAGAGATAATTTATCATATTCTCGGTGCCAGGAGGCCCTCAGAGGTAGCCGTGCGCTATATAGAACACCATAACATAACATTATATATTTATCTCTCCCAATGCACTTCATTGCTTGGTTTTACTCAACAGAAAACGTCACTTCAAGTATCACTCATTTGGTCATTGAATGTCATTCATAAGTACCCTGAAACCATGGAAATGACAGTCACATAAGCTTCCTGAAACCTTGGCAACTATGAATACAATGCTCCAAACAGAAAACTTTCACTAGTTTCACAAAATGATGGACAGTCACATGGCAGTGAACGAGGAGGATTGGAGAACAAGGACAAGATGCTGTTTATGAGGCACACACTGGTTTCACCTAATAGTTGCTGAATGCATGGAAAGGAAGAAGGAAGCCTGGAGTTTAAGACAAACATGGCTCCCTGAAGCATTTCCCTCCCAACCCCCCAACCAACAAACACATGTAGCTTTTCAGGAAAAAGATACACAAATATATATCCAAAATCTGCCTATCCACCACCAGTAAAGAAGCAACGAGAAAGCAAAAATAAAAATAATAATAATATTAAAAGTGCATCAACATGGAAAACTGACAAAAATTACAATAAACTTTAAAAATGGCCCAAAGACAAACATCTCTAAGCAACAATACCCCAACCAAAGACTTTCAAAAGTTGCAGAAAATATGTTAATCACCCAACATTGTAGCACACACCGACACATGCAAAATGATGAGCAAGCAAATGAGAAGCAGGTGTTAAAGAGCAAAGGAAAGCATATGGCTACACGGGTCTGTACTCCGGGAGCCACCCTCACACCAGCCACTTGCAAACAAAAATAAATCATTTTTATTTGACAAAAATTCAAGTCCATTCACAAACCCCTAAATGTATCTAGCACAGCAGCAGTGAGAATGTGAAAAATACATTAAAAATAACATAAATGGCATGCCCACAGTAGAGTATGCCCAAAAGAATTAAACACCACATTATTATCACAAACATGGATACAAGCACAACAAAAAGGAAGAAATATATATAAGGCTTCCACAATCCCAAAATGTCAATTCCTCTTAAACCCTTATTCTCAAGAGTCTTACACAAGCGCCTGCCCTGCACTCCCCAGTTCAAACTCCTGGCCGTCCATCAACAAACAGAAAAGGGAAAAAAAATCACCAAAAAAAGAAAAGATAGTGCATGCCTTCCCTTAAACATAAAACATTTTGCTAAATACCACACTCAACTTTTTTTGATTTTCTCCAAAACAATGCAAAAATTTCAAGATGTAATGGTGCAGAAGAGATTGCAGCCACAATACGATTTTTCCTTGAACTAAATCCATTTATGCAACGTGGTGTAATGGAGTAATTCCGGCCATTAACCATCATGTCCGGAATGCAAAATGAGAGAAATTACATGAGGAATAAAGAAAATTTCTCTGGGCTTAAAACAAAATGTTCTTTTAAAGTCTGGCTCAAATACAGCTTTAATTAACTCGCCAGCCTAATGTAACAAAAAAGTCATAGATAAAAATGCATGCATCTATCTGTATGCATACCTAGAATGTGTACATATACAGATGGATTTTGGGTCAACTTTCTTCATGCATTGGTCTTTTCAACTGTCATTCACACTTTGTTTCGCCCGCCACAGCATACAGCATGGTGTGCTCTCATAATAAAAATTGTGTGATTGCAATAATATAGTGGGCACACTATATTCATTTTACTAGGTTAAAAATATTGAATGATGTTTTATGTGATATCATTATTATTTTTTTGTTTTGTGCAACAGGTTCTGAGTTTTAGTGTTATGAGTTGAAGAACTCCTCAACATCGTCAAAGAGCTCTCCAATCCTAACGCCAACTCCAACTCCATCACGCCCTCACGCCCTCACAAGACCTCTGCAACTCCCTCACTACCTTCTTCCATCGTAAGATCACCGACCTACACGACAGCTTCGGACACCAGACCCAGCCAACCACCACAGAACCTACTACCCCAGCCATCACCCTCAACGCCTGGACTCACATCAGCGCAGAGGAGACCAAAGCTACCATGAACTCCATCCACTCCGGTGCCCCCTCGGACCCCTGCCCACACTTCTTCTTCAACAAAGCCGACAACATCATCGACCCGCATCTCCAGACCATCATCAACAGCTCGTTTGCCTCTGCCGCCTTCCCCGAGAGCTGGAAACACGCGGAAGTCAACGCCCTCCTGAAGAAACCTACGGCGGACCCCAGCGACCTGAAGAACTTCCACCCCATCTCGCTCCTCCCTTTCCCTGCCAAAGTCATAGAGAAGACCGTCAACAAGCAACTGACCAATTTCCTTGAAGACAACCACCTACTCGACCCCTCTCAGTCCGGATTCTGAGCCAATCACAGCACAGAATCCGCCCTCATCTCAGTCACAGACGACATCAGAACTCTGATGGACAACGGAGAAACAGTCGCCCTCATCCTCCTCGACCTCTCAGCTGCCTTCGACACCGTCTGCCACCGAACCCTAACATCCCGCCTGCGCTCCACTGGTATCCAAGGACTGGCCCTGGACTGGATCACCTCTTTCCTCTCTAACCGCTCCCAAAGAGTCTACCTCCCTCCGTTCCGCTCAGACCCCACCAAGATCATCTGCGGCGTCCCACAAGGCTCCTCGCTCAGCCCGACTCTCTTCAATGTCTACATGAGCCCCCTCGCCGACATCGTACGCAAACACAACATCAACATCACCTCCTACGCCGATGACACTCAGCTGATACTCTCCCTCACCAAAGACCCCACTGGCGCCAAGACCAACCTGCAAGATGGAATGAAAGACGTCGCAGAATGGGTGAAACTCAGCCGTCTGACACTGAACTCAGAAAAAACTGAAGTCCTCATCCTCGGAAACACCCTGTCCGCCTGGGACGACTCTTGGTGGCCCACGGCCCTTGGCACCGCACCAAGCCCTTCAGACCACGCACGCAACCTCGGATTCATCCTGGACCCGCTTCTCATCATGACCAAACAAGTCAACGCCATATCATCTTCCTGCTTCCTCACTCTCCGCATGCTCCGAAAGATCTTCCGCTGGATCCCCACCGACACCAGAAAAACTGTGACCCACGCCCTCCTCACAAGCCGCGTGGACTACGGAAACACCCTATATGCAGGAACCACAGCTAAACTCCAGAAACGTCTGCAGCGAATACAAAACGCCTCCGCCCGCCTCGTCCTCGACATACCCCGCAACAGCCACATCTCCGCCCACCTGAGACACCTGCACTGGCTTCCCATCAGCAAAAGGATCACCTTCCGGCTCCTCACCCACGCACACAAAGCCCTCCACAACAAGGGACCCGAATACCTCAACCATCGCCTCAGTTTCTACACACCCACCCGTCAACTTCGCTCCGCCAACCTCGCACTCGCCGCCGTCCCTCGCATCCGCCGCACCACGGCAGGTGGGAAATCCTTCTCCTACCTGGCGGCCAAGACTTGGAACTCCCTCCCCGCCAACCTCAGGACCACCCAGGACCACCCTGCATTCCGGAGGCAGCTCAAAACCTGCCTCTTCGAGCAGCAGTAAGCCCCCTTCCCCTAGCGCTTTGAGACCCTCACGGGTGAGTAGCGCGCTTTATAAATGTTTTTGATTTGATTTGATATAATGTTATGTTATTTATCTGTCATTATTGTTTAGTAAAAGCTATAGAATTTTGGGGGTTTGGTAATATATTCAAGGAATTCATAGTTAGTTTTAATGTTCTTTTTTATTTATTGATGAGTGTTATGAATATGTATTTAATAATATTTGAAAATTGTAAATTTTTAAAATATTAATTGGTTAGATGAATATGTACATTAATTCAACATTTTTATAGGTAAATTTGTGTGAATTTGTAATGTTTTTAAACAGAATATTTGGTCTTTATTTTTTATGTACATGTATGTATATTTGTAAAGTATTTAAACAGAACATTTTATCTTTATCGTTTTAGGTGTAATGTTTGTATAGGTATTTTATTTAGCATGAATGCATAGAATATGTTTAAATATTATTTTGATTTTTTTTTTGCTGGGTTACCTTAAATATATAAATTTGTAATATTTAACTTTATGTATTAGGCTCACATTCATTAATTAAATCAGCAATTATTTACATTTTGGGGGGACACTATGAGTATTTTGTTGTTTTGTAAAATTGGTAATGATATATTTTACAATTTATGTTATTTATTACTTTTAAATATTTAGTTTTTGTTTATTATATCTGATTCATTACAATAATTTGATTTTTAGAGGGTTGTTTGCAGGGAAGTAGAGTGGAAGTGTTTTTAAAACCAGTTTTATTAATTTTCAATTGTATTTATTATTTATCAGTTGGTAAAATTGTTTCACAATTATGTAAACTAAGGGCCTCATTATGAGTTTGGGAGTTTGGCGGAGGTGATTAATCTGTCACAAACGTGACAGATATCCCGTCCACCATATTACAAGTTCCATAGGATATAATGGATCTTGAAATGTGGCGGACAGGATATCCGCCACATTTGTGACCAAGTTATCCCGTCCGCCAAAATCGTAATGAGGCCCTCAATGTTTAAACAATTTAAATTGGATTTATACATATGTGTTCGTGTTTTATTTTTTAAGTTATACATATTTAATTACATTTTTATTATAAAATGTATTCTAATTACTCTTTGTATTGTGTTTCTTATATTTTTGTAATAATCATGTTTTAATTTTTTATCTAAATATATCTTTTACTATAATTCCCTTTATATCTATATATTTTTATTATTTGATTTGGGTATAGTATTTGAGATTTTTTCAGAGGTCTAAACGTTTTCTACTTCTGGTCAGGTTGAATTTGTATTAGTAAGTTTGACCTTTCACGAGTCTCACCCGTTCTCTATCTAACTACTCCAATGTGAAAAACTTTCCCTACAGTTGGAGTTTGAGTAGCAATTTTGTTTTATGTATATGTTGTTTAGAACTTTTTGTTTACACAGAGTCCTAATAGTATATTCATTTATTTTACATTGTGCAATACATTGGTTTAGAATAGAATTCTTTTTTTCTTTGTTTGTTTATGTTGTATGCATTTTTATAAATGCCTTTGGGATTTATTTTATAAAAATATGTGTATTATTAAATTGAATGTTTTAAAACATTTTGTATACACTTTGGTATGTTTTAGATATATTTATGTTATTTCTTTTTTAATAAATGTTATTTATTTTATTTCTATAGTTTTCTTAATTGTTATATTTTATTTATTTATATTATTTAACTATTAATTTTAGTATATATTTAGTTTTCTGTTTATATTGTATTTGAGGTCACCTTTTTCTTTCATTTTTTAAAGTTGTTACATTTATATTTACTTTGTTTGCATTATATATTTTTAAAAATATATTTTTTAATTAATTTGTTTTTAATTTTTTTTTAATATTACATACTTTAAAACCTATACATCTGTGTATTTGTGATATGTGTGTTCACAATCTTCTTATGGTCGATATTATTGACTATCTGTGAGGATATGACTTGCTAGTTTGTTGGACTGCTCTAACCATGTGTTAAAGCCAACAAATTGAGCTCTGATGGTTTATTATACTTGCAATAGAGTTTCTGAATTTTTCAGCGATCATGGGGTTTGGTCCACGGAACCAGTGGATCAGGAGGAAGGAGTGTGTAGTTGTCACTAGTCAGTGAGAGTTTACATTGCAATATGAGATCTTAGCAGTTTGGTGCTTGGAATATGTGCTTAGAAGATGTGGTGGGCTTAATCCTCCAGTTCTTTTATTAACATTTTTCATTACAATGATCGTTCATATAGCTGAAAATGCTTTGAGTTGTCTATTTGTGCTGTTGTCAGCAAATCATGTTTCACATATGGAGAGAAAGTCTAAGGTTAGGAATGAGGGGATTGTGAATATTGCAATAGTGCTTAGAGGATAAACATGTCGATAGGCAGCTGAGGAAATCAAAATGGTGTTTATGGCAATTGCAGGAGTGGAGCAACGTGGTACGAAGGTTGATAAATGCTGTTGGTAGCTGGAGGTGAGAGTATGTTGGAGTTAAGAGCCATGGCAAGTAAGTAGTGGTGTGGTAAAGGTGCTAAGTACTTGTCAGCTCGTAGACTGGAAAGTACCATGGGGTGTCTGGCTGACCTGTTTTAGGGGCACCAAATAGGTGGCTTCATGTTAATGGGACTTGGTGCTGTCCTGCAGCATGGTATATGTAGTTTAATCTGTGGCTCTGTAATTTTGTTGACACCAGTTTGTGTGTGGTTCTTTGATCCTTCTGGCTCTGTGGGAAACAGATAGAGGTGAAGGAGGGGTGGGTTATTCTGAGAGTTGTGTGGGATATTTTTCAGCAAGAAATAAACAAGGTGTGTACATTTGGGTTGTTGTAGGAGTTGAATAGATCACACTAGGGTAGCATGAAGTGTGATTGAGATGAAGAATGTTAAGGTGTTTTGAACTTGGATAGGTTATCTTGGGCCTTGGGCCTTCAGATGCTGTTGGCAGCCTTTGGGACTATCTCAGTGAGGCAATAAAAGGTCTGGTTCCTTTGAATAGTCCTGTTATGATGTGCAACAGACTGACCATGTATTTGGGCTAGATGTAGTTATGTATGAGTTGTAAGGTGTTAGAAGGATGCAAGAGAATGTAATTGTGGTGTATAATGTCTTGAAGCTAAACCCTTAACAATGTTACATATTTAAAACTTTTACAGCTTTCTGACAATCTCAAAATTCAAAAAGCCCTTTGCCATAGCAAAAACATATTTTTAGTGTGCATGTAGTGTGAAAGAGTCCATAAACATACACACAGATGTAGTTCAATAGTTTATTATCTGGAGTCCCAGGTCATAACAGATACACCTAGTAGGCCTTCACAGGACCTCTATCCAAAGTATTCTGCCAGGATACAATAGAATGATGTAAGCATCATTGAAGGTTCCATATATGGAATCGAATCCTGATAATATGAGCCCACAACACATACCCCTCCTTATGTAACTCTGCTTAGATTTACCACCAAAAGGAGAAACATGTACATGTAAATAGAAACAGCTACAGAGTAACTGTGAGTAACTTTGACAGTAAAGATGACATATTACAAAATACCTGTTAAACCTATAAACTTTTGCCATAAATATATTTCTTCAACCATTTAGGTGGTTTCAGTCCCCTATTGTTACATACCTGATTCTCCATTGTACCCTCAATCCCAGTGACACCAGCGGCAGCCCCTCCATATGGCAAGGTGTGAAGCGGGGGGATGACGGGGAAAACAGTGTTTTTTTAAAAAAACACTTACCGTCTTCTGTCGCCTCACTCCTCTTGTGGTACCCCAGCATTCACTGGACACCAGCACTGGCTCCCCAGCAATCCTGGTGCTGCTTACATGCTAAACATAGCATGAAAGAAGTGTCAGGTTTAGTCTGAGCGGCTCGGACTGCCACTCAGACACAGCTTGGGGTTGGTGCTGTTTCTCCAACCCGGCTGTGTATACAGCAAGTTTGGAGAAACCTAAGTGCACATGTGTGTTTGGCCAGCCTCAGACGGCCAGCCAATCACCCATGCACACTTAGTGCATTCTCCCCTCCTCCCCCCTTCTATGGTCCACCCCCTCCCTGTACACTCTGCTGGCTGAGCCAGCAGATGAAACATTATGACAAATAAAACGATAGCAAGCTATAATTATTTTTTATCTGCTGGCTCAGCTAGTGGGGTGACGCCTCTCGAAGGAGCCGCCTCTGAGTGCCACTCAAACTTGCGTCTGCTGCCACTTCCGGAAGCGCTGTCTAAAACAGCACCCGAATAGCACTGCTTCCTGTTTGAAGAGGCACAACCTCAACCCTCCACAGTCGTTGTCGAAGGCGCAGTGCACATTTTCGTCACCCTCAGGACTCCTGTGTATAATGATCCACGCATTGTCTGTGACAGTCCAGTAATGCTTAACCTGCTCTCCTCTCTTTCAACCCCAGGCTTCATGTAACCACTCACCTACATTCCCATGCATCATTTGATGTAAACTCTATGCATTCTTTCTGATTGCTGTGGTTACCAAGTACATTTTAAAATCAATGTCAAGAAAATATCTTTCTAACCCTATCAAGTGGCCCTTTTCTCACTCCTGCTTCTGCTGGTGTTCCTCTCAGTGCTTCACAGCGCCTCCCGTTGTCTATAGGAATATACCTGTGTTTGTTTATATGGGTACACACCCCAAGGACTACATTGCAAACTCAATCCTGGACAGTGACAGTAAAGACTCCATAGGCAGGCGATGTTTTAAACAGGAGAACTGTTGTTTCACAAACTGTGGCCACCAGGACCTGTCACTGCGTGTACTTATGTAACACAAATGTGCCATTGTGATTTAAGTCTTTTTTTTGTATAAGACAACAAATAGGCAGGACCCATGCCAGGCTTGCAGGGTAACCACTGTGTAAATAAATCCCCTATAAATTATTTTTACATAATTTATCTTATGTGGGTATCAAGAAATGCCAAACTGGTTCTGGACCGATCTTGGATTCCCAAGAAAAACATAGATTTGAATCCTTTTCATAGCCAAAAAAAATGCCAATGAAGCAACCCTGTAGAAGCCTCCTTGGGCACCACTGGTCTAGGTGAAAAAACACTCTATCGTCCAAACCCAGGTTTCCCGCTCTACTCTGAGTGGTCCAGATGGCAAGGCCACGTTTTCAAATTTTGAGTATCCACCCCAATAGAGATAATTCTGACTTCAAAACCATCAGCTAGTGGACAAATGTATGCACCGAAAAGACTCCGTCCTACAGAGTCCAGTCCTGAGCCAAGGGCTTTTATAAGACTATTAACCCAAGGCAGTGCTTTAAATGATTACAGACTACCAGCCCTTCAGTATTTCCATTTAAAACACAAAGCCAAGGTCACAGATGACAGTCCTCTGGAACCTATCCTGTGGGCCCATCTACCACTGAAGCTCTGTAACATCAACCTGCAAACATTTGAAGCCTCCTGTACAGTTAGTCTGCCTCTTCTGTTATTCTCCTTGTATACAGTCAATGTTTTTAAAAGTTAGGCCGGTATTGCCAATGTAAAGAAATAATTCATTTAAAAGTTTAACACACGGAAATATATGGCTGCCCCCTTTTCTTTGCTTCTAACTCTTTTGACCCCCTCATTCTCTGTGTTAAATGCCATGAAGGCGCCTCTTTGTGGCTTGTTTGGTTCTATAAAAGTATAGGTAAACACACTACAAAGGGTTGCATTTCTAGGGTATCTCATCCAGTCTGTAGGAATGAGGTAAAAACACTCCCAAGATGGTGGCCTTGCTGTGTCCTCTCTCCTGCAGTGACAGGCCTGGGAGGGTTGCTGTGGCACCAGGCATACAGCCACTACACTCCAACCCAAAACACATAGGTAAAAGACATTGGGGGTCATTACGAGGTTGGTGGACAGAAAACTCCGTCCACCAAACTCCTGACGGTGTGGCCTCCGCGGCGGCCTCCCCGCCGGAGCTATTATGGGTTTCCCGCTAGGTCAGCGGGCGGAAACCTATGTTTCCACAAACTGGCCTAGCGCGAAACAGGCTACAGCATTGTCTCCAGCTCGTAATTGAGCCGGCGGCAATGCTGTTGCCTGCAGGGTGCACCAGCACCCTCACAATGTTCACTGTCTGCAAAGCAGACAGTGAATATTGCGATGGTGCTTCCCAGGAGGGGCCCCGCAATGCCCATGGCACGGGCAGTGCAGGGATCCCCGTGGCCCCCTGCATCTGTTCTCCGCCAGCCTTTTCATGGTGGTGTTACTACCATGAAAACGCTGGTGGAGAACAAGGTCGTAATCCCCAGGGCAGTGCTGCTTGCAGCACTGCCCTGACAAATTAGGACCTCCGCCACCTCCAAACCGCCAGGATCCAAGATCTTGGCAGAGCTGGGGGTTCCCTGCCAGTCCAACTGCCAGGTTTGTAATGTGGTGGTCAGACCGCCGCATTGGCCGCAGGCCAGACCACCACCGTGAGTGTGGGGGTCTATAGACCGCCACACTCGTAATGATCCCCGTTGTCATTTACAGCGCCAATTGCTCTAACTCACAAATGCGAGACCTATTGCATTGTAAATATTTGTTTACTTACTGCTTCCCACTTTTCCTTGTGGGATTCCTCATCGGACTTGTGAGGTTCCAGCAGTAGTTGCAAGAACTTGATAGAAGAATATTCTATAGCATGTTGGGCTCCTACTAATGATCAAATAGCCTTTTCTCTCTTTTTGTTTATTTCCCCTTACATTTGGTCGTACAACTAGGAACGCCGCAATACACTTTGATGTTATCCCTGGATCTTTTTTTATTCATTTGTAGGCAAAGACCAGCTGGCCAAATGCTAAAACTTGAAACTTGACTTGCCTTTGGGCATTTCATTATCTACACTGATAACTATACTTACGATATGATTACTGCTGCCTGAGGGCTGGACATATACAGAAGGTGTAACCTGCCTGTTTTCTGATCCTCTACCTTGTCCCTAATTTGAGCAGTGGCACTGCTATATGAGCCTGCAGGATTTGTCTAGCTCTGCTATCCATGGCCTGTGATTGTGAGGTTTGCATAAGTTTTAATTTTCTGTCCTTCCCTTCCAATATTTTCACTCATAAATATATGACTGAGAATCTACTTGGAGTGCAAAACACTCAAGAACATCAAATGCTAAAGTAAGCAAAGACGTTAGATACATTTTTCAAAATATATTAATATATTGGTCAATTTCCAGACCGAGATGTTTGAACTGTTTGTAATACCTATGTCTCTGTAGCCATTTCTTTATTGAGAATGTGCTGGAAAATCTAGTTTTGTCATATTTGCTTCAGAGTTTACGTGGACAGACTATACCCCTGACAATTCTTGGAAATGATCTCTATCTGGCACACCACGAAAGTATGGGGATATTTAATTAGTATCCTCTCAAAACCTCTGGATTTTGACATTTTGGCCCTCATTACAACCTCAGCGGTCTTTCAAAAAAACCGCTGGGGTTGCGGGAGACAGAATGCCGCCAGTATTTCTGGCTCCCTATTATGACTTTTCCGCTAGGCCAGCAGACGGTAACAGTGTTACCGTCCGCTGGCCCAGCAGAAAAGTCACATCAACATTGCTGCCGGCTCATATAGAGCTGGCGGCAATGCTGATGTGCAGCGGGTGCAGTAGCACCTGTTGTGAATTTTAGTGCCCGAAATTCGGGCAGTGAAATGCGCAACGGGGCTATGCCTGGGGGCCCCTGCACTGCCCATGCCAAGCGCATGGGCAGTGCAGGGGCCCCAAGGGGCACCCCAAGGCCCCCTTACCATCAGCCTTTCCATGGCAGTGTTTACCGCCGTGGCCCGGCTGATGGTCAGGGACTCATAATACCCAGGGCAGCGGTGCTTGCACTGCTGCCCGGGAGGGGGGTGGCGATATGGCCGTGGCTATTGCGCCACGGTCATAATAGCTGGAGTAACACCGCCTGCCTGTTGGCGGTGTTACTGCCAGCTTACCGCCGGCCGCCAGGGTCGTAATGAGGCCCTTTGTTTGGAAATTGTGCTGCAAAATGCATTCACCATTTTGAAGTCGGGCACCCCTGCTTGCTGTGCACATTTAGGGCAGTTATTTGAGCCCCGCCCCCCCCATGCTTTAAAATTTCACCGGTCACATTTACTTGCACTGTGACTGGTAACGCGCTGCTTACAAATTACAGTGAATTTGCCCTCCGAAAGAAAAACCTGTCCATATAATTCGGATTCTCGCTGTGAAGCAGCCGGGACCTCTGGTGGAATCTGGCTATTGAACTAACGGCCAGTCCCGGATATGAGGCTCAGCCCCACAGTCTGCCCTAAGACATAGCTCCTCAAGGACCAAAAAGTCAAAATGGGAGGTGGTGGGGAGATGGTTTGTAGAAATGTATAGAAATGATGAAGGTGGCGGCAAAGGGGCGCCCTGCGCCGATGGAGAGTGAGGCTGTTTGTCCAAGAGAGCCACAAAAGGAGTATTTTTAAAGGAAGCCCTCCTTGTGAAACAAGGAAGTGGGGCCGGGGTTAAAGTACTGTTTGAAAACCAGAGTTGCACAACTGACTCTCTTAAATATGATTTCCAGTTCTCCTTATGCGAGCAAGCTGTGCTGTGCAGGGGAATTTTTCATTTTTTGTAATCTGGAAGACATCCTCAGTGATCCCTTAAACCACAACACATCCCTTCCTTCTGCTTTATTTACCCAGCGGAAGCCTTTCCCCTGAGTTCCGGTGCAGAAGGGGCGGAGTCTACTGGCCCCCAGTGACCACAAACCACAAGAACGTGGAGTGAGATTCCTACATAATGTCAGGGGCAGAGGACAATGCTTAGGTTTGCATCTTCAGCAAGAAGTGGAAAATCCCCAAATACACATTGCTCTCAGTTGCTTATACTAATGAGTTGTTCTATGTTTCACTTTTTTGTACCTTTCGAAACATTATTTCGTTTTTGATTTGCACAATTCTTTTTGGCTACTTTGTGTGCTTGTAATTTGTAACAAATCATACTAAACTGTCTGGTTACAATTCACCAAATGCACTTGTGGCTTTCCTTCTCTTAGTGCAGACATTAGCGACAGACGTTTTACCTTCACCTCAGATGTTTTCCAAACGTTTATTGTGAGAGAGCCCTTCAGCCTCCTGGTAGATTTATATTTAAACCCAAACAAATGTGTGCCATTGTTAGTTTGCTAATGTGCTTCATGCAGCACTATTTGCAACTGAATTTCCCAGACAACGAGGAGAGTTGCCACCTCCCTTGCACAGACGTCTTTAATTTCATGCAATTAAAAACATTATGGGGATCATTCTGACCCCCGCTGGCAGCAGATGCCGCCGGCCTGGCGGGAACCGCCAGAAGACCGTACCGCGGTCAAAAGACCACGGCGGTCATTCTGAGTTTCCCACTGGGCTGGCGGGCGACCGCCAGAAGGCCGCCCGCCCGCCCAGCGGGAAACCCCCTTCCACGAGGATGCCGGCTCCGAATGGACCCGGCGGAGTGGAAGGGGTGCGACGGGTGCAGTTGCACCCGTCGCGATTTTCAGTGTCTGCCACGCAGACACTGAAAATCTATGTGGGGCCCTGTTAGGGGGCCCCTGCAGTGCCCATACCAGTGGCATGGGCACTGCAGGGGCCCCCAGGGGCCCCACGACACCCGTTCCCGCCAGCCAGGTTCTGGCGGTGAAAACTGCCAGAACCAGGCTGGCGGGAAGGGGGTCGGAATCCCCATGGCGTCGCTGCTTGCAGCGCCGCTGTGGAGGATTACCTGGGGCAGCGGGAAGCCGGCGGGAAACCGCCGGCTTCCCTTTTCTGACCGCGGCTTTACCGCCGCGGTCAGAATGCCCCCGGAAGCACCGCCAGCCTGTTGGCGGTGCTTCCGCGGTGGTTGGCCCTGGCGGTCCATGACCGCCAGGGTCAGAAGACCCCCTATGTGACCCAATGTCTTTTAAAATGCAGCATGTGAAATGCTTCAAAAAGTCCTTAAGAACCCAAGTAGTCCGTAAATTAGACACATAAGACAATGGTCCATACTGTATTTCAAAATTCAATTCGTGGCTAAATAAAACCCAAATTACTTTTAGCCTAAACTTGGACTTTTGGTGTAAGTTTACCTTTGTGGATCGTTCCCCAAGATACTGGCCCAACGCCAGTCCTATCGGGCAATATAATGATAAATAAAATCATGGCAGCATTCTCCCTGACTACAGCTGCTATCAGGGCCAGTGGCCAATACACAAACCCCCTTGCACTGGTGAGAGGCACAAGAACGGGGCAATTAAATGAGTTGAGAATGGAGAAGGATATGGGAGTGAGGTAAAGGAGAGTCGGGTGCAGAAAGAGGAGAAAAGGGCTTGGATGGAGCCAATGGGAAAAACGATGAGAAGTGGAGCGTTGGATGAGGGGAGAAGAGGTGAAACAGTGCCATATGGGGTGATGTGTGGGTAGATGCAGAGAGCAGGGTGGCTATACATACTGTGCACTGAAAGGACTTCAAGTACTTCTAGGCAGAATACATCAATATGTTTCGTACTGTGAACCCATTTTAAATATTGACATAATGACATTACTTACAGAAATGAATTATCAAGTGACCAAAGGCAGAAAGGTCTTAGAGAGTTGAAGCACGTCACTGAAAGTCACTTATGTGTTACATATACCTGCACTGTACATTAATATTTGGAATACTCTAGTAAGAATCCAGACAGGTTTTGTCACTTGCTTGATGAATGTCTGGCACCTAGGCTGCTGTAGAAGCTATACCAATGAGAACTTCATATTAAAATAAAGTTTTACCGTAGGAGCACTCTAACAGCAGAAGAGAGCACAACCATGCTCACAAGAATCGAGTATACGCGCAGATCAGGTTAACACATTTATAGTGATGCAGGTCATCCATGAACCACAAAACTTTTTTGTACTTTTGCAGGCGGCCCTGAGCATGCTCAATGGGAGCCCTTATAGACTGTCCATGTCGCAAGTCCATCCATTATCGTTCGGTGCTAGTTTGATGCGCCAACTCAGTGCAACGTCCCATTGTAAGTCTCGCTTCAGACAACACATTTGCGACGTATTGGGCTTAGAGGTTGCCCATTGAGCATCGCTGGTTCGCTTCATCATCACTCTCATTTGCTGGCTTTGTATTGGTCAGTTGCTCTAGGCTTCTTTCCACTTCATTTGTTTGTCCCTCCCCTGGTGCATGGACCCGATACTTGTGTCCTTTCACAGCTCTGCTCAGTTTTTTGAGGCCCGACCTGTGCTTTGTGTTTAACCTTCTCTCCCCACCCCATTCAGCCAACCCATCGACCCTCCTCTGTCTGTTGCGTTGACCTGCTACCTCCCATCCCTCCTGTTATCCATGTTCCCCCCACACATTGGTCCTCCGATGTCCGCGTTGCCCCTGCCCCCCAACCTTCTTCCATTGTTCATGTTGACCTCACCACCTACCAAAACAAACTAAAAGCACTGCGGCATGGCCACTGCAGGCTGCTTTTTTCCCACACTGTGCATTGTCTGTGTTGCCACCGGCACTCAGCAATTAAAATAAACTTTCAGCCATGCTGCACAGCAACCACCCTGCTTTACAGCATGGCTAAAAACATTGACAAAGCCAATACATTGCTTTGGCAAGACCTATAGGCTTTACCAATGCTTGTTTCAATTAGCTTAATTTGTGTGGCTCACAGCCTGACTTCAGTCATGCGCAGTATGACCTGATCCCACAACAACAGCAACCCTATGTGTAGTAACAAACCTACTGTTGAGCCTCTGTGGTTCCAATAAGACTGTCTGTTCTTCTGACTCTATTGGAGAGTTTTACAAGTAACTCTGCATGACAGCCCCTAACTCTCTCTGGTGTTCACAACACGATGCACACTCATGCCTTCAGGAAGATGGCTGGTTTCCAGGACAACAAGGGGTGAACTTATGTTACAACATTGGCAGCAGTGTGTCCCACAAACAAGTGGCGCAATCACACCACAGGACCAAAGCAAAGTGCACTCTTAAGCAACTTACTCTGATGCTGACAGTCTGAACTAACAAAGGGCCAATCGCACGGACTTCATTTTTTGGTCCTCCTAGCTCATGAGCTGATTTAGACAGCTCATAAGCACACAGGACAGTCTACAGGCAGTTCCACCTCTAGACAGATTCTGTCCCTTGCTCGGTCTTTCTCCTGGAATGGAACACATACCGTCCACATAAAATCAAAATGAGCCTGAGAGCTGGCTTGCACAACCAACATATATCTTCAACTGTGAAAATTGGTGCCAGGCCACGTAGCCAGTCAAAACCGGTGTAAAATCGTCTCTAGGGCCCTCAATACGAGTAGCAGAATTTTACCCAGAGAAATAACTTTGGATGCAATTCCACCACCTCGTAATTCCAAGCCTCTCCATGCCTGGCATTAAGGGATCTGCAAACCTCCACACCAAATAATTCCAGGCCTGGAGACCTCGGGTCTGTCTATACTGCTGCAGGGACAGGAGTTTCTGCCAGCTTCACGGCTAAAATGCAGAGCCTTTTTCACCCTAGTACATCACATTATATTATTTCAGAGAAGTTTTTTTTTAAAATCACTAGTTTCAAACATGAATTAACAAACTTTCATTCTTCCCCCCACCCTGACAATAATGTCAACAGTGAACTAAGATGCAAGTCAGTTAAGTCCACTCTTTGGGCTGTGTTCCTATTATATATGAAAAACATTAAGGTTTATTCATTCAAAATCAGAAGAAGGTTGTGTACTATGCACGTCCAGAAGTCTTATATATGATAATGACAAAAAGAAGGGAAAGTGAAATTCAACAATTGCTTAGGATCACTGTTTGGTAAAGTAGGGGAAGCCAGGATTAATACCAGGTTTTCTGGTTTCATATTGTGCAGTTCAGCCACTGGATGTAAATGCTTTGCTTTGCTTCCCCTACCTACACCCACCTTACAGGCACATCCCCACCCTCCTTCCCTACAGCCACCATGCTAGCATCAATGCGGACCTCGGTCACAGCACAGACAAAACCTTTTGGGCTCTGGGAAAATGTTTGTGACTACCCATTTGTCAAATGCTTGTGTTGTAACATGGCAGCTTCCTTTCCTCAGGTGACATATCCTTTAGGGGATTCCCAGTCTGGTGTCATCCAGCACATAGTGTACACCACATCATGCTATGAACAGTAGCTTAGAAAAGATGCATTGGGACCTGATGCAAGCATGCAAAATGGGAACACCTTTCTCCCAGCTCGGTGATAGACATGGTGCTCACCCATCTTAAGGTTGGTCACTCTGGGCCAGGTGCTGTTCTGGGGACTAAAGACAGGGTGCCACTGTGCAGTGACTTGGACCCTGCATACAAAGGAAGTCATTAATTCATCCACTCAGCCATTTACTCACTTGTCCATTCACCCTCCCACACACCCACCTTGTCACTCACCCATTGAACTACCCTTTCATTCACTTACCAGTACCTCTAGCTACCTGCTCTCCCTCTACTCGTACTTCCACCCTTGACCCATCTACCTGCTCTCCTGTTTACCCTCTACTCTCTCATACATTAACACACCCATCTCACTCATGCTCATCCAGCCACTCATACATCTACCTGTTCATTCATCAACCTCTTAGCTGTTTCTGTTGGTCACAGGGATGCCGATTTGCTCACATAATCAGGATCTCATGTGCTTGAGGTTTGCCCTAATTATTGGCCTGCTGTCGCTTTTCAATCAATCAGTCAGGAAATATAAAGACCGGCAAAGCATCCTTGAGGGTCTCAAGGCACTGGAGTTGCTAGCTTCTTTGCTGTGCTCTTTTTATTTGAACAGCCATGTTTTGGTTCCTTTTCTGAATTCCCAGAGTGATGCAGTGCTCCTGAAGTGCAGTGGAAGGTCGTTCCAGGCTTTGGCCACCAAGTGAAAGAAGAAGCGTCCTCCACTGTTGGATCAGCGGATCCGTGGGGGGTGTCTGCGAGGTAGAGGGAGACTGATCAAAGGTGTATGGTCCTTTGGTGGAAGGTCATTCATTTGTTGATGTATGTTGGTTTTTCGTTGTGCAGGGCTTTGCAAGCTTGGGTCAGCATCTTGAACTGGCATCTCCTCTGGATTGGGAGCCAGTGTAGCTTCTTGAGGTGCGGACTGATGTGAGTCCATCTTTGGAGGTCAAGGATGATCTTGCCACTGAGTTTGTATTGTCTGTAGTGTATTCAGGAGGCGTGCAGTGACTCCTGTAGAATGAATGTTACCGTAGTCCCGCCTGCTGGTGACGAGGGCTTGATTGACAGTTCTGGTGTTGATTAGGAGCCACTTGAAGATCTTACGGAGTATGTGTAGTGTGTGGAAGCAGGGGCACAAGATTGCGTTTACCTGTTTGTGCATAGATAACTTGCCGTCCAAGATGATGCTGATGCTGCGGGTGTGGTCTGCCAGGGCAGGGGAAGGGCCGAGTTCAGCAGGCCACAAGTGTCAGATGAGGACTTCCATCTTGTCCGTGTTGAGCTTGAGACAATAGTCCTTCATCCATTCACCAATGTTCATCATAGATCTGTGGAAGTTGCTTCTTGTGGTGGAGGAGTCTTCTGACAGTGAGAGGATGAGCTTGGTCTCATCAGCATGTGAGATGATGTTGAGTCTGTGCAATCTGACAGTGCTGGCTGGGGGGCGTCATGTATGTGTTGAAGAGGTTGGGGTTGAGGGATGATCCTTGTGGGACACCACAGATGATCTTCTTGGGTTCCGAGGTGAATGGTGGGAGATGGATTCTCTGGGTTCCTCTGGTGAGGTATGAGGCGATCCATTTGAGGGCGTCTCCCTCGATTCTGATCTGGTGGAGTCTGTTGATCAAGATGTGGTGGGAGACGGTGTCCAAGGCAGCTGACAGGTCCAGGAGAAGGACAGTTTCATGTGTCTGGAGTATGCAAGGTTCTTCTTTGGTTGCCTGTCTTTCTCAACATGTGAAATGTTGTCCCGTATTCTTCTGGGGAGATAACAGCACTTTTTTGTGATGAAGTAATGCTTACACAGTTTCTGAGTCAATATTAGCCACTGGTGTAAGATTAACACGTTTACTGTGAATTAGAAGAGCAAGAATGCTTATAAAATGGAGGCAGGCTGCCGATACCCGGTAAGAAGACTACAAGGCTAAGCATGATGTCCTTTTAGTGTAAGGAAGCATCATCTTTTTAGTACCCATCTTTGGTGTGATTGCAAGTCCCACCACCAGGAACCCTTGAATAATGCTGCTGTCACTGGTGACTCCAGGTGTGGGCACCACATTCTAAATAAGGATACTAGAACCAGCACAGTACTCAGGGGGTAGCAGTCAGGTTGGGACACAGTATGGCACGTGTGACCTCAAAATAATTCCAACTAAACCAGGCAAGGACCTGGAAGGAGGACCACAAAGATCCTGTGAGGGCTTCAAGCACTTGGTGCAATACCACAGATGAGCAACGAGGACTGCACACAATATGGCTGATGAGGCCCCTAATGCTAGTATTCATACTCAAAGTGAGACACTGCAAACTAGACAACATTCCAGGTGAGCTCTGCATAACTGCATGCATGTGTGTATGCGTGTGGTTGTGTATGTTGGTACTGGCATAGCGTGGGCCTAACCAAAAGGCAATGGAGCATTGCGGAGGGCCAGCTGCCATGAGAATGATCCATGATGGAGTCAGGCTTACTGTTGTCAGTAAAGGAACTGTCTCAGGTATGGAACTCCATTACTGGGGTCAGGGCTATAGATGAGTCATCTCTGAGGGTGGGTACATTTCTAATGCAGACTCTCTCACCCTAGTTCTTTTAGCTCACCCCACAGGTCCTTTATATTGTTCCACCTTTTTGAGGACATCCATTGTTCACACTCAAAGGTGCTCATGACAAGGAAAGTTTGCACCGCTGCCAGTTCCATGTCATTAACCTGGAACCATTAATTACTTCAAGATTAATCGAGGGTGATTACGATGTGGGCAATTGCTTTGGGGGCATATTCATTTTATTCTTCTTTGGCATTGAGGATTCATAATTTTGTTGTATCCTAAATTAATTGAGCTCCTCCAACCTTTTGCTATGTTTACAAATGAGACCCCCTGCGTTTCCTTTAATGTTTTTATTATTGTAACACCATCCTTAATATATTATGCTTCCATGTCCTTTCTTTATGTTTTTTGTCTTCATTTTTTCCCTGTCCCAACTTTTATTTGTCCTGCTTTTTTACCATTTTTTTGTCCCGGGTTTTAAGCACATTGTGGTAGGTAAACGCTTTCCTGAAATTCCCCCTTCTTTTCTTTTAGTGATTTACCGTCCTAACTCTGTGCACATGCAATATAAGAGTGTTTATCATGCCTTCCAACTTTGTGGTGTCGTAGGGAGATAAACGGTGTGTGTGATGTCATATCCGCTACCCGTAGGATTTCAGTGAAGTGACGTCACGGAGCACAGCTGTGCACTATGTACATTCTATGTGCCGGCAGATCGCAGGCATGAATTCCAAGAGTCAGCATAGAAACCCGCAACAGCACCGGATCCCAGAAGTATACACTTGGAAACCTTTGTGAATTTCTAAAATTCACAAATTTGCACATATGTGAGGGTGTAACCCTATTGTTGCAGACCTCCTCTTTTCGGGTCTGGCTTGAGCCATGACCTTTTGACTTAGGATTTCGTATTATACATATAGTATACTTACTCATAGTGGCTTTCAGCCAGCCCTCTTCATCTATTGGTCTGTTGTTTCGTCTTCCACGTTTTTCTTACAGCAGGAGACAATGGATCAGCCCGTCGCAGCCTTTGGCTAACCTCACTGTGAGTGACAGCAGTCAGCTCTTTCACAACGACACATCCGCACACGAAGTAGTTCCTTCCAGTGCCATGGCCTACTCTGGCAATGTACACTTTTTGAGAACAAAAACATATTTTTGCTCTCAGACAATGTTTTTTTTCTTCCTTTACCGTCGGTGTTTGTGCTGCAGATAGCCTTATCCTCCCGGCTGTCCGCAGGCAGGCCGTCTGTCCTCGCCCTAATGAGCAATAACACAGCGGAGATAACAAGGCCTGTGAGGGTCATTGGCATTTAATGAACAGACGCCTTTGCTAATCCGAACCGGATGCACTCGCGGTCGGGCGCTCTCTCCTGGGGACAGATCCCTGGCGGGGAGGGCTAATCATTTATGGCACGGAGGCTATGTGTTTATTCTAGCTGCTGCTTCATGGAGGATTTCAGAGATGTTGAAAATGTCCCTTCAGGAGGAGAGCAGTGTTTAATTTGTGCAGCTGGTTGTGGGCAGGGTACACGGTGGGCCGGCTTTAGGGCTGTGCGAGCGGTGCGGCCTCACCGGGTGCTGACTTCGGAGGGGGCGCTGTGTTTAGCAATAACTTCCACAACTTGCGATTTAAAAGCACCTGCTGAAAAGTTCATTGTGCATCCAGCCTCCAGGAAGCTATTAAAATGTCAAGAGACCTCTTGTGATTAATGTTCCTGCTAGAGAGAGAAATGGGAGTTTTGTCTAGGGGCAGCTTTGACTGCCATAAAGTAGCATAGAGGGTTAATATGCCTGCTTCAAAAAACAGAATGATATTTGATAGCTGAGTGGGTTAGTAAAGCCAGACTTTACAAGCACTTTAAAACAAATGAATGTATGTGAAAAGGGGGGCTATGGAGAGATGAGGGGCACATTTTCCGCGTGGAAGTGACGGAATCCGTGGAGGTGGTCGGGGGAGAGCGCCAAAAAAGACTGTTACCCAGGGCGCCACCAGCACTAAAGCCGGCCCTGCGTTCACCCGCACTCCTTTTTGGGGGATCTGCACTTATTTTTTCTCATCAGACTTTCACCCAGAGCAAGAGAGAGAAAAAAAACACAAAGAGGAAAGAAGGAGGGAGGGAAAAAAGGAAAAACATTAACAACTGAAAGGAACCAGGGATTTAAAAAAATAGCCTCCAAGAGTGAGCGAGGGGGGGGGAATGTCTGGTGTGCATCTGCCACGAACTTCTGAGCAAAGCTTTCCCCCCCACTTACTCTTTTACAAATTAAGCACTGATCATAGGGCAGTTAGTTGGATCCTGCCACAGCACTGACCATCACAGGCTGTCACAGGAGTCTGCAAGGGGCCCTGTCAAAGCTCTTTGCATCAGAAGCTGTCAAAGGGCTGACACTTGGCCCTGCACCAGCAATGAACATCAGGGCAGTAACAGGGACGTGCACTGAGCCCTGTCAGAGCACTGGGCATAAGAAGCTATAACAGGGCTGTGCTCTGGACCCTGCTGCTGCACATCAGTGGTCATGAGAGGGAGGTGCACAGCACTGACCATCACAAGCAGTCAAAGGAGTGTACATGGGACACTGTCAGAGCACTGTGCATCAGGAGCTCTGACAAAAGTGTACACCAGGCCCAGTCACAGCACTTAATTTGTGCCGGTGTTTGCCGCTGCGCAGCACCATCACTTATTTGTAAATTCCTTCACGTATTTATGAGAACCCACCACATGATGGCGCTGTGCATGTAGTTTTTAGCAGAGTTCATTTGTGGACATTAACTAGTTGGTATACCTTGAAAACATGGTAAAACTAGGACCTCAACCTACAGTTTAAGCTGACATGTTGGTACTGCCAGCTGCAGTGCACCCGGGTGAAATACCGTGGGCTCTGGCACTTAAGTTTTCACAAATTGAGCACTGTGTCACAGGACTGTGCAATGCAAATGACCACAGCTCTCATGTGCCAGTGTCACAGCACTGTGCCTGAGGCGCTTCTGTAGGGCTGAATATCTGGTATTGTCACAGCACTTTGGATTTAGAGCTGTTGCTGCACTGCACATCGGTCCCGGTTACAACACTGTGCATTGTGAGCTGCAGCAGGACTCCACAGTGGACCCATCAAAAGACAATTGTCTTATTTCAGAGAGGGTGGCAGCTATATGCATTGATCCCTCGCTAAATTGAATACTGAGGGCGGTGATATTACATTTCAAAACAGCAGTTTAGAGTTTGTGTTATTTACATTACACACATCAGAGGCGCCTTGTAACACATGCCTTAGCAACCTCTGCAGTGTAGGGGGGCCCAACCCTTCAAGGGGGACCCACTCAGTCCAAACCCAACAAATAGCAGTGAAGTATTTGAGACTTGGGGGTCCCTTCTCACATTTTGCAGGGAGGTGCCATCATTTTGGGTCACGCCCCTGAGATGCATTGCACCTTCCACGCACCTTCAGCACGTCCAGGTCAGAAGGATGCTGCAAAGGCATAGCTGTAATATATATTTTAGATATCCTTTTATTGTTTTTAACTTATGTAACAATTCTTCAATGACAGATACTTAGAGGATAGACATATAGACATAGGGTTTATGTCGAACTTAGGAGGAGAAAATATCATTATATTGTCAATTTAAAAGAAAAATCCAATTGTGAATGAATCCTATTAATATAGAACGCAGTATTCATGTGGTCACCAGCAGCTTCAAACAGACTGTATTTTTAGTTATCGGAGAGGTCACGCACCGGGGTGAAACTGAAGGGGGGTGTTTGGGGTGTTGCACCCTCCTAATAAATGTATTATTTAATAAATAGTTGGGTAAAGGAGGTTTCAGTTGGCAGTGCTTAATTTGTAAAAAGAATATGTGCCAGGGCCCTCTTCTCGAGGCCCCCACCTCTTGCACCTCCCATTGCTAATACCGGTACTGCAAATGACAGTACCTACTGCTAAAAGTGTGACAATTTAGACTAGTCCCCAAAGCTACTAGTATGCTTTGAGTGGCAGGTATTAGTTCTTTTTAGTGTTTATTGAGTTAATAAACAACTGTTGTTCTCCTCATCTCTAAATTACACAAACAATGCCATCATGTGGCAGCTGTCATAAGTGCTGGTGTTGTCAATTACGTGCTGAGCACTGGAAACCACCGGATCAAATTAAGCAGTTTGTTGGGTACGGTAAGATGTCTGTTCAGTTTCACCTGGGATTTTTAAATACTTGGACAAAACCACACACACACACACACACACATGTCTCTGTTTTCAAAAGTATTAAAACATGGTTATCTTACAAAATAATGTGTTTTAAGTACCCCTCACAATCCGCACTCCTTTTCCTTTCCTCTCATGTAATGATTAACATGATGTGCCAGTGTGATTGTCAGAAAATCTGAAGCTCTGTCCAGTCTTACTAGCCAAGCTATGCCCCTGGTCACGCACACCCTTACACCGTTTGGAAGTCTGCACAAGCTTATTTAGCAAAAAAAACAAAGTGCACTGTTAATATACAAAGCAGCAGCATATCCGTTCAGCGAGCAGTGACCATCTAATGCTAACTCCTCCCCGTCTACATTAATTTTTGTAGATTTTCTACATACATTGCTTCTGGCAGAAAATTAGTCAATCTCACAGCTGTTACGAATATTAAAAGTACATTTGCGGTCAGTCTCTCATGATATAGAACCAAATAAACGAGTAAGCAAATTAATGACAGAGTTCTCCTTGTGCATAAGTTTAGTCAAATGGTGTATCATTCTGAGGTGGAATCCAGCTTGGGGCAGAGACTTCCCTACTAGGTTTTAAACCCAAAGTAGGTGTTGGAGGAGAGCAGATTCAGGATTTACCAAAAGCAGCCAGAAAAGGAGCATATAACACTTGTCAAAATGTGGACCTTTATTTCCCTCTGCCCATCAAAAATCACTCCAGTCTTCCGTCTTGGTCCCCTCTCCTCACTTCTGAGGAGAAAGGCTGTGGTATTGGGATAGTCGTACATTTGATAAGTGAATCCAGTGCTTCAGTTCCACAACCTTTACTGCTGTTGGTGTTACTTGTATCACTTTGTAGGGGCCAAGAAAATGTGGATCCTTCCACTGGTGCACAAAGATCTTCACAAAGACCTGGCATTCAGGATAGATGTTCTTCTGTGGTACTACTGGTAGGGCGGTGGAGTTTGCCTGTTGCAGCTGAACCTGCTTTGAGAAAACTTTCACAGCACGTGTTAATGCACTCATATATGTTGACATCTCTTGCCATACTAAATCAATTGTTTTTTTGTGCATCAGTATTTTTTCTATGGGGCACATAGCCCACGGGGATTAACCTTCCTGTGACTATTTGATGTGGTGTCAAATGATGGTCTGAAGAGGGAGCATTCCTTAGGGCAAATAGAGCTAAGGGCAAACAATAAATCCAATTTGCATTCAAGGTGGTGGATAATTTATGTATTTTATCCTTCAGAGCACCATTAAGGCGCTCAACAATTCCATTACTTTGTGGGTGATAGGCTGATACTAAAGAGTGTTGTATGCCTAATAATTTATTCATGTGCTCAAATAATTTGTTGGCGAAATGTTTCCCATTATCGGAGTGAATCCCTTTTGGAATTCCCCATCTTGGGAGAACTTCTTTAACTAAAACTTTTGCTGTACTTTTTGCATCTTTGCTGTGGCAAGGACCTGCCTCTATCCATCTTGAGAATGGACAGACAACTACAATCAAATGTCTCATGTTTTGGCATCTCTGAATCATGTCCACATAATCTATGTGTAACTCTTGAAAAGGGCCTTCGGGTCTTGGAATGGAGGATGATGGTGTAATTGGTGGTCTTGTGGTACCATACTGTTTACAAATGAGCCATCGATGTAAAAATATATCTATTAACTTAGGAAGATCTGGAACAAACCAATCTGCTGAAAGTATATCCAATAGTTTTTTCTTTGGTACATGTGATGGCAAATGTAATTGGGTCAGTGCTAAGTCCAACAACCTCTGTGGCATCACTAGCTTTCCTGTGTCTGTATGTCGATAAAGAAAATCACTTGAAATTATGCATCCTCTATTTTCCCAAACTTCTTTCTCTTCCATAGGAGCTGTTTCCTCTATGTGCTGTAAATGATGTGCTGCTAATGCGAGATAACATATGTCAGTATTATCAAAGTGCCCTTCTGTCACAGTACATATTCTAGAGGACATCTGTCCTGCTTCTTTAGCTGCTTTGTCTGCTATGTCATTACCTTGGGAAATAGTATCTAACCCACCAGTATGTGCTTGACATTTCACTATCGTTTTTGTCCCCCTTTCTTTAATTGTGAAACCAGTTCCTGTAGGAGGAGAACATGTGCTACTGGCCTACCGTCGCTATTCTTGAAACCCATCTCTCCCTTTTGCTGAGACCTGAGTGTACAGTGGAAGTGACATATGCTGAATCAGAAAAAACAGTAACATCATTTGGATGCACTATCTGTAAGGCCTGTATTAGAGCTTTCAATTCTGCAGCTTGTACTGAAAAATGGGATGGCAGTGGCATATACTGTACTACTGAATACATAACATTTGGTGGACCTCCTGTTTGTTTTACTACTGCTGCACCTGTGTCTCTTATCCCTGTGTGCTGTTCTATTAGGGGCGAACCATTAATATATAACATTCTGCTGTGTGGTAAGGGTAATTCTGAAGCATATATCTCTGTGTCTGATCAACTTCTGTCAATGGTTCCACTAGAAATTGAGCATGGTTCACTGTGTGAACACGGACAATTTTAATAGCGGCATTAGAAAGTATTACTTCATATCCAGATGCTCTCTGTGTAGTTAAGGTACCTTTTGCTCTTTGCAGAACTGCAAAAGGGGCATGTTCTGCGTTTAGTGTTGTGGGACTACCTGCTGTTATCATAGATGCCTTTTGCACCCTGAACGCAGCAGCAACAAGTCCTTGTTCGCATGGAAATTGTCCTTTCATTATCTCACCGAATTTTCCACTGAAATAGGCTATGGGTGTATGGCCCATAGGATACTTTTGTGTTAGTACTGCTGTCATGGTATCTCCATTGGTATGGGAGAACAGAAACAACTCTTTGTTATAATCCGGTGTTGCTAACACTGGGGCGGTGGCTATGCAGTTCTTTAATTCTTGGAATATTTGTTGCAATGGTGGTGTCCAGTGCAGTGTCATGGTCCCTTAAGTTGTGCCCTTTACCATATTTGGTAATGCATTTGGTGTTTGTTACCCTTATGACACACCCCGATGATAGAAGATATGCACTGTGACAAACCTTGTTAGCATTATATATTGTTTTCCCAAAAAGTTGTTATGAAAAGTTAACAACAAAGGATGTAGGTCTGACTTATTTATTGTGAAAAGCATATGTCAAAGCCAATAGGCTTTGCGGGTGGATTATTACACTCTGCTAAACCAGCAGAAAGATTACCAAAGTAGGAAAGGGTTTTGTTGTTGGATACCGTCTTTGATAAACCCTGTGTGTAGAAGATTGACAATGTGCTAACTCCTGTTATGCCCCCTTAAAATGGAGTATATATTGTGTTGCCAATTGTAATTGTGTTATTTTATGACATTATGCCTAATGACAGCCTTGTGAGAAATGTTTATGTATTAGAGGTAGTTATACTGACAAGTTAATGATAAAGGCCGTATGCCTGGTTGGTTCATTTGGAAACATTTACATCAGATTCCATAGGTCTGGTTGGAATGCCATGAAACGTTATGACAAAGGCTGTAGGGCTCATTATTTATTGTGAAAAGCTAATGTTAAAGCCAACATGTCTATAAGGATGGGTTAATATTACACTATATATGCACTATGCCCAATACCATTCCAAGATGCCTTCCAAGACCTACTTAATTTCTAATGTAAGTCTGTGCCCACCATGTTTAGGTGGTGGCATTTTTATTTTTTCTACTTTTTTGCTTTTAACTTATTTTGCACAGGCTTGTTGAGTTTGTCTGTGTGATGTGAGTCAGTGGGTGGATGAATGGATGCCGGGTTGTGGAAGGATGAGTGACAGAGAGTTTGTGCGATGAGTTGTTGCCTGCCTAAACCCACTAGCTGAACTTGAAATTTCAGATATAAGCCAGATCTAATGGATTGAAAGCAATGATTTCATTCTGACATTTTGATTGGTCAATTAATAACTGAGTTCCTTTATAAAGATTGCACCAACTTGCCATAGCCAAGAAATGATTCTCCTCAGTAAACACCATTTGAAGCATTTTACTCCAATCCACATTGCAGGAGTTTGTTTTGAAAAACATAAAATGATCAACAAAAGATATTTCATACCTCTGGCCTAAAGATTAACTTCATTGAGTATCTGCGGACAAGCAGGATATTCTGTTCTAGCAAATGGCTTGTACCTTGCTCTCCTACTTTAGGTGATAACTGCCTGTAAGAGACCTCTTGTAAATAATACTACATTTTATATGCATACACATATGGACAATAGAGGGAGATTGGGTTTTCGTTGTGCCTCCTTCTGTCATTGGATGTCATTTTTTTACGAGTTGCATTGGCCAGATGTGACATCCTTACAGCCATAGTATTTAATGGCCATAGATGGGGCTTTACGTAGTGCTCTGTGGTAATCTATTCACTGTACCCAAGATTATTCTTCTCCCTCACGTTCTCTAGCTCCAGAAGTACAAAGCCATTTTGAAGCTGTGAAGAGCCTGTGTCACAAAAACACAGAATGGCTTTTTTTTTAAAGTACTAACTCCGTTTTGCAATTCAGTAACAGGTTATCAAATCGTAAAATGGGCTTAGAATGGCATAGCCAATCGCTATTTGGAAGGGAAATGTTTAGGGCATCCCTTCCAAACAGAAATTCATTATAGTACTTATCAATGTTTTGAGACTGAAATCCGGCCGCAAAATATTTAAAAGTTACCGACTCCCGATAACATATTCACAAATGGGAAGGTGCCCACTTTGTGAATCTACAAAGAGCCTAAGGAACAACTTCTAACCCTCATATAAACTTTAAAAAGTTCACTTATTTAAATGCAATCTTAGACATGGTAGTCTGCTGACACCACTAGGTCACCATCCCAGTGATGGCATGAAATGATTGTGAGTTGCAATGTGTGCTCTGCCACATAAATACTGATGAGGAAGTTCGGCTTGCAAACCCACTTCGGTTCGGAATTTTGTGACCCAACCTTTCAGTACATATGTTGGGCTGCAAAATTATTTTTCATTCGAATCTGGGCCTTGTTTGTGAAGTGTTTAAAAGCTAAGAAGTGCCTATCGCAGGGAAAGCCAGTGGCCAGCTGGAGGACTACCAGCGGATCTAGTTCTGGAAAAATCTTGTGTGGTGGTTCCAAGGGCCACATGTACAAAGATCTGGTTTTGCAACTCGCAAATTGCAAGTCGCAAAACCGGATGTACAACAGTGTACTTTACACTGTTTGCAATTCCCAATGGCGTCGCAAATGACCTACCTCATGAATATTAATGAGGTGGGTCGCAATTTGCAACCCCATTGGGAGTGGCCGCCCTCTCAGGGATGGTGGCCTGCTGGAGACAGCAGACCACCATGTCTGTGACTGCTTTTGAATAAAGCAGTTTTTTTTTTAAATGCAGCCCGTTTTCCTTAAAGAAAAACGAGATGCATTTAAAAAACAAAAATGAAAAGTTTTCTTTTCATTTTTTTAGAGCAGGCAGTGGTTCGTGGGACCACTTCCTGTTCTGAAAAAATATTTTTGCTGCCACTCACAAAGGGGAAGGGGTCACATGAGGACCCCTACCCGTTTGCGAATGGGTTAGCACCAGTTTGAAACTGGTGCTAACAGTGATTGTTTTGTGACCACATTCACGGTCACAAAATAATGCTACATCGCACTGCGACTCTCAATTAGGAAGGGAACACCCCTTCCTAATTGCGACTCGCAAACCTATTTTGCGATTCAGTACATAGATTACTGAATCGCAAAATAGGCTCTGTACATACCAAAATGTTTTTTTCCTGTCGCAAACGGTCCGATTCTGCGAATCGGGCCGTTTGAGACAGGAAAAATGGTACGTACATGTGCCCTCCAAGCCTCAAACTCAGATGGTGTTTTACAAACCATGATAGAAAGTTGGGAGAGCGCGGAGAGGCCCTGGTGAACATTCTTTGGTGTCCTGCCGCCCTCCAGTGGCGCTTTGTGGCAAGACACCTATTCCCAATTTACTGGTGAATAATCACGCCAATTTTAATCCTATCGTTTTACATGACATTAAATATACTTTCTTGATAACTTGAATCTCTTCTCCGCATGTGTTCCATTTTTCTGATTGTTTGTATCTACTTATTGGTATTGGCGTGCAATTTCTCTGACTGTATTGTTAAACAAGTGAGTTGTGGTTCTGTTGTGCGCATAGATTACACATTTTGTGAGGGTATTGCCTTGAGACTTAAAAATATGAGCAAGTCTGTCCTTAGAGAAATCAGTTTGCCTCTAACGATTCACCTTTTTGGAAATAAAAGCTCAATTACGGTGACTTCATAGCTGCCAAGGTTTCAGATTGCTATGTGTGACATTTTCACAATTTTAGTATAATTATGAGTGACATTTTAACGACTATGCGTGACACTTTCTCGTGAGCAAAATCAAGCAATGAAGGCGAGGAGAAAATATAAATATCAGAAATTATATCCATTTTAGCAACGAGAAACTCTAAGTTCTATAAACGGCTGCAAAGCACCAGAAATGGAAGGGCCTTCACCTAGTGCCCTTGTAACCTGATCGTACTGTTAAACAAAATGTGTAACCATAAACACTGAACTATAAAAATCATTAGCTGAGCGTCCGCCCAGGGGTCCAACGCGCTGCCCATGCCGCTACCTGCGAGTTGCACCAGAGTGGCTCTAGTCTTGTCACCCCAACCCAAACACTAGACTAGTGCATTAATGCAGCTGAAAACTACAGGGAGCAGAGCAGACAGACTGTGTCACTGCACAGTTCTCAGTACATGGCAGTCAGCTCAGAATGAGGATCACTGACCGCACGCTAACCAAACTTTATTTATTACCATAGCAACTAGAAGATTACACCGCTCACTGTCACTCAAGCACTTCTGTCTTTGCCAGGCGAGCCGAGCGACTGGCGGGCCCGTGGCTGTAATGACTCGTGGACCAACTCCCCGCGCCAATGAACCGTGATTCTGGCTCAGCTTCAGCTTCACACACACACACTGGGCTGGTGACAGTGCTCAGCTCTGGGCTGCTAAGGAACCACTCTGTGGTTCACTCAGCCCCCGCCGGCACCTGTGGGGTCGGGTCGGCTGTCGGATACCACAGTGGTGAGAGCAGCGGGGTGTTCTGCCATATTGCCAGTGCCAGCAGGTTCACAGCGACTTTTTAAACAAAGTTTGAGAGTTGCAATTGGCCCAGTGAACAACACCCTACTCCCAAACAAACTTTTTATCTACATTCACAAATGGGACCCCTTCCTTTTTGCAAATGAGTTATCACCCCTCTAGAGAGAGTACCCAGGAGTTGGTCATTTTTCAGTGTTTTTTTGACCAGATTAGAGTCACAGAACTTTGGTAAAAAGAGTATCAAATTGGTATTTGGAAGGGACACTGAAAACACGCCCCTACCAAATGCCGCTTCCGTAGCCCTTTCTAAAAACATTATGCTATTTTGAAAAAGGGTTTTAGCATGCTGAACCCTCGGATTAACAATTCCGAGCATTTGCGAATGGTAACACCTTTCATACATCTGGCCCTAGAGCTGAGTATCCTAATTTACACTTTCTTCACTGCAGACAAACCAACATAGTGATAGGTGCTGTGGCCAGGGCATGCCCTGGTTACTACATACCTCAAGAAGTGTCACTGAGCATTATTTGTAGGGCTATCTGCCTGCAGTTAAAGACTTTGCAATTTAGAGGAGCCTGGGGCATTCGTTCACTGTGAGCCAGAACACTACAGATGTCCAAGAAAGCGTTCTGATAGGAAAGTATAAGGTCACTTATAAGTTCTCACATTGGACACTGCAACACATTTATTTCGTAAGGGATTTTAAGCGAGGCAGCTGCTAGTGGAGCAGATTGTGTCCCTTAGGGACTGGAAGGGGTAGCATGCTTCCTAGTTTTTCCAGGTGGTATTGAGTGGGACTCATATTGCCACAAGGTGGATGGAAGATGCCATGGGATCCTTGTTTGGGGTATTTTAATAAACATTTATGAAAAGTATCTTTAAGAAAGTTACGTTTTCCCTGCCTGAAGGTCCTGGAGGTTCCTTTACATTAGCACTCCAGCAGCTGTCCTCCAAGTGACTGACTTTAATGAAGAGTGAAATCTGCTCCCAGACCAGAGACAATGGCCTGAGTGTTGAAGTGTTCTCTTTCCCTGGTTCAAAGACTGTTTAGGGTTGGCCCATGAACTCAACTAACTTCAAAGGGGCCTATCCTGTCACAAGTAAATGTCAGGTGAAGCCCGGAGAGGACCAGCTTTTATCCCCCTAGTCAGGCTGGCACCAAACTTAGTGGGAACATAACTACACCAGAACTGGTTTTGAGTGACCACAGAGGAAGGGGCTGGCTAGGGAGGGACCAGGAGTCACTCTCACTCGCTAGCTGGTGCCAAGCAGAAATGTAACACCCCAAGGTGCACTCTTCTGAATATTTTCTGCACCTGTGGAATAACAGAACAGGACTGGATCTTGCTTGCTGTGATCTTAGTGGAGTCCTGACAGACTGGACCTGCTCCCTCTTATACTCAAAACAAATAAATGGACTAAGAGGTCCAGTAGGCTGACCTCCTGTCTGGTTACAGGGACACAAAATGTGTTTTCCTTGAAGACAAGTTGCCCAATTCCAATTGGACCTGTCCCAGACTCTGCAACACCTTGAGAGAATAAAGCTGTAAAAGTCTTAAGAGCCTCCCCTGATATCTGGAAGCCTGAGGCGAAGAGCTGAGGCAAAAAGAAGCAGACCCCTGCAAAACTGGGACTTGGAAAACGTTTGGACTGCCAGACCTCTGGAGGACTGGGACAACCATCAAAGTCAATCTGGCAAAGGCACACCTTCTGAAGAAACATTCTTGTTCCACTTGGAGCTTCTCCATAGTAGCAGATCAGTTTCAGCAGTATCTCGTAATGTAGGTATTCAGTCGTGTGGAGCCCTGTTCGGATACAAGCTACTGCCCAGCCTCGCTGTTGGAATCTAAGCTACAACAAAAGAACCCTAACAGAGAAATTGGGACAAGGCAAAGGCACCAAAAGGATTCAGCCAACACAATGAGTTCCTTGGGTATGTAATTTTAAAGCTTCCCACTATAAGCTTTTTCTGTGAAAACCAAAGCCTTCAGTGAGACCTCGCTAATTGCCTATTTGACTTTGGTGAGTCCTTTCCAGATGCAACCTACTTCCTGGCCCCACTGAGAGATTTTGAGTTCCATTTTGTAGAGTACACCAGAACCTAAAATCCTTGACTGCACGGTCCTCCTTGATGTATTCGGCCTCGAGATCCATCGCAGTCAGCATCAAATTGTGCTTTGGGCCAAGTCTATCACTATCATAGACATACATTTGTGCTTGGTGCTTTTTGGGCCTACGTTTCACTTAAATCTTTAATAACTCATTTCTCTAGTTGCCTTTATTTGATTTTTGTTGTTTTGGTTTGATTTTGTTCATTTAAATGTATCTATTTTACTAAATCGGTCTGAGATTTTTATTGATTGGAGTTTTGACTTTATTACTGTTTTGGTACTGCATAAATATTTTGTGAAGTAAGTTATGCTGGTTTGCCCTGTGCTATAACTACCAGGGTTGAGCTCAGGTTAATTTAGTGACTTTAGGGTTCATCCTAACAAGTCAGTGATATTTTTGCTTGAGGTGGGGACTGCCCACACAAAATAATACTCCACTTTCTTTTACAATTTGTATAAGGCGCTTCTTGATAAATATTACACAGAGCATATCACATTCTAATATACTCATATGCAGCGGGAAAGCATTAAATCATAGCAGGTACACATAACACAGGTTGGACACATGACATCATAAAGAGCGTGCCTTTCTCTGGGGAAATGGGGTGTATTATATGGCGTGGTTGTACGAACTCATCGTGTAATACACTTACCAGCCCCTTTAGGACCAGTAGGTTTAATTTCTCAACACCTTAGCTCAAATCTGGGTAGCTGTGACTCTAATCAGTCAGGTTTACACAAAGTGTAAAGCATTTAAACAGCACTAAAACAATTGAGGAAGAAATGCTCAAAAGAAATCAGACACCAATTTTTTATAAAAATAGGTTCGATTTTTATATACTTTTTGACACCAAAATTAAAAAGATCCACTGGAGGGTTCTGGAGATACAGGACATACAAGGTAGAGTAAATCAACACCTTTTACTTAACTGTGAGCAAGCATTGGCACATTTAACTAATTTGACACTTAGGAACCCTATCAGGAAAATCTTGCAATTATTTAGAGTTACTTTAGGCAACCAGGGACCAGCAAGGTCCACAGAAATAGTTACTTCCCAGGAAAAGGAGCCTTCAGTCCAGTTCCAGCTTCAGTGGCTTCTTGCCGTTGACTTCTATGGAGTAGTCCTGGTGCATGGGATACAGGATGCTGAAGATACTGAAAGATGTTGAAGGTGCTGTGTGATCGACAAGATTCTTCCAGGGACTTCTCCTTGGTCCACAGGCTTAGTGAGGAGATCCTGGTCACAGGGGTCAACATCCCTTTAAGTCCTCTTGGCCTTGACAGAAGTTTAATTGCCACTAGGCTACCAGTCTCCTGGTACAGTGGTTTCAGTGGTTTCCTTCTTCTGGTGTTAACTTGCCTTCTGTGTGACCTAGCTGCATGCTGATTACTCTCCTGGGTCATGTAGACTCAGAGGGCCACTTTCGAGCTTCTCTTCCTGATTCCTGGTGCTGCACGCCAGGGAGGAGCGGTAATGCAGTGATCGGGACTAACAACTCGTCCCAGGGCTGCTTCTGCTGTTGTAGCTCTGTGCTGCGAACAGGAGGTCAGCCAACTGATTGAGTCTGTTGCTTCAGCTGGGCTCAGGAGTTGACTTACCCATGAGCAGGACACATCAGGGACAGTCCCTTCTTCTTTGCTAGCCACCAAGTTCAGCAGGTGCAGTCTTTGTCAGTGCAGCCTCTCTTTGCCAGTCCTTGGCCCAGCAGGCAGTCCTTTTCAGGTCTTCTTCACCAGGCCTACAAGATCTGAGTTCTGGGTGCCAGGGGTGCCCTTTTTATGCCCAGAAAATGCCTTTACGGAAGGTGGCGGTCACTAGCCAATAGACTACCATGTTCCCTTCCTCCTGATGACTTCTTCTGGTGAAGTGTGGCATCAAACTATCCTAGAAGGCTCCATTATGCCCAACTCCAACATGGCAGAACCCCTCTCTCAGCATGCAGAGCTCCCGAGGGTTGTGGGTACCAAGTGGGCTACTTGTCCTGAAAAAACAGTTTGACAACTTCCCCCTCTGTCCCTAGTGCCAGCCTGTCTGCCTAAACAATAGAGCAGCCCATCTCCCAAGTTGTTTCCATTTGCCTTTCAAAGTTGTCTTCTCTTTTGAAGCTCACCTTCTGGGCTAACACCCATGTGGCTTTCTGCCAGGGAGAAGTAACACAGCTCTCTCATGCAGACTTCTATTGTGTCCTTTCCTAGGAGTTCTTCACACATCTCACCAGGAGGGCAGAAGGCTCCCTGTGAGGACAGTCCTTGTGTGCAGCCGTAGACGGGCACTGGATACCTTGGGCAACTAAAGTGGCAACAAAGTTGTACTTTGCCCACCCGGTGACATTAAATTTAATGTAACCAATACATTTGATTTAATGCAGTGTTTCTTTTGATACCTTACAGTACAAACTTTAGTAGGTCCAGTCAGGAGTTAACAGGACTGAGGAGTTAGCCTGTAACTCTGCACTCGTTAATTGAGCTACTTGCCTTTTCCATGGTAACAATGATAATTTAGGGTTTTTAGTGATGGAACTTGTTAAGGTACATGTTACACCTTTTAATATACAACAAACTGCCTACGGGCTCGGCAGGCCTACCTTAATGGTGCCATATATGTTTAAAAAGTGAGGGCTGCACTACCTTAAATGGCAAAGTTGAGTTAGCAGTTTTAAAGTGCCCTTCCTGTCTGCAGTGGCAGACTGGGAGTCATGTTTTACCTAATCATACCCAGGGTGGCACAACAAGTGCTACTGTACTAAAGGAGACACTCTAACTTACAGGCCCTGCGTCCCCCAGTACGATGTAATGGGATTTACAAGTAAGTTAGGCTTTGCTAATTGGGTATAAGCCAATCAACCTTGTACCTTTTTAAGGGTCAGAGCACATGCACTGAGCCCTGATTAGCAGGGATCAGGGCATTTCAGAGACATTACACCAGTGCCTAGTAGCCAAAATGGGGCAAAAATGGAGGGTGAAACCTGCAAAAAGCCTGTTTCCTCGCACTGCCCAGGTGCGGTAGTCTTTCATTAGACCCTGAACATGACACTGTGCACCAAAGGGCATGCTGTAAACATTTAAGAGCTACAGAACCCATTAATTACAAATATACACACATCTCAGGCATTACACATAAACCTCTCTAGCCATGATCTACGTGACAGGGGTTTGGCTCAGGCTTAAGGTTATCACCTTGCTCCACACATTGTTATCAGCCCAGTGCTTCCATGTGTTAAAGATGGCAAACCTACTGCTGCCAGGTTTGCTGTGCAGGCTGAGGTTGGCCCTGTGACTACACATAATGGGTGCATTAGCACTTTACCTCCCTCCTCTTGCTATCTCTCACTCTGCCTCTCAGATAGCGGTGCCCATCGATGCTCATGGTTCAGCCATAATAATTAGCGAAGTGATACAAGTACATTGCAGCCTGCACTTGTGTACACAAAGGAGAAACCAGTCCCCAAAGAGAGAACCCTCTGAAGCACAGCAACAAGCTGAGCATTGTAGATTCCAGTTTGATGACGGAAATGGCGAGAGCTTCCCTTGTTGCCGCTGGAGCTTACCACAGTCATAGTTCAACAGCGCATTTGAAACAACTGGAGCTTGTAAAATCATTTGTGGCGAACACTTATATCCACTACGGTTATCCACTCTCTTTGTGGTTGTGTCTGAGAGGTAAAAATGTGCCTGGCTCTCACTGAAAGAAACAAGGCATTATGAAACCCTTTGACTTATCCATAAGTTTTAAGTATTCCTTAGCTGTTTGCTCCTTATCAGCCATCTAGCCATCTCAAGCAACTTCAACCTGTTCCTCATTCTGGAGATACTAAAAGGTTTGTGGGAAGATCTTTCCACATGCAGGGTTTCTCTTTGTGAAACACCCTACTGCCACAGCCTTTGCAACATCTTCCCCAAATTCAGGAGGACCATGAACTTCATCCAGGTCTCTGATTAGTCTTTTTGCCTGCCCTCTAAGTCTTATCTGAATGACCTTTGATTGATTCTGCATCCTGATGGTCAGTCGCCCAAGACTGACTGTTGATTTTCTCATTCCAGACCAATTAGCAGTACTCTGTGACTTGTAGACAAGGCTTTGGGGCCATTCATTTATAAACAAGCAGATTCCAACTTCAGCTACTTGACTGACCCGTTATTTTGATCACCAGGATTGTTAAATACTACTTCTCCTATTGCAAAGTTCAATATAAAACATAGAAAACATTAATACAAACTACTGATCATATGTATTGTATTTTCTAATAGCCAAAAGCGCATATTCTTTTCAAATTAGACATGTTGCATACATACCATCGCTCAATTTTAGCAGGAGAACACACTAAATTTGCTCCATGATGCATGGCATTCTTTCTTGGTGACAATTAGGGCAGTGAAGTCTGGCTTAAAGACACCTGATTAAAGGTGCACATTTGACCAAGTATTCTATGTGTACATCAAGGTTAGGGAATCAGTCTTTTTCCCTGAGTCTGGCATTTCCCTTGGCCATATCTTGGTGGCCTTGGTGAGCCAACTGTATGGTGAGGGGATTAGTGAAGGCGCACTAGTTGGTTCCCTCTCAAAAGGCCGTTTAATTGTCATGCATAGTTTGTGTCTTACTTTTACAGTGCTCTGTGGGAGCTCAGCTTGTGAATCTCAGTGCTGATGGTCTTTTAGGAAATGATTCCATGTCTTCTACTGTGCTGCTTTGGTTGTTGTCTGTGGCACAATCAACAGTGTTATTTAGCTTAGGGCTTTTGGGCACATCCCATCCTTGACTATATGACTATATGGATGTGCTTTTTAATCCCCTGTATGTACCCAGTTGTGATTGGGTGCAGTGAGTGCATGACAAGTAGCTTGCAGGAGTTTGCAACTCTAAGGCAGAATCCTTCCTTGAAGTTGTAAACTTGGAGCTTAGTTAAGGGTCACTTCTAAATTCTGGGTGTTAGAGGCAGAGATATGCCCTGAGATAGAGGTGCAAGTGGCTTGTGGTCAGTTCCAAATTGGAAACAGTGGCCATGCTGACATATCAATTAAACAACCATTACCTTCCTCTAGATCTGAGTGTACCTGGATTCAGTGTCTGTGAATGCCAAGCTAGCAAGAGCAATTGGAACCTACTTGTAACATCCGAACAATTAAGCCCCATTGTCATCTTGAAGTAAATTACCTGAATTCCATTCCATCCTTTTTGTAGCACTTCTTCTGGTTACTCTACATTTTATCTCAGACATGGTCCCCATCTACCTCTAACCTTATATTGCCAATTAACCAACACGGAGCAAATGTTGTTCCCCCTCTTTTCCTTTCAAGGAACTGGCTGGTTACATCACAGTAACTGTGTTAGGTGTAGTAGGGTATGTTCAAGTAATTTCTTGGAAGGCCCTTCTTCCATGTTCCCCATTCAAGAATGACAATTGCAAGCATTGATGATGATACTATTCACTAATTTAGTCGCCACCCACAATGTGTGGTAGTCTAAGAAGACCAAGAAAAAAACTTCCCTCAATTCTTAAAAAACTGACTGTCTCAGCAATTTCCATGACCACCTTGTGTTCCAGGGGTTGTTGGGTACCCCAATAGGTGATAAAAGAGGCTTCCATGTCATGAGAACCTTATCATTCGTAGCACAACTCTCACAAAATCTAACCTTCTGTTCCACTAAAGAATCCGTAACTGACAGCCAATATAGTGGACTGACCCACTTCTTTATTGAGACTTCTGCCAATGGTGGCCACACAAGGCTGCAGTTTTATTCCACAAGGGTTCTTGTTGTATAATTTTTTCACCCTGAACAATTTCCTACTGAGCAGGCACAACCCATCCTTCACTTGCCAAAAGTTTGGATACCCACTGTCCAATTCTCTTTTGTGGTGTGGGATGCTGAATATCAAATTCAGAATATTGTGGTACACTAACGGTGCAGACAAAGTATCAGGGACAAAATATCGAAAGGTAATTATGTATGATTTCAAGGTACATATATATATATATATATATATATATATATATATATATATATATATATATAATTAGAATAGTAAATCTATACTTCCCTAATTGCACTTGCCTTTCAATATTATGGGCCTCATTACAACCCTGGCGGTCAAAGACCGTCAGGGCTGTTTTGGCGATTGCGCCGCCAACAGGCTGGCGGTGCAATCTTGCCTATTACGACCGCGGCGGAAGCGCCACGGTCGCACCGCCGGGACCGACGGTTTACCGCCATGGCTGTCCCGGCAGTTTTAAACCATTCAGGGCAGCGCTGCCCAGGGGATTACGAGTCCCCTTCACTCCAGCCTGTCCATGACGGTAGAGACCGCCATCGAAAGGCTGGCGGGAAGGGGAGTCGCGGGGCCCCTGGGGGCCCCTACACTACCCATGCACTTGGCATGGGCAGTGCTTGGGCCCCCAGGCACAGCCCCACACTGCTGAAAAGCGCGACAGATGCAGCTGCACCCGTCGCACCACCGCAACACCGCAGGCTCGATTAGGAGCCGGCTCCCATGTTTCGGCCGACATCCCCGCTGGGCCGGCGGACGGAAACTTGGTTTCCAGCCGCGGGCCCAGCGGGGATGTCAAAATGGGCACGGCGGCTCCGCCACCCGCCAAGGTTGTAATGAGGCCCTATGTCTATGATATTAGGGCCATATTTACTAACATTTTGTGTCATGGTTGTACCAGTTTTGTGGTGCAACCATGACACAAAATGCTAGTAGATATTTACAAAGACATGCAAGATGCTACTTGCGCTGCTTTGCCTTGCTCTGTAAAGAAAAAGTAACGCAATGCAACGATTTGCGCTGCATTGCGTTACTTTTTATTCTGGGAGGCATTCATGGGTGGAACATGGACATTCCCATGCATTCACCCATGGATTTCATGCAATTCCATATTCACAAAGGTTTGCAAACCTGGGATTGTGTGAAATCGCTACGCCTCACAGAGGATGGCATAACAAGGAGAAAAATCTTTTTTTCTCTTTGTTATTTCCTCTTTCTATGTGTACTGCAAACTGCAGCACATGAAGAAAGAGGAAAATGTCTTGAGAGATTGTTTTTGTGCAGGAAGGTATCCATTCCTGCACAAAAACAATTCTCCGTGCAAGGGTGCCTGATTTGGCACTAGGCTGCCTGAAGTGTGCCAGCGCAAAGAGAAAGAAGAAATGCTCCATAAATGCTCTCTCCCTTTCAAGCAACACAGCACAGCAACTTTGCTTGCTGCCCTTCGTTGCATGAAAGTTTAGTAAAAATGCCCCACAGTGTGCTATGATATTCTTGTAATTGATATTCCAGAATACAATCCTCTTTTTACACCCATTCTGTCACATTTTTTGTGTTAATGTCAGTCGCGGCTGGCGACTTTGAAAAGTGGCGGGGCGGGGATTGGAATAAAATAAAAATAAAATATAAAATAAAAAACAAATACTTACCTGGACCTCGCCGCCGCTGTCTGACACTCTCTGCAGCACAGCAGGCTCCGAGCCTGCTCAGCGGCCATGACGCTGCTCAAAGCAGCTCTATGATTGGCTGGGTGCTCCAACTCAGACTCAGAGCCTGGGCTGGCTCTTTTCAACTCAGCAACACAGTTCTGAGTTGGAGACAGCCTTTGTGCGCATGTGTGTTTGGCCCGCCCGAGACGGCCAGCCAAACATACATGCGCACTGAGCACTCCCCTCATCCTCATCACCCCGATGGCCCCGCCCCCTTCAAAAATAAAACAATAATAAATGTGGTTTATTATTGTTTTATTTTCAAAGGTTTTGCAGCTCCTGCTGCTGGCGGGGGTGGGGGACTGACACTCCTCCACCATAGCGGAGGAGCCACCTCTGGCTAATGTCCACTTCCTCACAGGCATAGCACTTTTTTCACTAATTCCTTAAAAAGCTACCACAAAGACATCATCACCAAAGCTTCCTCCACACCATGTTCAGTATGGAGATGTCTCTACGACAGACAGCTTACTACTAGGTTTCTCACCCTTGCAAATATTCCATCCTGAAATTGAGACAAACATCTAGCCTCACACAGAGTAGTCTTTCCATTTACCCCTACAACTTTAGATAAGGTTGCACCTAAGCCTTTTGTGCTTATTTCGGAAGTAATAATGGTGTGTTTAGAAGTGTTTAATCTACCCAAGTTGAGGCTCTGCATACTTCTTGTTCAACTTTGACAAAAACCTCTTGACACGTGCCTCACCACTCAAAATTTGCATCTTTTTTTTAAAAGTAGGTTAAAGTCTCTTTTAAACTGGCAAAGTACTTCATAACCTTCATGTAGTACTCTGCTTGACGGAGGAGTTCCTCTTAGCAAACTGGAGGTTGAGCTTTACTCACAACTTTCCCCAAATCAACTTTGGATTTCACACCGTCCTTTGATAGAACGTGACCCAAGAACATCACCAATCCAACACCAATCTGTCATGTTTCCCTCTTTAGCTCAAGGTCTCGCATTGTTAACCTACTCAAAACTTCCTTCAAGTGGTTGCTGTGCCATTCACTATTACCACAGTAAACCAAGATGTCATCCTGGACAAACAGTATAGTTGAGAAGCCTTTCAGGGTCTTTTAATTGATGCGCTGAAACACTACTTCAGTGGAAACCAACCAAAATTGCATCCAGCAAGAACTACATGTACCTAATGAAAGAAGTGAGAAGATTGGAGTCTGGTGGTAGGCAGCACACATGACAATGACACTGAAACAACATCCATGGCCAACCATACTTAGAATTTCCGCAATACTGGGAAGTGAGCATCAACCAACCTACATCCAGAAATTTTAGGGCTCTATTGATTATTTGGCAGGTGGGGTAATCTCTGTTGGCCTGGCAGAGGAATTACCATCCTCTATCCTGAGACTACTCCGGCCGCCAAGTTTAGAAATGACCTCTGGGCTGGCGGTAATTTCTAAAGCATTGGCAAGAATCGCTGTCATGGCGGGTCCTGTCAATCCTTATTTAAGTTTTACGCACAACTCTTTCAACATGACAGAGCCATCTATGAAACTTATTTTTCAGTAAGCAAATCCCAAAACGAGATTTTCTTTTTGGAAATAAAAAAATGCTCCCATGGCAAGGGGAGCTTTGAGCAGTTTTTAATGCCTCTTTTGTTTCTGGGAAGTGGCAGGCAATGAAAACTGACCTGTATGTCTGCCCATCTAAATTGGGTGGGCGGACATTACTCCATTGGGCCAATTGAGGGGTGTAATTATGGCAGATATGGAGTAGTCTACACTATGGTTGCACCAATGGTATATCTGCATATAAATCTGGCAGGTGAACCATTATCTTAGATGCAAGAAATCCTTGTTGCTGTTGCAATGGAGTATCCTAACCACCCAGATATAAACTGGGCCCTTAAGTCTCTTAAATCCACATATACAATAGGGGTCAACCATTCTGAACTCTAAAGAAGCTCCATTACACCCAGACCTCACAATTGTTTTTAGTACATCTTCTCATGGCTCGCTGAGATGTTGGGAACAGGACATACCTTAACCTTACAGGAATAGCTCCTTAGTTCAATTTAATATGATGTACAAAACCTTTAAGCTAACCTGGCTTCTCAGTAAACCTTCTGCGTAGTCGGAACCAATGCCATCATTAGATAGTGACCTCCCATGACGAACACAGGGTCAGGTTCATTAGGACCCAATTTGATACCAAGTTCCCCTCAGTGTTGCCACCCAAGAAGGTTTGAACCTTGTTTCATAACATACACTTTCCATTGGTGGACCTTTCCTAAAGTACATATGTATAATGGCCATACCCTCTAATGGAATGAGGTCCTTTTTGTACCCGCCAGGGATAATATCAGTTTTTTCAAGTGTCCGTCCATTTCAGAACAGCTGCTTAGATGTATTTTCATTTACTAGGTGAAAGGAGAATCAAATCCACTGAGCACTGAAACTGCTTTCCCATAAAAAATAATCCCACTGCTTAACAACTATACATTCTCATTATCAATGTTAATGTGGGAACCATTTTACTCATGCTTTAATCGAGAGGCCCAATCACGTTTAATTTCTTTGCTCCTGTTGGGAATGGCCCTTTCTGCAGGGTTCTCCCAAACTTTTTGCCTTTCTCCTCCTATTTTTCTGTCCTTTTTTATGTTGGCTTTAGGACACTGGGCATTTTACTACTGCTACTCAGTGCTAAAGTGCATGTGCTATCTCCCCTAAAACTTTGGCTTTTCTGTTTGGCATGTTTAATTTACCTGTAAGCTCCTTGGAAAGTGGTATACCTTACACCCAGGGTCTGTAAATTAAATTCTACTAGTGGGCCTGCAGCGCTGATTGCGCCACCCATGGAAACAGCCTTTCAAACCTGTCTTAGGCCTGCCATTGCTTCGTGTGCAGTTTACTGTCATATTGACTTGCCATTTCAAACTACTTGCCAAGGCCTAAACTCCCCTTTTACTACACCTATGTCACCCCTAAGGTATGCCCTAGGTAGCCCAATGGGCAGGGTGGTGTGTATGTAAAAGGTAGAACATGTACTTTTATATTTTACATGTCCTAGTAGTGACTAACAGCCTATTTCGTTTTTCACTATTGTGAGGGCTGCTCCTCTCATAAGTTAGCAATGGGAATTCCATTATATACATTAAAGTGGTAATTTTTTATCTGAAAGGAGAAAGTTGCCATGTTTGGTATGTTTGGAATGGTAGTGAGAAATCCTGCCTACTGGTGTAGTTGGATTTTACATTACTATTTTAGAAATGCCACTTTTAGAAAGTGGGCATTTGTCTGTGCTTATAACTAGTGTTTTGCAGCCTGACTCCAATCCACCTCAAGGGCAGAGTGACAATTACACTTTTTTGCATACTTTTCAGACAGCCACAACAATGGAAGGGCTGGGTGTGACAGGAGAGGCATCTGCATCCACCTGCATACTGACAGTCTTCCAGGGCTGGGAGAGGGAGAGGTCATTCTCACCTGTTAATAGGTTGTGTCCTGCCCTCACACAAAGGGCTGATTTGTCCTCTACTGATGTCTGGAGCCAGGGCGGGGTTGAAAGGTGTTTGTTGTAAACTTGAAAGGGTTCCTTTGAAGTCACCCTCTACATCAAAGATATTTGTGTATAATTACAGGGGCTCTGACTCCATGCTTTCAGAGCATGTTTGAAACTGAGACTGAACCTCTGACAAAAGGACTGCTGCGCTGCCCAAAGGACTCTTCTGGACTACTCTTCTGCTGTTGCCCTGCTGCCTGCTGCCTGCTACTTGCTGGGTGGCCTAAAGGACTCCCTGGATTGCTTTTATGTTTTGTTGCTCTGATGCCAGCTGCTCCCTGACTTTGTTCCCACTAGACACTGCTGAGCTGCCGGCAGAAACTGCCATTATTGCTAACTACTAACCTGTGTTGGCCTGCTGCCTGTTTACTGCTGGGTTGCAGGAGGGACTACCACTTGCGTACTGCCATTGATGAGCTGGTTGGCCTGCTTACTTTGTTTCTCCCCCAAAGTACTCTCCTGGCACTGGACTGCCCAGAATTGGCCGTGGGACTCTGAGTCCAGCAAACCAATATTTGTTTTTATTATTTCATCAGCGTGTGGTGAGCGCTGTTTTACTGCTCCCTGGCTCAAGGTGAGCAGCGTCATCCATCAGCGGGTGATGAGTGCTAAACTCGAATCCAGCTGGGAGTTTGTCACTTCATCGGCGCCCTGCCCCAGCAGCAAGTTCACTGTCAGGGGAAGCTTCCACATTGCTTTCCGAGTGGCCCAGCCCCTGAGGGACTGCATTTGTGGTTGGATTTGTGTCAAGCCCAGGCAGTGGGGAATGCACCATCAATGCCCATGTTGTCCCAGCCCTGCCTTTGTTGTTGGAGCCTTGTAGCACCAACTCACAGCAAAGCGATGCTGGCCCCACGTCAGAGGCCTGTCGGTATCTCCAACTCTGCAAGAATCCTCCCCGAGGTGCTGGGGGGAGGCCTGCAAGAGAGACGTCACTGTCCCATGCTCCTTTTGGGTCAGCCCAGCCCATTGAGACGTGGCCCATTTACAGCAGCTGCACTGCATCCTCGAAAGCAGCTCCCTGGGTTACCCTGCATCCAGGGGTAGGAATAGTTGTGGTCTCCCCGCTAACTTCCACAGTGTGCAGCCCAGATAGGACATACCTTAAGGGCACTTGTTTGCTTCTGGGTCTTGTGGGGTAAAACCTTGTAGGAGAGACCCCAAAGGTGACAAGGAATCGCCGCTAAGAACAACAGTGGATTACCGTATTGGGTATGTTAGGCGCGCAGGTGCTCCTGCACCCCATTTGCCATTTTGTTTGTTGCTATATAATCCTTACCTTGACCCTCACATAAGTGCCCAGTGGCCACATAGGATAACACATAAAGTATCCCCTTGGGGTCTGTGAGTATATGGTGATATTGGAGGATTTATGTGGTGACTTTCATGCTGTACTACTGCCCTGAGGCCACTACAAATGTTGTTGTGATGCCTGCACAGTTAGGACCACAAGAATTGCATAATGGGCATAGTCATCATGCTTGATGTACCTCTGGTGACATATGATGTTATCATGTCCCATGTGTGTATTGGCTAGTGGGTTGCATTTCATGCTCTAAAGCATCTGCTGATAAGGTGTTGTATTTCACTGGTACACCGGATAACAAGTACCATCTGTTGGTAATTATTTTATTTTGTACAGTATTTATGACATGTAATTTTGGTCTATGAAATATATTACAATATAGAAACATATTTTGTACATCCTGCGTAGAGTCTCATTTATGGCACCTTTATTGTGTCACTGGTGTGAGTGTGCTGCACGTAAATGGAGACACCCTGGAAATGCCCCAGTTAAGGCTGCGATTCCAGGCCACCTTCATTTACATGTACTTGCGCCCCCCTGGCAAACCATGCACGGACCCCCAGAAGGGTGGATCCTCCAGTTTGAGAAACTCTGTCTTAATCTGCTGGTTTCACACAACATGGGGCTTCTGTGAGGCACCTGGACATGCATGTCTTCAGGATCAGAAGATGGAGGAAGGGTGCGCAGAGTGCGGATGCTGCCTGGACAGACGCCCCACGTCTCCGACAGGCGCAACCCATGGAACACCTGAGTAACGACAAGAAGGGTTACATGTCCCATGCAGGTCACAAACTCATAATCATTGTAAACCCAGTGGAATCATGTTGGTATGCTGGCATCAGTAATAATTATAGTAGAACGAGGGTTATGGGTGAGATATGCAATACTAATGAATGCCTTTCATGTTACAGCTATGAAGGAATTATATTGAAAGCAAACAGATCACGGGGAGCCATTTCCGTAATATTGTAGGTAACTCTATTTAACAAAGAACATAAGATAATCCTCCATGTGATCCACAGTAACTCCATCAATCTTAATTGTATTTCAGCTCAGAGGAAATGTTGACTTTTGTTTCATGATGGTCTAACCAGTTGTATCAAATACAATATCTGAAGTTAAACTCCAAGATCCATGCTTTAATTATCCTTTTGCTTTTACATATGAATGATCCTGTTGTGCAGACTAAGCCCAGCAGTGCAAACAGGCAGAGCAACCATGTCCTTTGCCTCTGTCCCCCTCTCTAGGCTTAGCCCCCTTCCACAGGCTACTGTGACTCTGTACAACACTAGTGTGAGGTTAGTTGTGGGTTCAGCAAAGTGTGCAAGCTACCATCGCTGCTGCTGGATCCGGATTGCCAGGTTTGTGTGCCTTGACCAAAGTGTGTGCAGGAAAACCTGAAAGCTGCACCTAGGAAAAGATGGCCACAAGGCCGCCTGTTTTTGCCCCGTGTCTATGCATCACACACCGCTGGTCCAGTCATAGCCGTCCTTGAATGGGACGTGGCAACAGCCCCCTGACATGCTTCTGCACACAGCCTGATACACTGTGCGTACCAACGTCTCTTCAACTCATCTCCTATCAGGAAATTGGGGAAGAACATGTTCTGTTGCTGCAGCCTGCCCCAAAGACTGCTCATCGATGTTTCCAGAATGATAATGGGTCAACACAAGATCAAGGCAGAAAATACCACATCACTCAATCAAGTCACCCCAGCATAGCCATGAATACACCAGAAAAGATGGTAAGACGACTCTTGCAAAAAGATGACAACAGAGCTAAGTAATCAATGCCTATTTGAAGCTGTAGAACAGTAAGGAATGACTGCCCCCTCCACAGCCAGAAGGTCGTCTCCAATGTTAAATAAAAGTACTTCAACCAGAAGGCGTAAAATAAATGTATTCATTAGGAAACATAAGTAAGCCCCATCAAATGCTAACTGCTTAATCGCCCTTTCAGCTTCCAAATGACCCTCCAACAGACGCACCAACAGAAAGGCCTTCTGGTTTACTGTCGACCTCCACGAATCTAAGCAAACCTGACGAAGACTTGAAAGAAAGTGGCGCCAGGATCACACTCTCGACAACCACACAGCCTTCAAAAAAGCCATCCGCAGATGCCACCAACTCATCCGAGCCGCCAAGAGAACCGCCTTCCAAGACCGAATCAACGCACACAGCCACAAGGAGCTCTTCAACGTTGTGAAGGAACTCTCCAATCTCAGCTCCAACGCCAATGACATCCCTCCATCCCAAGACCTCTATGACTTCCTAGCCTCCTACTTCCACCGCAAGATTGCAGACATCCATGATAGCTTCAGCACCCAGACCCCCCGGCAACCACCAATACCACAGATTCACCTCCGACCATCCTCCTGCTCTCCTGGACCCCCGTCAATGACAACAACACCATCAAAATCATGAACACCATCCACTCCGGCTCTCCATCAGACCCCTGCCCTCACCACATCCTCAACAAAGCAAGCTCCGTCATCGCACCCCAACTACGGAATATAATCAACAGCTTCTTTAAGTCTGCCACCTTCCTGGAGAGCTTGAAACACGCCAAGATCAACGTCCTTCTCAAAAAACCCAAGGCGGACCCAAAGGACCTCAAGAACTTCCGGACTATCTCCCTGCTCCCCTTCCTGGCAAAAGTCATCGAGAAGGCTGTCAACAGACAACTATCCCGCTTCCTCGAGGAGAACTGCACCCTGGACCCTTCCCAATCCGGATTCCACAGTAACCACAGTACTGAAACCGCCCTCATCGCCATCACTGGTGGCATCAGAACCATACTGGACAACGGCGAAACCGCGGCCCTCATCCTCATGGACCTCTCGGCCGCGTTTTACACCGTCTGCAACCACACCCTACGCTCATGCCTCAGCAATGCAGAAATCCACGACAGAGCCCTGGACTGGGTCACCTCCTTTCTCACCAGCAGAACCCAGAGAGTCCGCCTCCCCCCATTCCGCTCAGAGGCCACTGAAATCATCTGTGGCGTACCCCAGGGTTTGTCCTTCAGCCCGACCCTATTCAACGTCTATATGGCCCCGCTCGCTAACATCGCCTGATCCCATATCCTCAACATCATCTCATACGCCGATGACACCTAGCTGATCCTCTCCCTCACCAAGGACTCCGCAAAGACCAACCTCCACAAAGGAATGAAGGCCATCGCCAAATGGATGAAAGGCAGCTGCCTCAAACTCAATTCCGACAAGATGGAAGTCCGCATCTTTGGCTCCATCCCCTCCACATGGGATGACTCCTGGTGGCCTGTCACTCTGAGAGCAGCTCCGACTCCCACCAACCATGCAGGCAACCTAGGATTCATCTTGGACTCCTCATTATCAATGACCAAGCAAGTCAACGCCATCTCCTCCTCCTGCTTCAACGCCCTCCACATGCTTCGAAAGGTCTACAAATGAATACCCACTGAAATCAGAAGAACAGTCACCTAAGCCCTCGTAAGCAGCAAACTGGACTACGGCAATGCCCTCTATGCAGGAACCACGGCCACACTCCAGAAGAGGCTGCAACGCATCCAGAACGCCTCCGTATGCCTCATCCTGGACATCCTGTGCCACTGCCACATCACAGACCACCTGAGAAACCTGCACTGGCTCTGAGTCAACAAGAGAATCACCTTAAACTCCTCACCCACGGTCACAAAGCACTGCACAACACCGGACCAGAATACCTCAACAGACGGCTCTCCTTCTACACCCGACCCAGCATCTCCACTCCGCCGACCTTGCCCTTGCAACTGTCCCACACATCCGCAGAACTACAACCAGCGGTAGATCATTCTCGCACCTCGCCTCCAAAACGTGTAAGACTCTCCCCACCCACCTGCTCCAGACCAAAGACCTCCTTACCTTCAGGAAACATCTCAAGACCTGGGTGTTCAAGCAGTAGCAGCACCACCCCTCCACCCTGTTCCCCCAACACAGCACCTTGAGACCCTCACGGGTGAATAGTGTGCTTTACAAATTCCTGATTGATTGATTGAAAGGTGGAAGGAAAACAGAGAATATCACAATATTACAACCTGAGCATCATCTCAATCAAGTTGACTCTACCTACAGAGATCCATACATTTTTCGGTATCGATGTGTGTTAGGGTTGATTCAATCTTGGTTTTCACAGAGATCTGTGGTATCAGGCATCTCAATGCTGAGGACTGGCATTCTCGGTTTATATCTGCTCTCTTCTGCTTGTATTGATTATCGTCCATAGAGATGCTCATAAACTGTCTCAGCTGGACATGGAAGTTGTCTAGGAATTTGCCCTTCTACAATTTAGCTTTGTAAAGGACATATCACTCGGAGCCTGGGTGTTTTTTTGAGTTGAAATTGGCCTTGAATGCAGCTGCTGCTTACTTATGACACATCTGTTGCATCAGGGTGATTTTAGAACAGTTTACACTTTTCCTCCCTTACGTAGAACGGAAGAAGGGATCAGTCCATGCCACTATCGGCTCTTTCAAAGGCAGGCTAAAAAAGTTTCACAGTCACATAATCCAGATTCTCCTTTGCAGGCTGCTCATGAGGGAACTCAAGTACAATGTAGGCCCTCTGCAAGGCCCAGAGTGGGCCTTCTGTTACGGGGACCCCTGCTGGCGCATGCTCACCCATGGCAGTCTAGCAAGCAGAAGAACAAAATACCTTATAGCAGATTTGGGCCAGAATACTCCTAGCCAGTGTGATGCCATAGTGGTATCAGGGCCATGAGGTGTGCTCCGCTAAGCAGTGGTCAGAGTTGTTCAGATGATCTCTCTGGGATACCCACATGCTCCAATGCTCAGTGCAGACTGATGCCTCAGCACACCATTGTCTCTTATTTCTCCGGTGCTGCAAAGCACAGCAGTAGGATTATGTGGTGATTAGAGCATGGTCTCCTGATGTGCAGTGTCATACACAGATGCCCACTCTGGTGCACATAACACGTTCAAGTTTGATTGAGAAATTTAGTTCCCTCCATTTTTTTGTCCATATTTTGCTTATATGTATTTCCAGTTGGTCCCTTGTAGGTCATAGCATTCGTGCCAAAACACTTGATTTTGTTAGGCAAAAATGATGCTATTTTATCTTTCACCTACATTAAGTTTCCCTCAATGCAAGTTAGTGAGAAAATTCAATTACCTCAAAGTTTTATTTGAAAACTCTCTTTTACCTGTTCCCAGATGGTGTCATGTATGATATAGCACAGTGTAGGTAAGGATTGTTGTCATCACTTACCATAACAGACCTGAGAACTCACAAACAATTGGGCACTGTGTGAGAGGAAGTAAGGGACATTAGAGTGGGCACGGCTTTATGCCAAGAACTGCAGAGAGACACTTCCCTCCACAAATAAAAACACTTAGCGAAGCTGCTTCCGACGTCCTGGGGAGTGTTCAGAACCTGAAATGGACATCAGCTGTGCAGAGACTCTGCAGACAATCTGGAGAAACCCCCTCAGTCCAGGGTTTCCAGCTCATGTGATATTGGCTCCACCCCGGCAGACTGTGCGAGGAGTTACGATATAATGTGCAGAGCCGGCTTTAGCGCTGGTGGCGCCCTGTGCGACAATCTTTTTTACGCCGTCACCCCATGACCACCTCCTCGGATTCCCTTACTATCACCGGCAAATGTGCCCCTCATTTCTCCATAGCCCCCCTTTCACATACATTGATTTGTTTTTAAGCGCCTGTAAAAGCTGGTTTTACTAATCCACGGAGCTATCCACATAAAATATAGTTCTGTTCTTTACAGCAGGCATATTAACCCGCTCTGCTACTTTATGGAGAGTTAAAGCTGACCCTAGATAAAACTCCCATCTCCCTCCCTAGCGGGAACATTAATCACAAGAGGTATCTTGACATTTTAATTGTTTTTCGTGAAGGCTGGAGCACAAGGAACTTTTCAGCAGGTGCTTTTAAAGCAAGTTTTGAAAGTCATTGGTAAACACAGCGCCCCCAATCCAGGTCAGCACCCGGTGCTGCAGCACCGCTTGCACCGCCCTAAAGCCGGCCCTGACTGTGTGACACACTGTGGCACCGTGTGATTTGGCAGGTCTGCAATAAACGGAATCATTCAGGAGTAAAAGAATATTTATCTGACTGAATACTAAGCTCTGATTTAGAGGGTGGCGGCAGGTACGGGTACTATTGTGCCCTGGCAGACTACAGCCCACCATTTTTAGAGATCTCCACCTGTCAGACAGAGATCTCTGTGCCTTCAGAGAAGCCACGGAATGGTGGCTCCGCTGAACACAGAGAAGCTTTGCCATGCGGGTATGTTCAATGAACCTGCCCAGAAGAGTTTGTGGTTTTTCATAGACAATCTTCCAAAGCGTGTATTTGTTTTTGAAAAAACATTTGTGGCATTGTACCTTGTTCCACAAACTCCAAATAAGGCCCTTTGTTTTTAATACTTTACTTCTTAATCAGTTTGTTTCTGTGTGTGAGTGGGTCCATACATATCAATTCACCTGATTCTGGCAGGACACTTCTATTTTTTCATTAAAATGTATTTATTTTACTACTCTCTCGTCTAAATTGCTTCAAATCAAATGCAAGTCACTGGGAAAATAAATTCGTCCTGTTTAGTTTTTATAATAACCCACTTTTCCTTTTTCCAAATGTTGGTGTGTATGGGTGGCTATTATTTTAGATTATGGTGACAAATAGGGTTATAGTGTGAGAGATCTAAAGCGACCATAACAACATCCATGCCCTCTTCTTGCTATACAAAACTGCTATACTAATGTGACTAAATGTAGACGTTTTGCCAAGGCTTAGTTCTCTATATTATTTAATATCAGGGCTTTAAGTGGGCTAGGTCCCTACGGGTCTCAGACCCGGCAGAAATTAAAAATGGACATTAAAACGTGTCCCTACTGGGCCCTCTGTTTATGTTTTTAGCTGTAATGGCAAAAACACTAATCAAATACTGAACAATAAATGTAAAACCGGTATCGTAATGTCACCGATTTAGTTCTTATTTACAATTCACATATTTTATTTAATCTTGCATTTTCTAATGCAAATGATGCATTAATATGTTTTAAATGATGCATTAATATGTTTTTTAAGTGTAGCATAGTTACTCTTATATAGTGCATACTTTCAACTGAGTCGCCTAGAGGTCCTTACAACTATGAACGCAATGGAGCGCTGTGGCTTTGAGGGTGAAGGCAGTGGAAGTTTCTCACTGTGCCTGTAGGGGGTCAAAAGATCTTCAGAATTTATGGTCATCCAATCCTTGGCCTCTCTGCAGAGCGCACGGGGCAGTGGTGACATATTTCAGTTGCAATTGTGTGCAAATGTGTGTGAAGGAGGTACACAGTTGTCAAAATATTGACAAAGTGCAAGTAAAAGAAAGTGCAGAGCTTACAGGTAAGTGGGTGCGTTGTATGTTTGGGGGTGGTGAAGTGTAGGAGATGCGCGGAAGTGCATTCAGGAGAGAGTCTAAAGGGCTGAGATGTTAGATATGCAGATGGAGAAGATGTCTAACATAGAGTGAACATAATGGGAGAGATTAAGAAACTCTGATGACCACTACCCCTTCAAATAGTGTGTAATGTTTAATTCACAGTCTCACAATTTCAGAATTGAAACATTTTGAATATTATTTGCAACAAAATTATTGTTGTTTCTCATTTACCCTTAAAAGCTCACAACCATTAACAAAGCCAATAGTTTGTGTCTGGTTTTGTATTTGTCAGCTGTTGTGTTATATATCTGGATGTAATAACAGAAAGCTCAGGAATAAATCAAAATACTGGTTGGGTGGCACATTATGGGAATCACAGAAATTGTATTTACATGTTTAAGCCATGCACCCAATTACACTGGCCACGCCTCCTTTAGAGACCGTCCCCCGCACTTTTTTCATCTCATGTAAAGCTGTTTACTATGACTTATAATATCTGTGTCATGCACTGAAATAAAAGTACTGGTTCCTTTTTGTGTGGTTTACAGCTTTTGCAAGTGATTAGTGCTCCCTGGAGTGTTGGGTGCGTAATATCAAATGCTGAAACTTAATCTTATAACTATGTGGACGTTATGTATATTATGCTTCGTGGGGACGTGCTAAAGACTCAAGAGGGACTACATATCCCAAGCTGCTTTGAGGCCCCAGGAGGCGGCCATTTTCACTTGCACCTGCACCCACTTGACACCAACGAGCGCTATAAAGCGCATGGGGGCACCTCCCTGCGCGGGACGCGCTAAAGACTCGAGAGGGACTACTTATCCCAAGCTGCTTTGAGGCCCCAGGAGGCGGCCATTTTCACTTGCACCTGCACCCACTTGACACCAACGAGCGCTATAAAGCGCGTGGGGGCACCTCGCTGCGCGGGACGTGCTCAAGACTCGAGAGGGACTACATATCCCTAGCTGCTTTGAGGCCCCAGGAGGCGGCCATTTTCACTTGCACCTGCACCCACTTGACACCAAAGAGCGCTATAAAGCGCGTGGGGGCACCTCGCTGCGCGGGACGTGCTCAAGACTCGAGAGGGACTACATATCCCAAGCTGCTTTGAGGCCCCAGGAGGTGGCCATTTTCACTTGCACCCACTTGACACCAACGAACGCTATAAAGCGCGTGGGGGCACCTCGCTGCGCGGGACGCGCTCAAGACTCGAGAGGGACTACATATCCCAAGCTGCTTTGAGGCCCCAGGAGGCGGCCATTTTTACTTGCACCTGTACCCACTTGACACCAACGAGCGCTATAAAGCGTGTGGAGGCACCTCGCTACGCGGGACGCGCTAAAGACTCGAGAGGGACTACATATCCCATGCTGCTTTGAGGCCCCAGGAGGCGGCCATTTTCACTTGCACCTGCACCCACTTGACACCAACGAGCGCTATAAAGCATGTGGGGGCACCTCGCTGCGCGGGACGCGCTAAAGACTCTAGAGGGACTACATATCCCAAGCTGTTTTGAGGCCCCAGGAGGCGCCCATTTTCACTTGCACCTGCACCCACTTGACACCAACGAGCGCTATAAAGCGCGTGGGGGCACCTCGCTGCGCGGGACACGCTCAAGACTCAAGAGGGACTACTTATCCTAAGCTGCTTTGAGGCCCCAGGAGGCAGCCATTTTCACTTGCACCTGTACCCACTTGACACCAACGAGCGCTATAAAACGCATGGGGGCACCTCGCTGTGCGGGACACGCTCAAGACTCAAGAGGGACTACTTATCCCAAGCTGCTTTGAGGCCCCAGGAGGTGGCCATTTTCACTTGCACCTGCACCCACTTGACACCAACGAGCGCTATAAAGCGCGTGGGGGCACCTCGCTGCGCGGGACGCGCTCAAGACTCGAGAGGGACTACATATCCCAAGCTTCTTTGAGGCCCCAGGAGGCGGCCATTTTCACTTGCACCTGCACCCACTTGACACCAACGAGCGCTATAAAGCGCGTGGGGGCACCTCGCTGCGCGGGACGCGCTCAAGACTCGAGAGGGACTACATATCCCAAGCTGCTTTGAGGCCCCAGGAGGCGACCATTTTCACTTGCACCTGCACCCACTTGACACCAACGAGCGCTATAAAGCGCGTGGGGGCACCTCGCTGCGCGGGACGCGCTAAAGACTCGAGAGGGACTACATTTCCCAAGCTGCTTTGAGGCCCCAGGAGGCGGCCATTTTCACTTGCACCTGCACCTGCACCCACTTGACACCAACGAGCGCTATAAAGCGCGTGGGGGCACCTCGCTGCGCAGGACACGCCAAAGACTCGAGAGGGACTACATATCCCAAGCTGCTTTGAGGCCCCAGGAGACGGCCATTTTCACTTGCACCTGCACCCACTTGACACCAACGAGTGATATAAAGCGCGTGGGGGCACCTCACTGCGCGGGACGCGCTAAAGACTCGAGAGGGACTACATATCCCAAGCTGTTTTGAGGCCCCAGGAGGCGGCCATTTTCACTTGCACCTGCACCCACTTGACACCAACGAGCGCTATAAAGCGTGTGGGGGCACCTCGCTACGCGGGACGCGCCAGGGCAAAGCCCGGGCCAAGGGCGGGCCCATCCACGCCCGTCGGAGCCCAGAAGAGGCTGGGCTGGGCCACCTCCCTAACATTGACCATTCAAGTAGGCATCATTGATTTTAGCTCTATGCGCTATTGCCAATACTGTGCCATCCCGTAGGTTGCACCATTATACTGATACTCTATAGAACATTTTATCACCAATAACCGTCCCAGATGGGTAAAAGGAAAGCAATAGAGGCTGGGGCAGGGGCTGTGCTAAAAGCTAAGCGAAAAAGACACAAGCATGCAGCTAGTAACTGCGTTATGGACAGAATTGACTCTCTTTTGGGTGAATGCAAGGAAATTTTAACTACTCCTCAGGGAAATAATTCTAACGGTACTGGGGGGGAGCACTCCCCAACCAATAGGAGGGCTGGCCCAAAGAAAATTGCTGAGATTTTCGTGAAACGCGGGCAACACAACACAGCCACTACAGGACAGGGAGAGGGCAGGAATGTTATCACCCACACTGCTCCATCTCTAGTGAAGGAGCTACCACTGGGCTCTCACGATTTCATCCAGTGCAGCAACCGCTTTACTCTGCTAATTAACGCCCCAGAATCACATGACGATATCGACCCAGGTATCAGGGTGGATGGGCTAGCAGCCGCAAGCACACACTCAACTCACATTAACCCACAGCACATTCAATGCATACAAGATTTAAAAAAGGAAGTACTAGAACTTAAGCTCATGGTTAACTCCTTAATTGCAGTAGTAAAACAGTTCACTCTTGCAGATGACACGGCCACCATGAACCTTACCCAGAGCCCAACCCTATCAGGCACCATTACTAATCTGCCCATTCTTTCAGCACCCAGCCGTGATGGCCTCGTCCCAGTTGGTGCTAAGACTAAGAACTTACTCCAGCCTCCTTTGCACAACTGTTTAGGCGCAGGAAGCACACTAGACGACCATCACAAAATCCCCAAACTCATGAGCAATACTGCCCCAAAATACTCTGCACAACCTGCCAATTATTGGTCTCAATCAGGCAATGTAGTTCTAATGCTCAACGTTCCCAAGTTAAACACATCAACACATAAGGAGGGGGCAGACTCTATTAAAAACAAGGCAATCCATTGTATTCGCCATGTAAGAGGCTGTCGCTCTGTAATACGCGAGGACATAATCAATGTAGCAAGATGGCCAGACCCAAGAACACATTTTGACATTTTAAAACTGACACTCAAGGACGGGACCATGGTGGACAATTTGGTGGCCCTAGATGCAAGAACAAGCCCACCTGCACATTCACGCATCCAGTTCAAATACCCTAGGCCACCTACGCACTACGTGGATTGTCTGAGCTACTGCCCAGCAAAAAATGTATTTACCCTTGGCGGGAACGATTGACTTAAAGTTTAATCTAAAACCTATGCTGAAAAACCACGCAACCAACTAATATCAATCACCCCCAGGTCTGCTGCAATCCCTAACACTGCCAGTGCAAGTATTCTCTCTCCCATTCACGATACATTCCCCAAGACCTTTGACAGTTTACTGTGCAAATATGACAATACTGCATCTTTCATCTTGCAGGAATACTGCCCACCAAATCAAGAACCGATAGCTAAGCCTGCAAGCACTTCCCTCACCAGGGCCAGGTCAGCTCCACTAGAGGAACATCAACACTCACCCCAGGTCTCACTGACCAACATTGGTATTGATCCACTTCTTCCCACTCAACCACACCTGCCAAACCAACCTCTGGCAGCTAATCATGCAAATACCAGGCATCTAGACAGGATGGCTCAACCGCTCACTGGGGTACGACTTGTCTCATGGAACGTGGCAGGTTTTAAATCTATTCTCCCTCTTCCATCCTTCACCTCTTTTATTGATGAACATGACATGTGTCTTCTTCAAGAGACATGGTCAACCAATCCACTTTTTCGAACAGGCTATTCAAACTTCCACATCCCTGCCGTGCCCAGTACTAGAGGCAGGCCATCAGGGGGCTTGACCATTTGGATCAGAACATCACTTAACTGTCATATATTACAGCTACCCACCGATTCTCCCGACTTGTTAGGTCTTCGCTTATCATTCGGGCCTGACACTGTTGTGAACATTTTCAATATCTACACCCGAGGGGTCGGGGGGGTCAAGTCTCCAAAATCCTTTGTGACCTGGCAGCTCTTTTGCAAAACTGCCCCCGCCATCATAAAACCATCGTGGCAGGTGACCTCAGTGTCACATTCGAACCTCTAGACTGGGATGATCTCAGGTCCACAGACGAGGAGGATCGAGCTTGGTCTATCCCCGCCCTGTCCATTCCACCCATCAAGAGATGGACGCAGGTCGCTGTCCAAGTTAAGTCACTGACCATGGAATTTGGGCTCAGGGCATTAAATGGCAGAACCAAATCAGACGCCAAAGGCCGTCACACATTCAACAAAACCAACCACACCAGCAGAATCGACTACTGTCTATTTGACATAAGATTATGGCCCCTAGTCATCGATATGACGATCGTAGAAAGAACTGAAAGTGATCATAATCCTCTCTCTGTTCACACGTTAGCTTTGGGTGACCTCTCGCCCATGATTAACTCCTCAGTAGCAGCACCAGAGGGTATTAGCCAGGTTAACGACAAACGACACCTAAAGTGGGACAAGATTGCGGCTCGGCCTGCACTCACCAACGCAGCCAATAACACCCTAAAGACTACATTAATGAACCTAGAGGTGGGTCCCGCAATCCCCTACAAGGAAATAAGCTTAATCCACACCTCATGCTTCAGGGATATCGCAGCCCAATTCTTAGTCTCCCCAGCCCATGATGGCAAGAGACCAATAGGTAGGCACCGCTGGTTCAATAAAATGTGTCGGTCCCTAAATAAACGCTTAATCCAAGCTATTAAATCCAAGGATGCCACCGACATCCGCCTAGCTAGAAAGTCCTACAAGTCAGCAATACGCAAAGCCAAGCGTGACCAAGATGATAAGTGGTGGACAGCACTTAGTGACGCTGTGCGCGAGAGGAACTGTAGTCTGTTCTGGTCCCTGGCAGCGCAAGGCCCAGAAAACAGTGGATTGGACATTACAACCAACATCGCCCCGAAGGATGGGTAGATCATTTTAGCAGGCTCTACTCCCATGACCATGATAGCCCCACTCCTGTTCGCATGGACCCCTGCCTAAATACTTCTTTAGCACCCACCACTGAAGTACCCCAGATGTTCTCTCAAAGTGACATAACTTACTCCCTAGGCACCATAAAACGCGGCAGGGCAACTGGCTCGGATGGTGTCCCAGCAGACCTGTTCTAAACCGATATAGCATCCTGGTCAAGATACCTCACCATCACAGCGAACGCATTAGCATCTGGGGTGCCTATCCCTGAGTCCTGGAAAGGGGCTATTGTTATCCCAATCTTTAAAAAAGGCGACAGATCACTCCCCTGCACCTATGGACCAATTAGTCTAATTGACTGTGTGCAAAAAGTCTTCTGCCACTGCGTCTTGGGAAAGATCGAAGACTGGATGACCGAACATTATATCCTTAGTCCCCTCCAAGACGGAAAACAGTGCTCATCGGTAAAGGGAGCCTTTATGTAGCTTTTGTGGATCTAAAGTCTGCTATTGACCTAGTACCTCACTACAAGCTATGGGACACTCTCTCCCGAATGGGAATCCCGGAGCATATCCTAGCAATATTGATACGGCTCCACGAGGACAACTACGCACGAGTTAGGTGGGACAACAAGGGGCAACTAACTGATAGAATCCATGTATCAAGGGGTGTGCGGCAAGGGTGTGTCCTCGCCCGACCCTCTTCTCTCTGTATATCAATGAAATCGTCCCTTCCCTGCTTAGAGTGGAGGCTGACGCACCATCACTTGGCACACAAAAAATCCCTGTCTTGCTCTTTGCAGCTGATACTCTCTTGATATCCAAGACCCCTAGTGGACTAAGGAAACTCCTCACGTGCTTTGAGAAATTCTGCTCAATGCGGGGACTTGAAATCAATGCCTCTAAAACAAAACTAATGAACCTTAATCCCCATAGATCTTTTAGAGGGAAGTTTACACTAGAGGGCACCACACTTGAGAAGGTGGGCATTTTTAGCTACCTGGGTATAACACTGACTGACAACATGTCTTGGAAATCACACATAGGAAAGCAAGCCTTAAAACTAAAGCAAACAACAGGGGTACTATCAAAAAACTTTCACCTCTCACACACAAAACCAATTCGCCCAGCAATACAGATATACGAAGCCCAGGCTGTGACCTCAGCTCTTAATGGGGCCGAACTATGGGGTTATGCTAAAATCCAAGACATAACCATCGCTGAGAACAACTTCCTGAGAAACCTTGTGTCCCTTCCGCCAAGCACTCCACTGTTCCCCCTTTTTAAGGATCTTGGCATAAAACGCATTGGTCATAAAGCCCACCTACGCTCTCTGCTGTATTGGCGGCGTCTCTGGACTACTCCAGAGCTTGAAACCTTTACTGAAGTCCTGCAGGTCATTTTAAAAGCTGATCTTCTTCACAGAATCCCCTGGCTACGATACATCAAGGGGTCATTCTACTCACTTGGGCTCAGTGAACTCTGGAATTCACCAACCACCTCTGTCTTTCCCTCGAAAAGCGAAAGAAACTATATTGGCAAATGGTAGATCACGAAGATATAGGGGCCGCACTTCACACTACATTATCCTGTGACTTTGTTAACTTAAAAGAGATGTCCAAGTATGAGGCTTTTTGGGACATAATCACAGTCCAAAGGGAAAGGAAACTGTACTTTCAGCCCCGCATTGGAACATTACCATTAAGACTTTTCACCAGCCGCTGGTCACACAAAGAATCAACCGCTTGTCCAGCCTGCAAAGCCCCCGTCGAGAATCTCCCTCACGTCCTTTTTGTCTGCCCCGCGTACACCGCCTCATGTAGGAAATGGCTGGCCCCGGCATGCAGACTGCTGGGAGTCCGCAGCTCTGAAATAACCCTGCGAATCCTCAGATCAGACACTAGGCCAACGCTAGTGATCGCCGTTGCCAAGTTCCTCGGAGCTAGCTGGTTTGTCAGAGGGAAATTCTTATCTGTTTAATGATTCCAACAAGACTGTCCCATCGCACTGTGTGAGTGTATTTTATCTTTATTCCATTTTTATCATTATATGTATTGTTATATTTATTACCTTGTGTATTTATTTGTATTTATTGCTGCTATGTGCTTTTATGGCTCTTGTAGCCGAAATAAAGTTTCTTTGACTTGTATATTATGCTTCAACACTGCTGCCTGTCTCTCCAATGGTCGCCAACTAATGCCCATATGCAGTAGGAATGCCTGTCCTGTCAGGAGAAAATTGTAGTGACATTACTGAAAACGACACTCCTTTGCCGCAGTGTATCTTCCATTGCTCGCGTTTGCGTCTCAACACGGAAAGATGGCGGCGGGTGCAGCTGATGCTTCTGGGGGTGCAAATGATAATAGTTGCGGTGGGATGGATGCTGCAGGTACTTGACCAGGGGACAGGGTGGGAGTTAAACACAAGATTGCCGTTTGTTTGTGTAATAAGTAAATGGGGACTTTGGTTTAGGTCAGTGTTACAGAGCGAAGGCATCATAACTATCTTACAAAATATGGCCTAAAAGTGCCACGCCCATACAAGGAGATTGCTTGTACGGAGTGTCTCAAACACTCCTGTGATTACTTTTACACCACTTTCCTCTGTTGTCACTCTTAGATATCATGCTTTTTTCTGCCCACACCCTTCTGAAATCCTCCATCTGCATTTATCACTCATCTCTTTCCTCTTCAGCACCCTCTTTTAACTCTCTCCTGCATGTATTTACTTGCACCTCCTTCAGTTCACCTGCCTCCTATAGACACAGTGCACCCACTTATGTGTAAGCGCTGCTTTTTCCTTTACTTTCACACTGTCCATATTTTGACAGCTTTGTACCTCCTTAATGCAATTTTGCATAGAACCTGAAACGCAATTGGCACCGTGACCTGTTTGTGATGTATAGAGAGCCCAAGGTTTGGGTGAGCGTGTGTTCTGAACACCTCGCTCTGACTTCAGCCTCAACTCCAGGGCTCCTTATTTTGCCTTCTCAGGAACACCCATCCTCACCCTGAACTCACTCAGACACCGAGAGGATGCTCAGTAAACATTAAGCACTATCCAAGAACTGCAAAAACACAACATCGGGGAAATAACAAACATTGTTAGGGAAAGGAAGATTAAGTAAAACATCCATAAAGGGCCCAAAAGGGACCGGTTTCAATGTCCTCTTTTAGTTACTGTTGGGTCAAAGTTCTGGAGGCATCTGCCTCACTTAAAGCATTGATGCTATGTATGCTTTTAATGGCCAAATTCCACGTTTCCGGGTAGTGCTAGCTTTAAAACGGTTATTTAGGATGTTGGAGTTCGCTTTCCAAAGAACTGTGCCAGTTTACTAATGCTGCCTCCTTGCACTCTCTGAAATGTAATAACAGGTGCAGTGTTAGCTATATTTTGTGACCTCCATTTTTCATGAATTTTGATATTTTTTTTTCCCTCATTTCCCTGAAACGCTGAAAAACAACTCTAGCTGGTTGTATCTTCACAAAATATTCAGAGACTGGGAAAATTGTTATTCTAATTCCAGGCGAAGAATACTTATGGGAAAGTGCTTACCTCATTGCTTGCATAGCTGCCAAGTCTTCAATTAGCTTGAGTGTGAAACTGTCATGTTCTCATGTATGGAGGTAACAGTTGGATGCTTTGTGTGTGATGCTGTGCCTATCCCTTGTAGAACCTGAGGTGGGGATTTTATAAAGTGTCTTCTTGTCCCAGGGACGTGATTCTTCAGAAATGTACTTTAAAAACTCCACTTGTCCCTTTTGGTGCCATGCAAGGAGGTGACACATTATCTCAGCATCTCTGAATATGATTATATGATATAAGGGCTTGGATTCTAGCAAGACCTTGATTTTCCGAAATTTCTGTGAATCTATGTACAAGGTCTAGAAGTAGGTGGGAAGCAATATTTCCTGGGCTGGAATGCACTGCCAGTTTTTGTGTAACCCATTAACTTGCATGTGGATGGGATTCACCAAGTCTTCTCCAATCTCTTTCAACATTAGAAAAGGTAGGAAGTTTATTATGCGCAAGGGTACGAATAGAAGCTTTTCTTGAGTGGGGAAAAAGGGTATGTAAAAGAAGTGAATTTCCAATCACTCCGCATATTTTTGCATGAACGAATGTAACATAACTGAGCATGCACAACTGTAAAGCACACCTTCACTCTAGAGTCTATTGGCTGAAATTACAGGTCTTTATTGTTTTCCAACTCAGTGATACTCCATTTATTTACCTTAGACAGATGATAGGTTGAGTGCGCCTGCAGATATTCAAACCTGTGACCGTGGATATTTGCTCATACAAAAAAAGCCTTCACAAAAGTTGATATGAGTACAGCTTTCATGCAGACTTCAGTAGACTTTTTCGAGTTCCTGAAAGTAGACAATCTGCACCAATGCAAGCACATATGCCTGTGGGTGCGCCTTTGTGTGTTAATTTAAGAATTGGGCCCCTAAATTCTTTTCTTGATTCTCCTAATGATTTTACACTACATTTTGCCTCAAATTAACATTTACATGTAAAGTATTTTGTACAGGAATCCCTGTCAGTAATGCAAGTGGAGCTCGCTGCATTTACTTGCAGTACTGGCCCTATTATTAAAGGCTTGGCATTATTGAATCATATAAACAATTTTGAACTATTTGCACACAGAAATCTTGCTTTATTATCAGACAATTCTTTCACAGATCTATACTGTAAGCTAGTTGCCAAAGGGCATGTGCTTCAGGGAGTTAGGCCTACGTGTCCACTGGACTATGTAAACCTGAAAAGTTGTTGTTCTTGACCCGAAACGATATAGAATCCCACACCTCTGTAGAACAAAGTTGTTACATCAGGGTAATAAGGCAGTTTCAGATATGACCTTCTTTTGTGTAATTGTAATAGTCTTGAAGCAGCCTTAAAACGTCTATAATGGACGTTGTGCTCATGTAAAGTCACTAACCTACTGTCACTTTCTAACTGGGCCACCCTGGAAACATTTGTGACACCGATAAGAAAAAATCTATTTAAGTAATTCAGATCCCTTTTTATTGTAAAGGGAAAAGTCACTATTGTAGCCCTGTTCATCGAAAATAAGCTGTATAGAAGTGGCTGAGGGGGGCATTTGTTTATATGGGAGACAGGAAGAAAGCATCCCTGGCCTTGTAACACAAATCTGTCTCTGGTGAGGCTACGTCAGAGGAAATATGACAACGTGCAGTGAAGGGGCCCAAACAAGAATGGAGTTGGCTAGGCCAAAGAGCATTTAGTGAAGCCAATCGAATGGTATTGATTAATGCACCAAGACGGGTCAGAACCACAAGATAATTATATACCATGGCCTTTCACATGATATTTATCAAGGGCTCTCGCTCTCCAGATTTACACATCAGTGTTTCTTTCTTATTATTGTGTACAGGGACATAAGGTGACTCGCCTCAACTAGTGAAGGTCATTTTCAGCTTTATTTCATCACAAAAGGCTCATTAAATGCGAGCCCCTGTCGTGATTAGCTGCGAAGTAGATCATTCATATGCAGAACGTTCAGCCCTTACTGACTAGCTAGACAACTGCAAAGCAACGTGCCTTTTGGGCTTTTTAGTTTCACAGTTATAAATGCAAGTTTATTTTTTTATACAGTCCTTTAAAGCACACTTTACTTGTTGTGTCAGCACACTGCACGTGAAACTAGTGAAAGTGAAAGCTTTGCTGTACATGGCTCGAGCGGCTGAATGACCTACGGTGAAACAAATCAATTTAAGAAACAAATAAATGTCAGAAGAACAATAACAAGTCATTGACAGTTCAGCAGCCACCATAGGTCGTGGTTAAAGAGAATGTTGTTGCAAAAGTAGGAAAGTAAGTGGTCGGTGGCAGTGGCAGGTAGAGCTCTTTGGTGTGGTGTAACTACTGCCTTGAATGTCATATAACTAACAAGGTTTTGGAGAAGTTCTACCCCAAAAAATGTTTGGGAAAACATTCTCAAAGAATGCATCTTACGTACATTTTTTCAGAAAAAGTGGCTAAAAAGCCATAGGCTCTGTAGGAGCAGTTATGACTCACTACTGCACTTTTCTAGTATGCTAACTTTGCCGGACTCTCCCCAGGAGAGTGCAGCTTTGCCTGCCCTGGGATAATTTAGAGAATGCAAGGTCAGCCTTTTGCCCAGGGCAGGCACCTACCTTCCACGAGTCGTCCAAAAACGACAAGAATAATTACCTACATGCAAGAGGAGGCCCTTTTGCACAGAACTGCACCTCTGCTGAAATGTTTGCGGGTAATGAACTGCAGCCCTGCAGGGACGTGTTCCTAGAGGGTGCAGGTGCTGAATATTTCTGCCAAGGAATACCAGTAGAGTACTGCATTACACAATAAAATGCTCGGAAAATATTGCAAGTCTGCTAATGTTCGATGGTGAGACTCCTTAAGTTCCAACAGGGTTCTGTCTGACCCTGGCATACTTTCACCCTTTCCTCTCCCACCTTCCAACAGCCAGAAATAATTTTTCGTTTATCTCTCTGTCTGTCATTTCTGGGGGCAGGCACAGGCTACACATCAGCAGGGAGCCTGGGTGGATCTGCCATTTCATTTTTGAGAAGAAACTGCTTAGAAAAACGAGAATTGGCAAAGCCAATGGGCCTCACCTATGCAAGATCTATCGGCTTTGTCAATGTTTTTAGCCTTTTTTTAACTCTGTTGTACATTATGGCTAAAAGTACAAAAAAGTGCTATGATGTTGGCAACACTGGCTGCTTTATATGCTTTTGTTTTCAATGTTTTCTTTGTCATGTTGTACAGCTGTGTGGCAGCTATGCAGCATGGTTAAAAGTAAAAAGAAAAGCGCTATAAAACGACCATCATTGAATGCATCATAGCACTTGTTCAGATCGAGCCCATGCAGTGCGCATGCGCTGTCTGCAAGACATGCTGTATTCAGTCTATGGGCTTTAACCACGCCCGCTAGTGCCATTTATTCTTTGTAATGTTTGTCTTAGATGCTTCCTTTTTATCGGTCCATGTTACTAAATGCCCACTCCTCTGTGTGCTTAGTTCCCTCCCAGGCGATTTCATTAAAAGAAAATGTTTGTTGGCCATCATACTACGTTCACGGGCATTCAGGCTTCCTCCTGTTACAGCATGTGATGGCCCCTCCTCCAGTCTAGGTGAACTTGATGGGAGGAGCGATTTGCATGACTACCACTTACGTACAAGTTTAGCAGTTGGAGCATTAAAAAAGAAAAAAACACAAATCTTCAAGGCGGCAATCCTTGCACAGCTGGAGAGCAGATACTACAATATTCACTTCCCTCGGGAAACTCGACCCATAATGCTTTGCGGGGCATTTCTTTTACAAAACATTTTTGCTCATAACTCAGCCTGTGGTGGTCCAATGCGTTCAGCAGGACGTGCGCTTTCTATCAAGGTCATCTTTGGGTCCCCATGTTAGGTTGGAGGGGGTAAAATAATAACCTCTCCCACCATTCACTGCATTGTAAAGCTCTCACTTGGCTGGAACTGTTGTTTTACAGCTGGGAGTAGGTTGTGTTTTTAACAGCCTTGTTTGTAATATTATTCCAGTACACCTGCTAGGCCTGAAAATGTGTAATGCACCAAGCTCTCTAGGGGCTAAATATATGTTTACACTGTATTACTTTCTGCCATTCTGTTTCAATGTGGTGCGCTCTAAGGGCTGACTATATGGTTACATTACCATATTTCTTCCAAATGCTATTTTTATTGTGGTGCCCTCTACTAGGGCCTGTTCCAAGCATTACAGTCTAATGCCAAGTGTATGAAGGAATGCACAAATACAAAGTTTATTTCAGATGGTTTTTATTGGATTTACAGGATGATTATATATGTGTTATTGACCTCTCCTTATTGTAATTATGACCACGATTCATGCCAATGTAACATCCTTATTACACTATGACTGTTTGCACACTCTTGATATGTTTGGGTGACCCTTCTCTAGGGGGTCACCAGTGATTGCACAATGTCAACTATTGTATGTTCCCTCTGTCTGTAATGTGCTGCATGGCTAAATACTTATAAGGTTCCAAAGGCAAGAACTATTGGATATGTCAATGCTTGTTTGTACTTTTAGCCAAGCTGCCCACCAGCTGTGCTGCACAACATGGCTGAGAAAGCCAGTAGATCTTGCATAGGTGAGACCTATTGACTTTGCCAATGCTTGTTTCTCTTCTACATTTTTGTGGAAAAACATAGTGATTTATGGGCTGGTCAGATTAGTGAATTGTGAGCAGAGGGTACAGAGATTTGTCTGGAGTTTGCAGGTTACAGCCGTGTAAGTGCTTTCGGGTGACGAATGGGCAGGGCTGTGTGGATGCTGCAATGGGGTAACATTGGGATGCCGCTCCCCCAAGGATCCGTAGACAGTGACGGTATTAGGGATGAATCGTTTGAAATACTTTTTTTATTTTCATCGTTTTCTTTGGTGTGGGCTCTTGATGAAAGTTGCATTCAGCCTATCATTGGAACAGATTCTCTCTGATAGGAGGATGATGGATGAAACAGCCCTGCAGCACCCCCTCCGTCCCCACCCCTGCACCACTCCCTCCGTCCCCACCCCTGCTCTCCAAGTGACCATACTGTAAGAGTTGGGAGGACCAGAGGAGGTATTAAATAAACACCACAAACTGGCCATAGACCCCGGACATCAACCTGAGCTTGCATCATAAATCTGCTAGTCCTTCGAAGTTTCCAATACCGCCTAAATACAGTACCTGAGCGTAGTACTGCCCACTTGGTGCAAATACACGTTGTGTCCCAACCAGCCATGTTTTCCAAACGGGTCTCTGTTTAAATAGGCACACACAGTTCATTGGTTGTTCCACAAATATTGTGTAAGCACAGGTGCAGCATGAAGTGCCGCAAGAGGGAGAAGGGCTTATTTAGAAGCCCCATACGTGGCCGTCGATGACAAGCTTCATTTTTCCTTATGCTACGGCGGCACAGAACAGTCCCCCACCACACGCCGCATTTACAAACTGGTGAAATGGTACCACTGTACCAGTTTGTAAACCATTCCGCCATATTATACCTCCCCCAGGTATAATATATACAAGGGAGGCATTCCCCTGTAAGGAGGCCCTCAGGAATGGCACAATGAAATCTACAAGACTTCAGTGCGTCATTCTAGCGTCATTATTTAACACTTGCTGACGGCTGGCGTTAAAGGGACACTGATTTGTTCTATGGGTCTCCCCGCGCTTTACTGGATTAGCGTCACATTTTTTAAAGCTACTCCAGCAAAGCGGCACAACTGCATCAGAAATTCTGACGGAGCGGGGCTAACGAGTGCCATGGTGTGCTGTATTGTAAAGACGCGCTACCATGGTGTCGTTAAGGGGCCGCAGGCCTGGGCAAGCAAACTGGTGCATTGTGAGCGATGGGCCACTTTATAGTAAATGAGGCTCAGAGATTCTTACAAAGCTTGAACAAAGCGCTGTGAGCAGGATCTCAGCGTCGTATGTTATGTCCTGTTATCATAGATTTATAAAGCACAAGGTCACCATTGAGCCTCTTGACGCTAATATGGTTGGCATCTGATCCTTTCCCACCCCGACGACGGCGCGTCCATGAATCAGTGGTGGAAGAAGCGCTTCAGCCCCGGATACAGCGCTATACCGGGACATCGGCTGTACCACCCTGGCCAGATAACACTGTGTGTTTTGATCGCTTTACTGTTGCTGTACTAGAGGCCTCTGCTAGTTTATGACCATTTACTTTATGTGTTCGGATTATTTGGCATATTCTCTAAAGGAGTTTCTAAAGCTGCAATGCCCAGGTCACCTCCTGCACAGTTTAGTGTGCAGCGCTGACAGACAGACGGACAGACATCTTAGCCTGCGGTTGTTCGCACCCTCCTGCCTGAGGGCTTCTCAGCAGGCCCACATGAGGTGCATAAAACGGCGTATTTGGTGTCTCGCGCCAGCTGGTTGTGGACTGGGACGGGGACCTGGACAGCTACACACTGTGCACACGCAAATATACTATCATAATCACACACGCCACCAGACACACAGGACACCTCTTATCCACACCATCGCACGTGCTCGCACCAGCAGACATGATCACACACAAACACTATCGGTCGCACACAGACACGTCAAACCCAGCAACGTAAAGAGTGTTCTGACAAAGGCACAGCCTGGAAACGTGTGTAGTTTAAATGGTGACAGAAACTGCCCGACAACAGCAAAATGTGCTGCAGACCGGGACAGTCACCAGACGACCTTCTAATACGAGTGGTTACACTGTCAGTAACCAATGTACGTGCCTTAATGCGGCAGCACCGACATTAGTTATTGAGCATTATCATTGCTGCCTGTCTCTGCAATGGCCGCCACTAACGCCCATGCGCAGTAGGAATGCCTGTCCTGTCAGGACGAAATGTTAGCGACATTATTGAATATGACGCCCCCTTGCCGCGGTGCCTCTTCCGTCGCTCTTGTTGCGTCATAGCACGGAAAGATGGCGGCGGTGGCGGGTGCAGCTGATGCTACCGGGGGTGCGACTGCTAACGGAGGCGGTGGGATGGAGGTGGATGCTGCAGGTACCGGACTCGGGGTCTGGGCGGGGGTTAAGCACTAGAATGTCGTTTCCTTGAGTATAAGAAAATGGGGGCTTAGCTTTCGGTCGGTGTTACGGAGCAATGCCAATATAACTTTAAAAAAATACATAAACTTGCCACGCCCGTACAAGGAGATTGCTTGTACGCAGAGCTTTAAATGGGCGGGTACTGTCCGGACTTCTCAAGAAAAACATAATAGTTTTAATTGGAGAGTACCGGCACTTCTCAGAAATAAGCAGGTACTCCGGTACAGAATACCTGCACTTTTATTTTTCCATTTCAAGCCCTGCTTGTACGAATGTTAGAGAGCTCGGCTGAGTGCAGAAACTACTCAGCTTGTTTCATGAGAGATTTGCTCGTTTTCCACTTTCCTGTAGGGTTTTACGTAGGGTGAGAAATGGGGTAGGTGTAGGAAAGTACCATCTTGCCTGGCATGTTACCCCCATATTTCACTGTATATATGTTGTTTTAGTGTATGTGTCACTGGGACCCTGCCAGCCAGGGCCCCAGTGCTCATAAGTGTGCCCTGTGTGATGACTGTCTCACTGAGGCTTTGCTAATCAGAACCTCAGTGGTTATGCTCTCTCTGCTTTCCAAATTGTCACTAACAGGCTAGTGACCAATTTCACCAATTCACATTGGCATACTGGAACACCCTTATAATCCCTTAGTATATGGTACTGAGGTTCCCAGGGTATTGGGGTTCCAGGAGATCCCTATGGGCTGCAGCATTTCTTTTGCCACCCATAGGGAGCTCTGACAATTCTTACACAGGCCTGCCACTGCAGCCTGAGTGAAATAACGTCCACGTTATTTCACAGCCGTTTACCACTGCATTTAAGTAACTTATAAGTCACCTATATGTCTAACCTTTACCTGGTAAAGGTTGGGTGCTAAGTTACTTAGTGTGTGTGCATCCTGGCACTAGCCAAGGTGCCCCCACATTGTTCAGGGCAAATTCCCCAGACTTTGTGAGTGCGGGGACACCATTACACGTGTGCACTGTACATAGGTCACTACCTATGTACAGCGTCACAATAGTAACTCCGAACATGGCCATGTAACATGTCTAAGATCATGGAATTGTCACCCCAATGCCATTCTGGCATTGGGGAGACAATTCCATGATCCCAGAGTCTCTAGCACAGACCCGGGTACTACCAAACTACCTTTCCCGGGGTTTCTCTGCAGCTGCTGCTGCTGCCAACCCCTCAGACAGGTTTCTGCCCTCCTGGGGTCCAGCCAGGCCTGGCCCAGGAAGGCAGAAAAAAGGACTTCCTCAGAGAGAGGGTGTTACACCCTCTCCCTTTGGAAAAAGATGTCCGGGCTGGGGAGGAGTAGCCTCCCCAGCCTCTGGAAATGCTTTGATGGGCACAGATGGTGCCCATCTCTGCATAAGCCAGTCCACACCGGTTCAGGGATCCCCCAGCCTTGCTCTGGCACGAAACTGGACAAAGGAAAGGGGAGTGACCACTCCCCTGACCTGCACCTCCCAGGGGAGGTGCCCAGAGCTCCTCCAGTGTGCTCCAGACCTCTGCCATCTTGGAAACAGAGGTGCTGCTGGCACACTGGACTGCTCTGAGTGGCCAGTGCCAGAAGGTGACGTCAGAGACTCCTGATAGGCTCTTACCTGTGTTGCTAGCCTATTCTCCTTCCTAGGTAGCCAAACCTCCTTTTTTGGCTATTTAGGGTCTCTGCTTTTGGGAATTCTTTAGATAACGAAGGCAAGAGCTCATCAGAGTTCCTCTGCACCTCTCTCTTCACCTTCTGCCAAAGGATCGACCGCTGACTGCTCAGGATGCCTGCAAAACCGCAACAAAGTAGCAAAGACGACTACTGCAACCTTGTATCGCTGATCCTGCCGCCTTCTCGACTGTTTCCTGGTGGTGCATGCTCTGGGGGTAGCCTGCCTCCTCTCTGCACTAGGAGCTCTGAAGAAATCTCCCGTGGGTCGACGGAATCTTCCCCCTGCAACCGCAGGCAACAAAAGACTGCATCACCGGTCCTCTGGGTACCCTCTCAGCATGACGAGCGTGGTCCCTGGAGGTCAGCAACTCTGTCCAAGTGACTCCCACAGTCCAGTGACTCTTCAGTCCAAGTTTGGTGGAGGTAAGTCCTTGCCTCCCCACGCTAGACTGCATTGCTGGGTACTGCGTGATTTGCAGCTGCTCCGGCTCCTGTGCACTCTTCCAGGATTTCCTTCGTGCACAGCCAAGCCTGGGTCCCCGACACTCTAACCTGCAGTGCACAACCTCCTGAGTTGTCCTCCGGCGTTGTGGGACTTCCTTTTGTGTCTTCGGGTGAGCTCCGGTTCACTCCTCTTCGTAGTGCCTGTTCCGGCACTTCTGCGGGTGCTGCCTGCTTCTGTCGGGGCTCCCTGACTTGCTGGGCGCCCCCTCTGTCTCCTCATCCGAGTGGCGACATCCTGGTCCCTCCTGGGCCACAGCAGCATCCAAAAACCCTAACCGCGACCCTTGCAGCTAGCAAGGCTTGTTTGCGGTCTTTCTGCGTGGGAACACCTCTGCAAGCTTCTACACGACGTGGGACATCCATCCTCCAAAGGGGAAGTTTCTAGCCCTCTTCGTTCTTGCAGAATCCACAGCTTCTACCATCCGGTGGCAGCTTCTTTGCACCCTCAGCTGGCATTTCCGGGGCATCTGCCCAATCTCGACTTTGTCGCGACTCTTGGACTTGGTCCCCTTGTTCCACAGGTACTCTCGTCCGGAAATCCACTTTGGTTGCATTGCTGGTGTTGGTCTTCCTTGCAGAATTCCCCTATCACAACTTCTGTGCTCTCACTCACCACGGACCCCGCCACCGCCAAAACTAACCTCCATGACGGAATGAAGGTCATCACCGACTAGATGGAGAGCAGCCGTCTGAAACTGAACTCTGAGAAGACAGAGATCCTCATCCTCCACCTGGGATGACTCCTGGTGGCAGGCCACTCAAGGAACCGCACCAATGCCCACCAACCATGCACTCAACCTGGGATTCTTCCTGTACTCATCGCTCTCCATGACCCAGCAAGTCAATGCCATCTCATCATATTGCTTCACCACCCTTTGCTTGCTCTGCAAGATCTTCAGGTGGATCCCCACGAAACCAGAAGGACGGTCACACAGGCCCTCATCAGCAGCAGACTGGATTACGGCAATGCTCTCTACCTGGGAACCACGGCCAAACTCCAGGAAAGACTGCAACGTGTACAGAACGCTTCCGCACGCCTCATCCTCAACATCACACACCGCAGTCACATCTCGGCCCACCTGAGAGACCTACACTGGCTCCCCGTCAACAAGAGGATCCCCTTCAAGCTCCTAACCCATGCCCACAAAGCACTCCACAACGCCAGTCCAGCTTACCTCAACAAACAATTTACCTTCTACACCCCCAACCTACAACTCTGCTCCACCAACCACACCCTTGCCACTGTTCCACGCATCCACAGGACTACAGCCAGCGGCAGATCATTTTCCCACCTCGCCGTCAAGACCTGGAACACCCTCCCCATCCACCTACGGCAGACCTGGGACCTGCTGACCTTCAGGAGACGCCTCAAGAGCTGGCTGTTCGAGCAGTAGCAACTCCCCCTCTCCCCTTCAGCGCTTTGAGACCCTCGCGGGTGAGTAGCGCGCTCTACAAATGATTGATTGATTGAGCACTTACATTAGCTGACTTCTTTGTTTCAAGGTGTGGCCTCTCGGCGAGTCTGGCATGACCTTTTTATTTAAGGGCATTTCATGCTTGATATTCTGGTACGTGTTAGTTCTTCATTTTTACTTTTTAAATTTGAGCACAGCTGGAGGGTTTTATTGTGCAAGTCAAACTGCTACGTTTACAGGTACAGCAAAATAGAAAGAATGGAATAGCCGGCACAGTACGCAGCATGAGACGCAAAAACTCTTCTGAGGAGCAGCTGATAAGCACACCATTGCAAGAGGCCAAACAGTACAATGCTAGAAAGTATTCCAAGCTTAATAGTGATGACAGACTGGGGTGCGAATAAACACTGGGTTACCAACAGACCGTCTGACCATCCTAGAGGAATAAAGTCTGTAAATAAAACAAGCAAGGGAGCAGAAAGGATGCCAGCAACAACACAAGACAGAGGGGGCAGGAGCAGCGACGCAACAATAGAGGAACCAATACCAAGAGAAGCAAGAAAAGAAAAATGCAATGAATGGGCAGCTGGCAGGGAGAGTAGGAGGGACAAGAAATAGTGCCTCAAGCTCGTCAGGAGCAGCGAACGGGTACTGAGTAGCTTGATTCAATCTGTGCTTGGTTCCCGCTCCACAGAAAGGATCAAAAGTCACGATTAGCCAGCAGTGGCCAACTAAGAAAGCTGCAAACGAATGGCCCTGGAGCTAAAAAAAAAATATTGTAAATAATGGACAGGTTCCAAGACCTTTTTGTAAACTATAGTGTCTTGCAAGCCTGATGCATGCTCTCACAGGCTCAACTCCCCAAAAATATGAGCCTTTAAAATTGGGACCAAACCTCATGTGTAAGTCAGTCTCTCAATCCGGCATTGCCCGACTGCCTTATTTGGCTGTCTGCCATTGATAGGTGGGGGTTCGGTAGACGGTAATAGCAGATGAAATTATAGTAATAGTACAGAATGGAAGTGCATAGCCCAGAGAGACTGATAACATTAGTTTAGAAGAAGTCATCAAAGAAATACTCCTCCCCCCCGCGCTTCAAAATACCATTGAAGGATTCTGCCAAGAGGATTTTCACTGCAAGTAAGTCCTAAATCATTATTGCAGGTCCTGAAATAGCTTAATAGGTGGCTTTTCCAGTGTTAAATCTTTTTGTATCTAATCTGAGGTTCTGACAGCTTTGAAGACTCTTGTTGACTTAAAGATCTGTTGGTGGTAGATAGCAAGTGCGTACGTTTGTTGAGATGCAGTATCCTGGAAGTAGTGCAAGCCACCTTAGACTTGATCCTACCCTCTAGAGTGAGCCGTTGGAAATTTTTGTGCTCTGGGGTGATAAGATCACATCTCCTGGTATTGTAGAGGAGTCTCGCTGCAGAGAAAATGACAGTTTTAATAGAGGCTAAGTGTGAAGTGGGGACGCCAATGAATAACAAGTTGCTGTAGTTAATCTTCTGGAGAATTAAGTATGGTTATAACGGTTTAAATGGGGTTGGTCGAGGGAAGGATTTAATTTTTTTATGGCATGTAAGGTGAGGTAGTTTGATCAGTGTGATTTTCTGTGGCGAGTAAGTGCATCCTTATACCCGGCGACTTAACCGCTTTTGAAAAAGTTGAGCAGAACTCATCACAGTTAAGAGCTACCAGTCAGTTGTTTGCAGTGTTTGTGTCGCAATCGCGTTTTGTTACAAAAAAGCTGGATTTCTGCTTATTGAACTCTAAAAGGTTGTCTGACATCTCTTTTGTATTCATTCTAGACACAACTTCATGGTATGTGTATCTTGCACAGAAGTTAGCAGTGTAAACCTGGGTATCTTCAGCATACTGATGGTTAGTTACTCCAGATCAAGATTCTCAGTGCCTCATTGTAAAGATTGACAAGCACTGGAGCTGAGATCAAGACTTGAGAGACCCCAGAAATAGGAGGCACTTTTGCGTGTATGTTTTCCAAACCAGACTAGTTGTGCTTGATTATACAGGAAAGAGGCAAGCCAGTTTAAAACTTCACCTCTGGTGCACGCACTGCTTAATTTGAGCCGGGGGGGAGCGTTAAGAGGCACTTATTTTTCTTCATCTGGCATTTCCCAAGAGCAAAAGAAGGAAAACCTACACAAAAAGAGGGGTGAGGGGTACCGAAAAAACGTCACCAAGGGAGCAGGGAGGAACCTGCGAGAGTGAGATAAAGGGGTATGGAATGTCTGGCAGTGGATTAAAGAGGCATGAAGTGAATTTGGGACGGCACAGCCTTGGTATTCGGTGCACTGACATTTAATAGAACCAGGTACAGGCTTCTGAGCGGTGCTGTGAGCAACAGCACTCATCATTTTACAAATTAAGCACTGGATGCCTGTGCTGGTTTCCGCTTGTGGTAAACGCCAGTGATGGTTAGTTGTGTGGAGCACTGTATGTCTAATAGGACCATTAGGCATTAGGCGTAATGCATATCATCCAAGATTTTGAGGGTGGCTGTCTCGGTGGTGGAACGGAGTTTGGAGACTGGTTTAAAAAAAAAAAAAAAAGTTCCCCCCCCAAAAAAAAAAAACAAGGTTGAAAGCTGAAAGCGTCTCACTGGCTGTGCTAAATAGATTTCTCCTGAAAAGCCAAGCAGAAGTAGGGAAGTTAGCCACTTGCTGAAAGCACCATCAAATTATTTGCTGCTGGTAAAACTAATAACTCGTCTTTTTTATGTCTAACACTTCATTTTGCACTTCTGGTTTCGAATTGCTGTAAATAGGTGTTACTCCTATACAATTTAATGGTACTTAATTTACTAAGTTTGGAATGATGGAAGTCTGACTGGGCCTTGCTGAAAACCTACTGCCGGCTTTCTCTCTTTGAAAAATACATTTGGCAGCAGCACATGCTTTTATTATATAGTGTCAGTTGTTTGCATTTTGCCACTGAGATGACCAAGTAGGGTCAAAGGGAAGGTAACAGACCTGCTTATCCAGGTTATTCAATTCAGACATTTGTACCTTGTCATTCAGTCTGGGTGTTTACATTTATTTATAAATATAGCTATAGTGTACTTGCATTTAACACTTGCTGACATTCTCGATCATGTTTATTCTGCAGTATCCGTTTGTTCTTTCGACTGTTCTTTACCACTCTCTGCAGTTTTAGGATTCCTAGCAGCAGCTCAGAGCTTGCTACCGCAATGTGTCCCAAAGCGTGTGGTTAGAAGGCTGTACCACACAAACCGTTTCTTTAGATAGAAACGGTGCGGACTGTAAGGACCCAAACCGTGGGCACATATAGTCTGCATTGAATGTACAGGCATTGTTAACTGCCCAAGTGGAAGACGGGAGCTTGTGCCTTTACCAATGAAGTAGCCCTTGCAGATCATATTAAAGCATAATAATAAAGTGCAGCCTAATCTACATTTTATCTTTTTCAAAAGGAGACCTGCTCAGTCAAAGGTCTCGTCCCTTTCCAGGGACATAAGTACTTTGATTAAACAGACAGTGCCATACCATACGCAGTTCTCTCTCGCAACAGAAATGCTTTATTTTGTTGCTAATTATTTTTTTGCAAGTATATTTAATTTTGCCTGCAAATGTGCGTTATTTGAATGTTTGTGTGGTGTCAAAAGTCTGTTTTTAGATGAGCTCAGTACTCTTATGGACGTTTTATGGAGTGCAAACCCCCCCTCCCCCCGGGTGCTGAGACTCTGTATATCGAAAAGACAGCGTAACAAAGTGAAAGGTTCTACCCCTAGACTATTAAGTGCTTCAAGATGGCGATGAGGTAGCCGATCATGATCAGATCCGTATCAGAAGTAACGCACACAATTAAGATTTCTTCCCTTAGAAAATAGCCAGGATGGAGCAGTCACTTGATCATGGAATCTGTACATTCCAAATCTCACCAGGCTCCTCTTCCTTCCTCCATCTCGCTCTATTAGAGCTCTCTGTAACCCTTTGCTAGCCTAGTTGGAGGTACATAACTATGCCCACCACCTCCCTCAGATCCTGGCAGCACCTAAAAGCTAGCTGGAGTAAGATAGCATCTTGCAGCACAACTCGGAGGACGTGGCCCTTCCACTGTCTGTTACTCTAGAGTGTGTTTGGGAAGTTTTACTTTCTTTTACCAGTGTTGTCATGCCTGTGGGGGGAAAAAAAAACCTGGGAAGCTCCTCTTGCTCTGTGCACACCAAATGCTTCGCTTACTCTACTGTAGGGAGGCCTGCACTGTGGGAAGTTTTCCTTAAGATATGCGTATGCACCTGGTTCTGTGTGAGTGAAGCATGTACTTGAAATGTTCATACTGTACCGGTGATGTCTTCAGTTTGCTACTATACTTATTATTTTAGGGAAGATTGCACTGCAGATGCCTGTGGAGTGTTAGCTTTGTACGTTAAGTACACTGGCACTGATGTACCTACTTTGCCTAATTGAAGCTAGTCCTTCTGTCTACCCAGCCTGTCTTGTAATGAAAACATGCACTACTGCTGTAGTGCATGTTTTGTGTGTGAGCCGAGCGAAGCTTGCACTGTACCTGCTGTTTGTATGAGGAAAGCATGCACTGCTGAGACCTGGAAGCTTTCCATACTATACCTTCTGTGTGTGTCACAGAAACCTGCATTGCAGATGCTTGTTATTCAAACAAGCCACCTCTTTGCGTGCTTATGTGTTGGGTAAGCTTAAGGTACGAATGCCAGTACTATACCTACTTTGTGGGTCTGCGTACTATTGATGGCTGTATTGTTCTTGTTCTGTGTGAGTGAAGCTTGCCCTGCTGTTGCTGCTTATATACCAGGTCTGCCTTGTAATTAACCTCCGTAGGGGATGTAGCCTGATCACCACTTTTTTGTTCTTCTAGGGGCATTCTTACGCCTCTCATTGCTCCCACCTTTCTTATGCAGACTCTAAGACGTTAAGATGGAAAGCAAGCAGCTGCTGAAGAGGCTTTTATCAACCTCTGTATGTACACTGTGCATAATTTACACGAGCTCTAGAGAAGTAGGTAAAGAAGCTGTCTCTTAAAAAAAAATGTCTGGAGGAACTATGCCTCTGCCTATATCTAAAACAAGAAAGGGAGTGGTGTCTTAAGGGTGATGGTGTTTCACTTGGTTTCAAAGCAGAGTAAGATGTCCACCTCAAAGCATATCATCATGGACAATACAATCACTTGGTTTTGTTTGACAACCTAACACATTCTAAATGTTGTTCCCTTAATTTTTTTCCATTGAACTAATTAGACTAACACACCTTATAGCAGTGATTTTTAAGTGAAAAGCCCAAGACTGAAAACAGTCTCCCAACAACTTTGAATATAGTGATCACTCTAGGATGGCATCACCCATTGTGGGGAATGATAGCACAGGCCCATGTTGCTATTTGTGTTTTGATCCAACTAGGAGTGACGTCGTTAGAGTTGTTAAAAGAAAGTGGATGGGGTTGTGATTAGTTAAATCCAAATCTCCCACCCTTATACTGCTCCATCAGTCAAATGTGGATTAGGATGGGCACAAGTTCTGCAGCAAAGGACTATACGGATGTAACTCTCCAAAGGGGTACAGGTTTGTCCTGGAGTGTCAGCCCTATGGTTAGTGTACACTGAAGTCTGCACAGTGTCTCCCGAAAAAAAAAAAAAGAAACCTCCTAATTCATGACACTCCAGTATTGCAGGATGCTACACCTGACTACCTCCCTCTTTCTTCCTTACTACCCTTCCAATCGACTGAAGTCAGCAGCCGTCAAAACGCTCTCATTTGGTTACCAAAATACAAAAGATTAGTCTGCAGATCTTTCCATGTTGATGATTCCACCTTTTGGATTGTTCTCCTGTCGTTCCTCAGACTAGAAGCTGACTTCCTAATTTCTGTAAAATTACCTCTTTTTGTTATGTTAAACAATTTATATATAGTGTAACACTTGCTAATTACTCGGTCTCTTGGCATTTCTTGTGGTCTGTGCGACTGGGTTTATCCGTGGCAGGTCTCCTTAGAGAGTGTGGTTTGCAGGCTGAATAGCTGGACAGAGAAGCTATAAGTTCCACACTCTGTGGCCCTGTGAACCCATGTCTTCTGTGCCAGATTTTGACTGTTCTAATAGGTTTTGCTTCTGCTGCTCACAACCCTCCGCTTTTTAGTCAATTAAATTCCTGTCCTCCAACTGTTCATGTCCGAGGCTCCGTAAGCCAAGCTCTTAGAAATTACTTAGTTGTATTGGTACTCATTGTCCTGGATCTTTTTCCCGGAGGCTTGCTGAGATCGTTGAGATATAAGAAATATGCCATAATCCACTTGATGGAGGAACCCAAAATCAGCCGAGCATTATCAGCCATATCAAAAACAGCAGATTTACTGCCCGTCCTCTCATCTCACCTGTGCCCTCAGTAGACCACCCTTCGAGGTCAGACAGTTTTACTGTTAGACAACATAGCTGCCACCTCACACTTAACATTATTTATAGTCTACTAGCCAGAGAAAAAGGAGTTCTTAATAAGGGCCAGGTTTACATTTTAGCTGACAGAGAAGGCTTTGTCGCCATGACGGAGGACTTAACGATTTGCATGCTGAGACTAATCCGCCTGCTAAAATTAGAAATGACTGCCAAGCTGGCATTCAATTCAAAAACATTGGTAGGGGCCCACCGTCGCAGCGGTTCCTATCAGTGCCTTTTTACGGTTGATGCAGTACAACATCAACATGAAGGAGCAGTCCATTGTGTGTCCCCCCCCCCCCCCCCCCCCCCCGACCCCCCAAATGCCCGTCACCGTGGGAGTTATCTCCGATGGGTAAGCGGACATAAGACAGTTTGTCACAGCCTCTTACCACCATAGTTTTCCAGGTGGTGACAGGCAATGAAAATTGACCTCTATTTCAGACATTTTAAACTAGCTGGGCAGATATACAGGTCAGTCGGAATATGGGAGGGGTGCGGCCTTGCCAGAGATGTAGCCCATACATACATCTATAAAGGCAAACCATAATCTTCACTGTAAGGATGCTCTGTCACCGTTGCGGCAGAATATCTTTACCACTACAGGCATAAATATGGTACACATTTTTTAAAGTTAATCCACCACTTACAGTGGTTGGTTTTAACACATCCTGAAATGCTAGCTTCAAAGCACAAATACTTATCACAGTATCTGAATATTGAAACCAAGACTACTGAAGGTGAGCCACAAAGCCACGTGAAGGCACCAACCGCTTAATGGTCCGTTCATGTGCCACACAAAACTTTCATGCCGCCGAGCACAGGCCAGTCCAGCCTATCAGTGCACTTAGATCAACATACTGCCATCATTCACATGTGACAAGACGGAATCCCCACTCAAGACAACCTCTCAACGAGTAATCAACCAAATAGCACATGAGCACACCACAAGCAAATCCCTATAAACACGTTGAGACAGTATGTTTTTAGCACCTGCCTCCATTCTGAACATTACTGAACGCATGCCTAGTGAACTTCTACTAATGGCTCCAGTGACAGCCACATGAGGCAGAGGAAGGCATGTGTTACATAGATGGGTCTTTACTGCACTCATTGTGGTAAATCCAGCTCCTTTCAGTTGGTGGATGCAAGTTGGTGGTGTCCGAGAATGCCTTCTGAGTCTTACATTCCTTGAACTGAGTGAGCATATCTACCTTTGAAACTAAGGCACACATGCTCGGGAACACTGCCTAAGTTCCCTAAAGAGCACCTCGTAAACTGTGCAGAATGTTGGTTTTTGAAACACACAGTGTAGTCCATGAGAACGCAGAATATGTCCCGTCCACCGTTAAATGCACTGCTGTGACTGCAATGCCCTTGTCATTCAGCAAACTGAACATCTGCTAAGTTCTGAAGGAGGATGAGCACGGCAAGCAGAACAAACATTTTACCCATACGAGTAGCATTGGGTGCAGAATTGTGTAATCTTATGATTGATGATTATTATTATTATTATTTTTAAGTGCACTATCACTCGGGGGTATCCTGTCGCTGACGCAGGAGCGGTAAGGGCTGATCTGTGGACTAACCTAGTTGAAGAGCCAAGTGCTCAGTTTCATGTGGGGTGCAATAATTTTAGAGACGGCACATGTGTCTGTGGGGGCAGGTCATTGCTCACTTTTGAAACTGGTTAGGAAAAGTTACTTCTTGTTCTGGTGCTGTGTATGCATTAAATAGGCGTCGGTACGAGTCTGGCTGAGCAAATGTGCCTGAATGGTTTCTGAAATCTGAGGTGCTATTGATTTATGTTGGGCCAATGCTTTGTAATGCTTTGAATGTGTGTGTCGGGGCTTTTAAAAGAGCTGTGGATGGGGGAGTCGGTGAAGCTGTTTGAGATGCAGAGTGTCTGCATGTTGGGATGGTGAGTAAGGAGGCTGCCTCCTGTGTTTTGTATGGTTTGGGGTCATCTGTTTAGTTGAGTGAGGGGGTAATTCAGAATCATGGTGAGTGCGGCTCTGATGGATTTGAGCCCGCATGTGTATCTGCACTACTGTGGCTATCTTCCTGCTACCTATGAGCTATCCCTGTGAAAGCACACTTAGCATGTCTCTGTCCTTATCGAAGTCATGACTAATCCTGTATTCTTGCCAAGTGAACCTATACGAACGCCTTCCATTGCTAGGTACTTCAGGCTCAAGAAAACATGTCTTTCATGCTGCTTCAGCGCACGCAATGTGCTAAATCCAACTTTTCCAGGTCATGGATGCAAGTTGCGGGGCATGTCCAAAAAAGCATTCCAGGCCCACATTCCTCAAACTGAGTGAGCATATCTCTACCTTTGAAACTAAGCCACACATGATGGGGAATACTGCCTAAGTCCCCTAAAGCAATAAGCCAAACAAATGTCCAGAGGAACTCATCCATCAACACTTCTACTTTTGCTTTGGATGTGTGAAAACTTGATTAGTAACTTGTATTTTAATCAATGTTACTGAAAGATGGTATAGAACACTATCTTGTAGAATTATGATTATAACATTTTTGGTATATGGACAATAAGCATTTCATTATGTATCAAAATGAGTGCAGACCACACACTGCCCAAGTGAACTAATAAATACACAACAACAGATCCCAAGGTTGCATAGGATTTTATATCAAATAAACATAAGCAGAGATCCTTTCTTTTCATATGTGAATCATAACATGTTTTGAAAGCAACTTAGAGAGGGGATGTCAGTGTTTTGCCCCGTCATTATGTTTCTGATCTCATCAGGACAAACGTCGTCTAACTAAAGTTCCTTAAAAACCATGGAATCTTGGGACATTCAGTTAGGCATCCTTTAAGTAGTACATGCAAGAATACTTCAAAACCGGGTCTGCAATGTATACTGGGCCGCTCAGCTAGTCAGACAGTTCCAGTTGGATAAGCAAATTATTTGAGAGAAGAACACCTTTGTATTGGGTATAGAAAGTGGTCACACTTACAAGAGTATTCCTAGGCATAGAAACAGTGCAAAATGGGCCGCTCTGTTTCTTAAAAGGTCCTGTAGAGGTAAATGGATTACTCAGGAAAGGCACACCTTAACATTGTGTCATGCCACCGCCATGCTCTACAATCTTGTTGATGTCTTGACACGATGCAAAGGTGTGCTTTTCCCTCAAGTAATCCTTTATTGTGAACTCCAAAAACACTAGAGGAGACAAAACTCAGTGTTACATAACCTTGCCACATACCCAGTAGCACAGCATACTTGGGTCATGGCTTAAGCAAAATATTATTGTTGCATAAGCCATGACTGCTGGGCCATTGACGGTATAAAAGTAATTTCCTAAGCCACAAGTCTTTCTTTGACCTCAGAAAGCACACATTCACACAGTAGCCCCTGCTGTGTTTTGCACAGACATGCTCCCAGTGAAAACTCACAGTGCCCTTACCAGGGTCAATGGAATCAAGCTTCCTGAGAGCACCAAATTATGAGACGAGATTGACTAAACTATGCAGTAAGAAAAGGCAAACTAAGCAGCATATTGCACATTATTTTCAAATACTGTAATACTGTCTGCAAACATTTCACCTTACTAGTGCCAGTTTAGCAACCAAGATGACTATTCAACCTTTGTGCATGCTCTTCCACTGCCTGCAAACACATTGATCCCTTTGTGTTACAGTATACTGCATATGCCACATAAATCTACCATCTACTGTGTAATCGTCAGATGGTAGATTTATCTGGCACATACATTGTACATTTCTGTACAATGTGTTTTTCTCCTGGGGAGCACAGTCTTTCACCTAGGGGAAAACACATTTGGTTAAAAAAAGATTCTTTACTTTTTTGGGGGAATATGTATCTCCTGGGGGCCGCAGTGGCCCCCAGTGAACACACATTTCCCCACAAATGTAGGGGTTCCCATGGGGGTCCACCCATATGGAAGGCTGGCCAATCCCCCACCCCCTGGACAATTTCACCCTTTTTTTTTTTTTTTTTTACATTTGTATATTTTTACATTCCCCATTCCTCAATGAAAACATATATATTTTTTTAAAATGTGCCCTGGGGGAAAAGAGGGGATTGTCGGCCCATTGTCGATGTTCCCTACAAGTGTTGAGTGTAAAAGGAGCATGTTGGGTGGTTCTCTTAATTATCATTTGTAATGTTCATGCACATACTTCTCTTACTGCTTTTGATAATTGTGAAAAGTCCTCTGAATGTGTCAATGCATTGTTTTTTCAGTTGATCTTATTTACTTCTGTTTTAATGCTGTGTTGAGATGTGAATTACAGTACTCTCTATGCTGCATTGATAAAGACTAGTCTTTTTCAGGACTTCCATGATAACTCACAATACTGAAGTAAACACTGAGAACTGTGCGTCATATACGTGATCAGATGTTAGGTATATCACAGTGTGCTGCTTCCTTCAAGGCCTGCATAAAAACAGGATAGTTGAAAATAACTGTACCTACAAGAGCTCATGCTTGAATGACATTTCGCAATTGACGTGCACCAGTGGTGCTTGAACAATTTTCAGAAGGGGGTGATGCCATAAATGATACATCACTGAAGTCATAGAGATTGGGAAAAATCCACGTGTCCCCAAAAGAACAAGTGTAGTAAATGTATTCAATAAACATGCAGTTTTTCTGATAAACCTATACAGCGCACAAACTATAATGTGTGGAAATAAGGGTTCGGTGTATATTTTCTTCATGCATCAAGTGTATTGATTTGTATTGCTCATATTAACATCTTTATTTCTAGCACAATTCAGAATTATAAAAATGTGCTTTCCAACTGCTGACTGCTTCCGAAATATTTATATAGTTAATTTACAGGTTTTTATATTTTGTGTGCTTGAAAAATGAGTCTTCAGCTTTTCCTTTCACACGCTGTGTACCAGGCAAGATTGTCATACAGATCACTACAGAATCCTTTCACTTTCATTCAAAAAAGAAAAATGTTACTCGGTGGTGACACTCTATAATTGTCTTAGACAGCATACTGTTTTATGGAGTTGCTGAAACCCAGAACCAGATGTCTCAGCGGCTCTCTGTAGACGTTAAACAGAATGGAAGTAGTGTTAAACCCACAAACCATTGCATGGGTCATAGTAAACAGGCTTAAGGTTCAAAGATCCTTCCAGAACACATTTTTCAGCGAGGCAGTGAGACGGAAAATCACTCCAGGATATTGCTGCCAATACCTGTGTTTAATATGTACCAAACACATGGTGTCCCCCACCACCCGAACGGGGCTGAACCAGTGCCTCATCCATAACCAAAAAAAATCTGGTCAGGTCTAACAAGACTGAAGTGAAATGTGACTGGTATTACTAATGTAGACCCTTTGCAATGCACCTTCTGAAAATGGTGCAACGTCATCCTCTCTCAGATGAAAGTTGAGCAGGTCTCACTGAATTTTGGAATGCTTTTTACTTATCAATCAAAAAAATTTATAGAGTGCGCTACTCACCCGTGAGGGTCTCAAGGCGATTATGGGGGGGCTGAGGTGGGGGTAACTGTTCAAACAGGCATGTCTTGAGGTTTTTTCTGAAGAGTAGGAGGTCTTTGGTTTTGCGGAGGTTGGTGGGGAGGGAGTTCCAGGTTGTGGGGGCGAGGTGGGAGAAGGCCCTGCCTCCTGTGGTGGTTCGTTGGATGCGGGGGACTCTAGCTAGTGCGAGGTCGGCTGATCGGAGGTTGTGGGTGGGAGTGTGGAAGTTCACTCTTTCGTTGAGGTAGGTCAGGCCGGTGTTGTGGAGGGATTTGTGTGCGTGGATGAGGATCTTGAAAGTGATTCTCTTGTCTATGGGGAGCCAGTGAAGGGATTTGAGGTGTTGTGAGATTCGTTTGTGGCGGGGGAGGCCAAGGCGTGTGGCTGTGTTCTGGATTCTCTGGAGTTTGCGTTTGAGTGTTGTGCCGGCATAGAGGGCGTTACCATAGTCTACTCTGCTGCTGAGTGCATGGGTGACTGTCTTCCTGGTCTCTGGGGGAATCTATTTGAATGATTTGTTTTGCTGGTTTATTGTCTCTGCGCACCTTACCACTGCTAATCAGTGCTAAAGTGCAAGTGCTCCCTATATAAAGTGAACTGTTGATTGGTTTATCCATGATTGGCATATTTGATTTACTCGTAAGTCCCTAGTAAAGTGCACTAGAGGTGCCCAGGGCCTGTAAATCAAATGTTGCTAGTGGGCCTGCAGCACTGATTGTGCCACTCACATGAGTAGCCCTGTGAACATGTCTCAACCCTGCCACTGCAGTGCCTGTGTGTGCAGTTTTAAATTGCCAATTCGACCTGACCAGTGTACCCACTTGCCTGGCCCCAACCTTCCCTTTTACTACATGTAAGGCACCCCTAAGGTTGGCCCTAGGTAGCCCCAAGGGCAAGGTGCACGGTATGTTAGTGATGGTACATGTACTGATGTGTTTTACATGTCCTAACAGTTGAATACTGCCAAATTTTGTTTTTACTGTTGCAAGGCCTATCTCTCTCATAGGTTAACATCAGGGCTGCCTTTAATTATTCTTAAAGTGCAGTTTCCTTTTGAGAGCAGATAGAGACCTGGAGTTTGGGGTCTCTGAACTCACAATTGTAAAATACATCTTTTGGTAAAGTTGTTTTTTAATTTGTTTGTTTGAAAATGCCACTTTTAGAAAGTGAACATTTCCTTGCTTAAACCATTCTGTGCCTCTGCCTGCTTGTGTATTCCACATCTCTGTCAACTGACAGTTGGGCTTTTGTGAATTCCCTCTAGACAGTGACACAAAGGGAGCTGTGGTGTAGCCTGCATATCCTGATGGGCCATCTGGGCTAGAGTGGAGGGAGAAGTGGTCATTTACACCTGAAAGGGCTGTGCCTGCCCTCACACTATGCAGTTTCCAACTCCCTGGAGTGTGTCTGGAGCCAGGCCTGGACAAGGCAGGGTCTTGTGAACAACAAAGACTTTTCTTTGAAGTATGCCTACTTCAAAGGCAGAAAGGGGTATAAGTAATGGACCCAAAACCCCAGACTTTTAAAATCTTTCTGTATCGAGAGGAACCTCTGCCAAGGAGAATAACTTAAGAGCTGGAGGAGGATTACTGTCCCTTTGCTGTGTTGCTTTGCTGGGTTGGCCTGCAGTTGCTGCTTCTGCCTTTGAATAGAAGGGAGAAACTTGCTGTGTATCCTGCTTGAGGGAATTCTCCACTGACTTGGAGTAGAGCTTGCCTCCTGTTGGAAGTCTCCAAAACGTAAGGTTAATTTGCCTACAGCACTGGGTACTATGTGTTTTGTGATGTACAGGAAGAAAAAAACACTGCAACACTGCCAATGACGCCGCTGGCATGCACTGTGACCTTGCTCACACCACAGCCTGGGCATTCCCGCCACCGCCGCTCCTACTGAAACCTGCACAGGGCCTGTGGACACCGCTCATGAGGTACACGAAGCACCGAGCTGTCCCGCACCGCAGCCCCTGTCTGCAGCACGACCCGTGGATGGGGCACAGAGTTCGTCCTGTGCCACACTGCCGACTTGGGCCTACTGACGACATTTGCTTCAGCAATGACGATGCTGCTGCCTGCGCTGTGACCTGGTGACACCGCACGTCACACTGCCCTGTTTCACACTGCAGCCCTGGTCTCACTAACACCGCTGGCCGCCGTCACCGAGCCGCTGCCTGCACTGTGACCTGTGGGCACCACACGTCTCATCGTCCCGCTTCACACCGCAGCCCCGACGCCATCCACGCCAGCACTTCTGGCTTCATCAGCCCAGAGCCAATCCGCAATGCGTGTGACTTCAAGAGCCCCGACCTCCAGAACCGACACTGACGCTGCTCTCCGGATCTCATCGCTAGGATCACGATGCCCTGCATGTTGGTGTTCCCGATACTGTAGCTGGGCCTGCACTGTTGGTTTTGTTGATCACGACTCTGAAAGCCCCAGGTGGAGCTATTGACTTCAAGGTACTGTTTTCCTTAGTAATTCTTGCAAAATTCATATCATTATTATTGGATGTTGGATTATTACTGTACTTGGTATTGTTTTACATAAATAAACATTGGCTATTTTTCTAAAACTGGTGTGGTGTCCTTTTCTAGTATATTCACTGTATTACTGTGTGTTATGTGCAAATGCCTTACACATTGCTTCATGCCTGACTGCTCGTGCCAAGCTACCAAAGGGGTGAGCAGGGGTTATCTGAGCTGGGTATCTCCCTTATCCTGACTAGAATGAGGGTCCCTACTTGGACAGGGTGCGAATCGACTGCCAACTAGAGACCCCATTTCTAACAAGCAGGGATAGAGTAGTCCCTATAAATGGTTTCTTGTAAGAACGTTAGAATTGAGGAAAAGGTGAACAGCACCGTGGGGTAGTAGTCCGTAATTGAAATGAAAACTGGATTTGATTTTAGAATGCAGGTTGATACTTTATCAGAAAAAAATTCTTTGAGTAAAACACTCAAGTATCAAATAGTGAATGAGACGGAAAGGAGTTAAAGCAGTGTTTAATCGCACCAAAATTGTCGTGGCCTAAATCTTCTGCTATTCAGACTCTACTTCTGAGGGCTCTCCCAAACATCTATTTTTCTTTATAGATTTGTGTGAATACATTAAATGTGACTACTAGGAGAATGCTACGTTTATCCTAGAGGCAGATTTAATTGGTATAACCTCACCAGCGATAGTTTGAGCAACCTTTTCTAAAGTCTTATCCAAGACGTTTTTATCCAGTATAAAAAAAACACAAAAAAACGAAGTGAAAATTCATATTTAGAAGAAAATTTGTAAAAGGAGAATTTAAGTATTTCTCTAATGAAGAGGAATACACCCAAGTGGAGTCAAAAACTTTGCCTATAAAATAGAACAGGTTGAAAAGGCACATGAACAGGCTAATAGAAATTTTTCTCACCCACTTACAAGCATCAAATTTTGTTAAGTGAGATATAAAATATCCCATGATTTTGAGTGGAAAGCATACCCGTTGCTTTACAATTGAATAACATACTGTGCTGATGTTGTTTGTATGCCCCACACAGTTACTCGAGCCAATAGGCTTTATCAGGTTGGATCTCTGGAAGCCTGTTAGCAAATCTTTAACAGTGAGAGGTTCTCACTAGTTAATTTAGCGCTCTGCCAGGCTAATTACAAAAGGATCCAAAAAATAGACATTTACCCTCTACCAACCATTTTGTGTCATTTACTGGTGCTTAGATTGACTTATTTGCTGGCTGGGAAAATGTTTCACTGCTGTCCTGTCACACTTGTGTCTCGGGGGAAGGCACGCATCACTGGAGTTTGCCTTCTTAGCCCTTGTTTGGAGACACCTATACTGTCATCATTTGTTCTTTGCCATCTGAGGCAGAGGCTTGCTCGGCAGGTTCCTGTTTAACTGATACATTCTCAATTTTTATCTAGTCTGTTTTTCTAGATCCCCTGGCACTAAGGACTGTCAGTGTACCAGCGTGACTCAGACAACCAGTCATACTGCAGTGTTTTAACAACCCACTGAGCTCTATTTGAGCAAGATGTGTTTCAGATTGCAATCAATTCCTTCAGAGGTTATATTTACCGGAACTCCCAAACCTTCTGTCATTGAGGAATAACACTACAGAACACTAAAAAACTAAAGATAAATTTAAAAGATTTATTTTCAATCAAAATCCTAGTCTAGTGCATACTATATGAATTGTAACTACAATGAAGGCAAATAAAATGTCAGCAGTAATGTTCACGAAAAGCGTAATAAGAGGAAACACTATAATAGAATTACTGTTCTAAATCTATAGCAATCCTACCCTCTTTTTTTCTTTTTTTGTAATTTACTGAACAAAAGAAATTAAACGACACAGTTAAGTTCAACATGCTCCCATATTTGTGAAAAGGGGGTACATAGCAATGCCCAACATAATGTACACAATATAGGACGTATCCAAGCACCATAAATAAGGAAGCTTAATGCCCCATTGGTGTCCACCCACTCCTTGGTGTGCAAACATCAATCAGGCCTTCTGCCTTGAGGTGTGTCCAGGGCTACCATCCAAAGAGTCCAGTCCATAATTCTTCATCCAGCTCCCCCATATCTTGCTGAACTTAAGAGGACATCATCTACAATGGTAGGTAACCTTTCCAGCCATGTATACATCCAGACTCAGCCACTACTCACAAGTGGAGGCAATCTCCAGGGCCCCACTAGAGCGTAGCCAACCAGAGCCATGGAACCAAAAAGGAGTTTGAAGTGTTGGATGTCAACATCATTGGTAATTCCTAGCAGTATATATTTTGGGTCAAGCAGAAGGGTAACCTCCAATATGGCCCAGATTTTCTGAATAATTAATACCGAGTAGGCCTATATATGAGGACACTCCCAGAGTGTGTTTATGAAAGGCCCAATGGGCCCAGGGCAGACACTTCCACGCAACAGCCCGTCCCATACAATGCAATCTGCGCCAATCATAATATACTCTGTGGAATACTTTAAACTGTATTGAACACAGATGAAATGTTATGGCCACCTCTCTAGGATGCATCAGAGCCACCTCCCAGTCAATGTCCTCCAGCTCCCCCATATCCCTTACCCATCTCCTTTAGAGTGAGCCCAGATTGTCTGCCATGTTATTATTCAATGTCTTATATGTTAAAGCTCCATTCCCCATCTCCTTCATGAGTAGCCGTCCTTCTAGTGGAGCGTATCCTGGGATCTCGATCTCCCTGACACTTCTCCATCCCCCCCCCCCTGCAACACGCATGGATTTTGACACTGCCCCAGATTTACAAAATCACGTAAACTGGAGCAGTGCCAAAACCTTACGCCTCCCCAGAGCAGGTGTACTGAGGAGAAATGTTTTCATTTCTCCTTGTTTTTTCCTCTTTCCATGCGTGTTGCTATCTGCCGCACATATAGAAAGAGGTACAATGCCTCTCTGGATTGTTTTTGTGCCGGAAGGTGTCCCTTCCTGCACAAATACAATCCTGCCTATATTGGCGCTAGGCAACAATTGTGCGCCACCGCGGGGGGAAAGGACAGAAATGCACTGTATTTCATAAATACAGTGCGTTCCTGCCCTTTTGTATTGGCGTGGGGCAGTGTAGCAAGAAGACTTGTGGCACTGTCCTATGCCAAATCCTCATAAATGAGTACCTTTGTTTTTAGTCACACCCTTGACAACGCCCCCACACTCACTGACCTTTGGTTTGCTAAACACTGTTTAATATTATTTCCTCACAGTAAAAATGATTTGCTGTGGGAAATGGGGACGTTTATTATTGTTGTTGATGATGAGGAGTACCAGGTTCTAGAAATTTTTATCAGAAGGGGGTCCTTTCACCAAATCTTTTTTAAGAGGGGGTCCCGGCATCAAAAAGTTTGAAGACCTCTGCTCTAGGGTGATCCCCATCCCATATCAGAGTCCTCACATCCCCCTCTGTTCTAGTGAACACCGCCGGTGCGATCCGATAATGTGTATTCCGGAGCTCATAGAGCAGCTTTGGGAGCATAATTATTTTGAAGAGGGCCGCCTGTCCCAGCAACGAAAGAGGAAGCCCCTTCCATTACTCTTCTGCTTGAAAATTTAACACCATCCTCTCCAGGTTTAGGCAAAAACTGAGCTCTTTCTGTGGTGTCCCGTAAATCCCCAGGTACTTAGTCATCCAGGACTGTCCTCATCCTCTGTGGGAGCAGTGATTGATCCACCCGACCCTGCGGAGAGTACTGTACCAATTTGTCCCAATTAATCTTATACCCTGAGTGTACCTCATAATCCTCAAAAATCTGAAAAAGCCCTGGAATTGTGGTTTCTGGTTCAGTGGTATACAAAAGTATTTCATCAGCATAGAGCAATATTTCCTTCTTCGATCTTGTCAGTGTCCGATATTCGGAATACCTGGACATTTGGGTGCTTTATCACCGTACATGCAAGGGACTACACTTTAAGGACAAATAGGAGTGAAGATGGGGGACTGTTCCAGTGGGGATCAGGGTCAAGGTTGATTTGCATATGGCTGGGCCCAAACTGGGGTGGCGTGGTGAGCAAGAGAATTGATGGATTAAACCCAGATCTGTGAATGTTTGATTTGTTCTGCATTCTGTCTATCATTTTGTTTGTTTGCTTTTGTCTCCCTAATTTTGCTAGGTATGCCCAGACATGGGTCTCAGTCTCAATATGCCATTGGATTCAAGGTAGTTTGGTTGGTGAGGGGTGATACCCTGAAACTGGTCCCAGGATGCTTGTTTCTGGCACATAGAAGACTTGGCCTGGCAGTTTGGGCTCGACAGGGGACTGTTCCCATGTGGAACAGGGCCAAGAGTAATTAGCATATGCCTGGGTTCAAACTGGGGTGGCGTGGTGAGCACAATAATTGATGGATTAAACCCAGATCTGTGACTGTGGGTGAATGTTTGATTCGTTCTGCGTTCCATCCATCTTTTGGTTTGTTGAATGGATTACAGTTCAGCACCACCACCCACCTCCTAGAATTCACACCAAACCTCTGGAGAGTTCCTTCAAGGAAGGGTCAGTGTTCCACATCGATCGCCTTTTCGGCATCTAAAGAGAGAAAGACATGGCTTGCCTGTCGGCCCTGCACCATTGCAAACCAATTGTATGTGTACCATAGGTTGATCCGTTTGGACCTACTGGGCATGAATCCCAGCTGGTTCCTCCATATTAAGGTGTGTTAATCTGTAGAAGCCATGTAGCTAGAACCGTGGCCAGGATCTTGATTTCTGTTTAGTAGCGAGTTTGGGTGATGGGAGTTGCACCAATTCCCTAGGCTTACCTTCCTTTGGGATCATGGTAACAGTGGTTTTCCACAGGTCTGGAGGTAATCTCCCCTGCTACCCTACCTCCCAAAACAGGTTTAACAAATGAAGCTCTAGCTGTCCAGCGTAGTGTTCTAAACAAATTCTGCTGCAATGCCGTTTGGTCCAGGCGTGTTCAATAAAATAGCAGTGTCTGCTATTCTCATCTGATGAGGCCAGCTGCACTAATAAGGCTAAGTTCTTCCTGTCCCGGTAGCCTTCAATTGGGACAGGATATGTGATTGTCTGGCCTGTCCCAGGGTTACCTGGAATGAATCCCCCTCTACTCTTAACTCTCTCTGCTCAGTTTGTATCGCCTCATTTAATTGTTTCTAAAAACTCTTGGCTTAAACAATTGACAGAAATTGGCCTAATGCCCTTCTGCTTATTTTCATTCGGAGACTGTTTTTTTGGAATAACAAGTCACAGAATTGTCAACCTTTTAGAAACTCTTAAAAATGAATAGTACTCTACAATAAAGCACTTAGCATTTGGATTAAATACTGTGAGTGTGTTCATGTAAGCTTCGTTATATTGCAAAACATAACAAAACAAAATGTGTCAAATTAATCACACACATTCCCTTTCGATTGACTAGCACACGTAACTCACGTACCCACAATAAGAATGACATAAGCTTCATAATGGTATGTATTTAGTAGTATTTTTTTATAGCATAAACACAGAGGAGCATGGTGTGTGAGAAGAGTCTTCTTCATCAAAACACTTCTGACTTGTCATCCTCAAGCAAACACTCTGTGCTGGCAGGTTTGCCTAGAGCTTCAATTCTTATTTTTTAAATTCTTTTCTCTTTCCATGCAGTTCTTCCCACCGTCATGGCCTCGGGCGTCACTGGCAGTGTGTCTGTGGCACTGCACCCTTTGGTTATTCTCAACATCTCAGACCACTGGATCCGCATACGGTCCCAGGAGGGGCGCCCCATGCAAGGTACGAGCTGAGAAGAGAAGATGTACTCTCCATGAATGTTTTCAAGAGATGTTGTTTCGCAGGGTGGCATGGAGTGGAAAATCTAGGGACTGAGAACATAACATACATTCTATAGTATATTTAAAGTCAAGACCTAATTATGCATGCTAACTTCCTTGCTACCAACCTAAATGGTATTGGGATTTTAAATGTATCTGGGGAGTGGCAGGAAACATTGTTGCCTCAATAGTTTGTTCAAATTGCATCCTAAAAATATCCCTGAAGTTAAGTAAATCATAGGAATATAGAGAGGAATACTTGGTTGACAAGTGCAGGGCTTAAGGGAGTGGCCAAGTCGGCCACCGTCCAAAGCTGCTGAATGTAATCACAACATGCTTGGATACGCTCAAACCTAATTTGTCTAAGCTGTCCCTGAGCTAATCAGTACTCCAGAAGTGAGTTAAAAATATCAGGACTCCTGGAACTGCGCAGGAGATGCAGTCCCATAAGGATGCAGCCTATCAAAACCATAAAAATGTTACTTGTCCTGCAGGTCGAGTGACTCCAGTAATCTATTGTAATACTTTTGACTGATAAACTGGTCTCAGATTGCGTGATGTTATGTAAATATTTTATTTCCGAGAATTGCCTTTTTCTTCATTACCTGAGAGCGTATTCAAGTATGTGAATTCAGCATGTCTGCTGTATAAAAATTATTTTGTTTAAATTAAGACTAAAAGTTTGCTCCATGTATAATAATAAACTAGCCCACATATAAAGTACACATGACCCCTCACTTTTCTCTTAGTTCATCAGTAGCATTGGCATGGGGGGCTGGGGGAGGCAGGAATGTTTGTGAGTTTGTTTAAAAACTCGCTTTTAATAAATATATTACTTTACAGTCCACACAATTTATGTTGAAACAGCTATAAACCTTCCCACTGCCATGCAGTTTTACTGATCAAATGACATCGCGTACAAACGATTGTGTGGCAATCTGGTTTTAGCAAGTTTATCGTGTGCACATCACCCAGGCAAGTGTTTTGATTTGTTTTGATCCTATTAAAATCTTTGCTTCCGTCACACTTCAGAATTACCAAAATAATGCGTTTTCCTAACACTTTTTTCTTAATTGTATAGTTCGTTTGTAAGCTATTTAAATGTTGGGTGTTAAAATTAAACTAGCATCTTGTATCCTTTTATCTTACACTCTCATGTCAGACAGTTCTTTGCAAAATCCTGTAACTTTGCAGTCGGAGAAAGAAAAGTAAAGACCATTCTCCAGGATAAAATAAAGAAAAGGTTGTAAGAAGACATAAGCTGGCATTTGATCTGTTTTTTGAATTCAGGGCATATGTGGCAAGATAAACACAAGGTTTAATTTCATTTTTATTGCTCAATTGCTTTCTGAATGAACAGAACACCTGTTCTTTGCCTGTTCAAGCTCTCTCGCCAGAAAGGACTGGTAGGCTCTAAAAATAGCTCACCAATAAAATCTGACTCACCATAGTGAGTGGGTGAGGAGATTTTTTGAGTCATGTGGTGTCCATTTCAACCACCACCGTAGATCTGATAAAGGCAGTCTGAAAGTGGATACCATAGTCACACTTGTTTGGGCCCAGGAAGAGCTATCCAATTCTTTTAAACTCACCCAATCATACCCACTCATGTGGTATCACGCTACAACCCCTATTACTCATTGTACAGCTGATTTTGTTCCTGGCCCATCCAACTACGATAAATACCAAGAAAAGATCCCAAAACAGTCATCTGCAGGAACATCCAAACTCCTCATAAAGGATTACAACATTAACAGATCTGGGCTTCCATGTGATTTGTAGCTCACCAAATGGCCCCCTCTGGGAAATATACAAAGCTCTGAAAATTGGGCCTGCTAGCTTATAGAGGACAACCTGCAACCGTTTAATGGATTACAACACCTAAATGTTTAGAATTCCCAAACCTCCTCCAACCTGTATTCAAGATGCGGCTAATCACTAACAGGAAGCCTTCCTCCTGACTTTTTTTTTTTACAGATACAAACAAACAGGTATCCACTAGATTGTGGATCTGAAACAGGACATTTAGGGTGAACGTTTCTCAAAGGCAAACCCGTCCTTGCATTAACTCTGCTTGTCCCTTGCTACCTCAACTGCCAATCCCATGCTTGTCCAGTAGCTGTCTGAGAAGCCAACATTTGGACACTGCATCATCACTGCTGCATAATTCTCCAGGTAGACTGACTTTTTTCACACTATTGTTGGCGGAAGAAAAGCAGCTGGGCTGAATGTAAAGCACAACCAGTCCCTCCTAAAAGTTGATTCCTGGGTCTGCCCCCAGAGCAGGGAATGTATCCCTTTTAGTTCATCTTTGTGAATTTCCAGCCTGACATACATCAGCTCCCGTAGCCTGACTATGAAACCAACTTCCTACTCAGGCCCTCAACCTGAGCTGGCAAAGCACCTCAAATCACATTGACTCAGATGAAAATAAGACCAGAGCAGCCTCAGGGCAGCCATTAGCAGACTCCACCACCTATAACGGATTTTGGATCATCAGCAATTGGGTCTGTCTCCCAGATCTGCTGGACAATACTACTTTTCCTCTTTGAAAAAAAGTAATTGCCTCCCAATTGATTTGAGATTTAAATCAGTCGGTGATAAAATGTCACTGCAAAAAGAATGAGTTAGTAAAGTTACACTCTTTGCATCTCCTGGGTCTTACAGAAATGTGACTCATAAGCAGCTGAATGATCGCCCTGAAAAGGCTGTTGCATGGAAATTACAAAACATTTAAGAACACAAACTGTCAATGGTGTAGATAGCAGACACCTAATCTAGAATTTGACCTCTAGAATCAGAATTGCGCTCACCCAACAGCTCCTCCTGGTCCATCTGTGCATGATTGATCACAGCCAACCCTGTCAGCCTTAAGTTCTTCAACTTAGCCTCACACCTTCATATCATTTAATTCCTAACATAATCCTCATTTTTTGGGGATTGAAAGCTTAGGCTAGAGTAGGGAATGCATGTGCTGGGACATGTCCTTATTATGAGCCAATAATGGTTTTGGCAACTTGTAGAGCGGCAGCACATAGTCTTTAGATTCAGTTGGAGAAAGTTAATCTAAATATGCATTAAGAATTGAATCAGCATAGTGGCTACACGTTTAGGTGTACAATCATCAGCTGATCTCTGACCACTCAGTCATCCCAACCTCTAACCAATGCTTTTGAGTTAGCAGGTGATCACACCTTACCCAGGTGAAGTTTTTTCAAGGGACTTTCCTGCATCTCTTTAGAAGGCAGTCCAAAGCCCACTGCACCTCAGCTAACTGTTGCCCACTCTCCATGCCAACATGACAAGAACTTGCCCAAACAGTTGGTTGGACTCTCAAATCTGGAGTTCACAGGACCTAACACAGAACAAAAGTGGTTCAAATCCAGTTTGGATTTCTGAAAATACCACAGTAGAATCAGCTACAAGATATTACTACACAATGAAGCATTTCAAGAGTGCGCTGCATCAGTCAAAGCATGAAAGCAATACAATCGATATTATAGACATTTTAAGCCTTCAGGCCTGTAGTTCCTGAAGAATGCTGCTACATCACCTCTAGCAAGCATTGTGAGACCCTGCAGAGATTCCACCCAAACTGAGCAAACTTGAGATGGTGGAAAACATTTAGCAACCTTTACCATTGTTCCCAACCCCACAAACTACCTTATTGTTTACTCCTAGGAGTCCAACTCTGCCGCGATCATTGTGCAAATCCCAATCCCCTACCCCATAAATCTGTCCTGGACCATTGAATTAAATCAATTGTTCAGTTTTCTACTTTCTGCACTCATTCTCTTCCTCTTAAGTCTATGGGCCTTAAACATGTTATCGGAAATCCTGCTTCCCACTATTATTTGCATACCTTAAATACTTGACCAGCTGTATGCCATCCTCAGGCCTGCCTTTCCCAAACAAAATTCAGAGCAAGTGGTCACTTGACAATTTGGAGTGTTTGGAGGCCAACGGTCTCCTTGATGATGGTTCAGATTGGCAAGAGAAACTGAAGCAGCCCTTGCATAGATCTCCAAAGACTGTCCTTGGTTTAAAACAAATCTACAAACTTAGTAACAAATGTCAGGGACTATGGGCCTCATTATGACCCTGGCGGGCGGCGGAGGCCACCTGCCAGGATTCCGCCCTCCATAATACCGCTCCGCGGTCAGAAGACCGCGGAGGGTATTATGAGTTTTTCCCTGGGCTGGCGGGCGGTCTCCAAAAGACCGCCCGCCAGCCCAGGGAAAAACTCCCTTCCCACGAGGATGCCGGCTCGTAATCGAGCCGGCGGAGTGGGAAGGTGCGACGGGTGCTACTGCACCCGTCGCGTATTTCACTGTCTGCTATGCAGACAGTGAAATACTAGCGGGGCCCTCTTACAGGGGCCCCTGCAGTGCCCATGCCATTGGCATGGGCACTGCAGGGGCCCCACGACAATCCTTACTGCCATCCTGTTCCTGGCGGGCGAGCCGCCAGGAACAGGATGGCGGTAAGGATTGTCAGAATCCCCTCGGCGGCGCAGCGAGCTGCGCCGCCTTGGAGGATTCTTAGGGGCAGTGGAAAACCGGCGGGAGACCGCCGGTTTTCCCGTTCTGACCGCGGCCAAAGCGCCGCGGTCAGAATGCCCAAGGGAGCACCGCCGGCCTGTCGGCGGTGCTCCCGCCCCCGTTGGCCCTGGCGGTTCTCTACCGCCAGGGTCATAATGAGGCCCTATGTCTTCTTGTTGGGCAAAGTTGATCATTGTTTGGTGATCAGGATAAATGGGGTTTTAGGAAACTGCACAATCAGAAAGTTCCTTACAAACCAAAGCAAAGAATCCTGGAAAGGAGTGTCAAGTCCAGCACTTGAACATTTTCAGTAGGTAGCCACATTTTCTTATTTACCGGTCTGCTCAATACATGTCTCATCTCAAATCATTGAAAAACATTACGTTGATCTTCATGCTATGCATGTTTATTTAGAAGACAATCTCCAGCTATCACGAGTCTAGCAAATTCATTGAAGGACGTGAATAAAAAATGCATTCTTCTGATTAGTCAGTAATTGTAGCTTGACCCATTACCATCAGAGTACTGTGATGTCTTGTCAGTTTAACTATGGCCTTGTCTTCGATTGCCACATTTCAGCAGCACAATTGCAGCATAGCATAAGGTCTGCTATCCAGCCAAACAACCGCACTTGAAACCTCAGGGTTCTCAAGTGCGCTTGTTTGGCTAGATGGCATATCTTTTGATCTAAATACGGTCCCTAAACTTAACAAGGTTCGGTACCCTTGACATAACGTATTGCTATTGCTGAAATTTGTGTGGTTCATTGTAGTCAAACTAATCCGTGATAGATTTTTTAAAAGTGTATGAAGATTATTTTGTCAGAGGATATTGGAATTTAAAGCTGGTCCGACCCTATATCGGATTGATGTCCTGTGTAGTTTCCGTTTTGAAATTGCATGTTTACGACTTCTTCAAGGCTTGCTATGAACTAAATAGCAATCTGTCAAAGTCCCTCGATAGGGATGAAACGCACGCCGGCTGATTTCTTTGTTCGTCCAAGATCGTTGACACATTTGCGCTTAAAAAGACTCAGTAAATTTTTTTTTTTGCTCATTGAAGTGTTTAGTAAAGGATGTTTATTTAGTTTAATTTTTTGGGCTCTTTTTGTACCATTGTACATACCAGAGATCACCACTTGCTATATTGATATCTGCTCTCGGATTACGATATATCGACTATATAGGAGAATGAATAAGAGTGTTCCGCTACTTTTTGTGCACTTCATACATGTCCCAGACCTGATAAAGGCATGGGACCCCATTTATAGGAGACTGCCCCACACTTAATTGGAGGAAGATGTTTTTAATGTTTTGCATGCCCCTGCCTTCTGTTACATTACACAATATGCTGCTGCCACCACCATACAGCTCCACAGAGCCTGTGTAAATGGAACTGTAGCAACTTTAATGGAAAGGGGTACACTTTGGTTGCCCCTTTGGCATCACTGTTGAGCATGATGTTTCTAAGTTTGCTAAATGGGACAAAGTCAAATGAACTAGTATGATTGTTGAGCTCACTGATTGCGAAACACACTGCAGAAAATCACACAACAGAAGATGTATGAGGATATTGAGACACAACTTGACAAGACAGATGTTTGTTTCAAAATACTCTATCTCCCCTACTAATGTACCTGTATTTTAGTGTCTCTTTGTAAAACCACATCAACTTTCCACTGGAAAAAAATATAGTCAAAAGTATTGGTTGTATCAGTAACGTTTCTTTCAATGGTTTCTTCTGTGTATTTTAAGGTCTTCGATTTATGTCTTCTGCCTCAATGGCGGGGGGAGGGGGGCTTACTGGTGAACTTTGCCAATCCTGTTCTGATAATAACATGGCTGCCATCTCCCCTTTCAAATCCTTTCGTTTCTATTTCCACAGTCATAGGAGCCCTTATTGGAAAACAGGAGGGACGCAACATTGAAGTAATGAATTCTTTTGAGCTTCTGTTCAGCACAGTGCAGGACAAGATTGTGATCAACAAAGAATATTACTACACCAAAGAGGAGCAATGTAAGCATATGATGGAGAATACTAGTAATAATGCGCAGTATTTGATATTTACAAGAAATGGAGAAGTATAGAAAATGATTGTGGCTGGTAAAAAGGTGGTGAACAATACTATTAGGAAAGTTAGATGACAGACTTAAGAGATGATCATACTGAGACCTACCATTGAAAATAAGGAATATCTGCTCCTAGGGTAGCTGTAAAATACTTCACATCATGTAAAATACTGTAATCAATTGGGATCACTGTGACTTTAAAGAAAGGGTATCTCTAACTACCCAGTTTATGGAGGCTTTAATACTCCAAAAGGGAGCAGGGCAGTAGCAAGTATGATGTTTGCTCTTAGCCAGTATACTAATACTTTAAAGCGACTGATACTCAGACAAAACTCTATGGCCCTCCTTAAAAGTAGGCTGGAGTGGTTTCTTTTGGGGGTGTCATGCTTGACATTTCTGAGAGGCCTAACGTTTCCACACACCAATTAACAGAGTGTGGGACAAAGATCAGTTTTACCAGGTGTGAAGCTGCACAGAGTAGAACCATTGGGGCTGCACTAGAGGCAAAGGGTATAGGCTCAGCCTTGTCACCACACAATTCCTTCTGCAGCAAAGGGGAGCATGAAGTGCTTCCCCAGTAGCCCCTGAGCCTGTCCTAAAAGCTTTTGATGCCCACCTATTCCATCTCTCTCTCTGTCCTTCTTTTCTCTGTCCTCTTGCCCCCCCCCCCCCCCCTTTTATCTTTTACCCCATCTGACCACCTCCACCTCCCCAGTCAAATTTACTTGTTCAGACCAGGTGATAAATAGGAGTAGAACACTTTAGAGATAGAGAGACAGAAACACATTAATTATTCCCCATTCTGGTGTCTAAAACTTGGAATACCCAATTTGGGTGACAGGTAACTGGCCAGCCGGAATCTGTAATTCCAAGCTGTTGTAATGAGGTTGAAAGGGGGGTATGAAGACTAATCCCTGCTTCTAACCAGCTCTGTATAGAGAAGCTAGTGCTCCAGGAGAAAGTAGCACAAATATGAAGGTCAGCTGTTCGATCATAGCCTGTAGTATATAGAGGTTTTAATACACTATGTGTGGGAGCATTGTCTATTTGAAGACTAGTTTCTACCTATCCCAAACTGTTTTTTAAACAAATAAATATTCTATCAGTTAGAGATCAATGAATGGGTTTCTGCTCTGAGTTACCAAATTAAAGGGGATTTCTTTATCCAGGAACACCTTTGTGGTTATGTGTTTCTAGGGTAGAGGGGGGGTCCAAAAGCATGCTGATAAACCCAAGAGAAATTAGTATATTAAGGATTTGACTAGATCTGCACTAGTGTTAGCAGTCAGTCAGGGACTTCTTGGTTTGCAAAAGGAGCTGTGATGGAATTTTAAACTCCACTTCACTTTATTTACTCCATTTTCTACTTTGCAGTCAAGCAGGTCTTCAAGGAAATGGAGTTCCTCGGCTGGTACACTACTGGTGGACCCCCAGACCAATCTGACATCCATGTCCATAAACAGGTGAGGTATGGATGTGGACTAACAGCACTGACGCGTACATTTCCTGTGCATGTCACCTGAGAGCAATAATAAATAGAGAACCTTCTGAATTGGATCTGGTCATGAACTCAAGAACATGCATTTGGGAGAGTTCCTTTTCTGCCGCAAAAGAAAAAGGCTAGTAAGAGTACAGCTTTAACCTTCTGAAACGTCTGCACTTAGAGCTCTAAAAGTGGTGCCTAATGTGTAATTATTATTATTATAGTATAAGATTGTGTATGTTTTCTGAAATTTCAGATGAGTTGGGGGGGGGGGGGAGTATTTTCATGTGTTAGGAGGACCCAAGGATGACATTTGTTGTAAAATAACCTTTTTATTTTTCTATTGATCTTCTTTGGTTTGCTGTTTTGATGAGGCCAATTAATATCGAAGTCTATACTAAGAAACCTCTCTTCCCAACATGGACCATTTTATTTTCCCTTTCAGAGTGGGATTCCTTTTTTTTAAATGTGTCAATTTTCAAGCCAATTGTTAGGTGTCACACAGTGGACTTTGTGTCATTCCTTGCAAGCTGCTGCATACAGTATACAAACAAGGGGCATGGAAGCGGAGGGTAAGGGGCGATCATCTGTAGATTTGATTTGCAGTTGGTTTAGAGAGTGATGTATGCAAACATCTTGATTCACGAATGGCTTTTAAATATTTTATATGCTGATTCTCTTGATACTAGTCCGTGATGTTCACGGACTCTTGTAGGAAAACACTGCATTTGTACAGAACACTTTCTTGCAGGCATGTCTTAAGGTACCTTTATGCATGGTTTGCCCTTTGATACTTGCTTTCAAAACAGAGCTTGTTGTAGTGAATGATTATGTAAATTGCGGTTTAAATAGAAGAGGTTTAGGAGGCCAAACGCATTTAACTTGTGTGAAAGCAGGAATACAATACAAGGCATAATAAGCATGGATGCTGCTTATAACGGAAGAGGAATTCAAATGTGTGTAATCCTTGTATTTTTTTCAACGTAAAATATCAAGACAAGTTTTCTTTGATATCAACATTATTTGAGAAAATCTAAGGATGAGCTGGCTGAATCCTGTGAAAAGTAAATTATGCCTTGGCAGGCATTTCCATGTATATTCTGGCACATGTTTATAAAGATTGAAAACGTTGAATTAAATGTACAGTTTTGATGTACTGTACAGTATGCTTGCTTTCCACCATTTTTAAAAATGTTTTTTCTGTTACTTTTAAGTTATATTTTAGAGGAAAGCAATGGCAAAGCCAACAGCTCTGCACTCAATACAAAGGCAAGATGTACTGTCTTTGTTTTTAGGTACTTGCTCCATGTATACTGGGCACCATATAGTTTTTATCTTCCTTGTTATAAATTATTGCATGTTGAGTGATGTAACCTTTACTTACTTCAATTAGATAACATATTTAGTAACAGTGGTTCGTAAAGGGAAAGTCATTCAGTGGATACTCTGGCTCAAATTCACTAACCTATTTGTATGCAAGTTTGGGTTACACATGCAGAAAGACCTTTCTGAATGCAAAGCCACTTTTCCGTGAAGTTGATGTTACAGTTTAAAAAAAAAAAAACACGTGAAGGTTTCCATGTGAGTAAATCTTCTCCTGTGGGCAGGGACTAGGCATTCCAGGTGTGCACTGCCTTTAAGTTTCTGCACACACAGAAACCTACACATTTGTAGATATTCACAAAACAGTTTCTGACCCACTCCCACAGTATGAAAGGTTGAAGATTTACTGCTGTGGAGTGCAGAGGTAAATCCATTTGCAGAGTGTTAAAGGAACAACCCCATAATAAGTGATGTTGTACGAATATGGGGGTTCTCCACAGGGCAAAATATTTTTCTGTCAAAAAGGTCAGCCAGTGCATTTACAAAGTTATACATCCTAGTATCCCCATTGTGACAGGAGATTCTGGAATACTTAATCCACATGTTGATTTGCACACCCTTTTGTAAATAAATATGTCCAAAGCTAGAGATAGTCCTATAGCACGTAATAAAGACTGTCTCACTGACATTTACACTTTACCAGTTTAAAAAATGCTTAGTCTAAGCTACACTACAGAACTGCAAAGTCTAAACTGCTGCCTAAGTCTGTCTACACCAAAGGAAAAAGGACACCTGATATTATAAAAATTATAAGAGTTAAAAAAACATTGTGTTCCTTACGCTTACAGGCTTCACATACTTTAATGCCATGTACTGGCAGTTGCCTCCGAGTCCGTTCCTTGCTTTGCAGCTTGTGAGACTGGGACATTGAAACACTATGGGCCTTATTCCGAACCTGACGGTCCAGTGACCGACAGGGTCGGGGTGGCGGTCGGACCGCCACATGCTACCGCAGCGGTCTGACCGCCAGCACTGCCACTTCTTGCCAGCACGATGGTGTGGCAGTGCTGGTGGTCCTAATCTGCTAGGGCAGCCCTGAAAGCTGCGCAGCCCTGTGGATTACTACTACCTTCTCCGCCAGCAGTTTCATGGCGGTTGCACTGTCATGAAACGGCAGCCAGAGACACGGTGCAGGGTGCTTCATGCACTTGGCATGGACAGTGCAGGGGCCCCTCTGGCCAGCCTTGTCGCAAAGTTCACTGTCTGCTTTACTGACAGTGAACATTGTGATGGGTGCTGGTGCATCCTACGCTCTACAGTATTGCCGCTGGCTCTATAACAAACTGGAGACAATGCTGTAGGCTGTTTACCACTGGGTCAGCGGGCGGAAACTCAGTTTCTGCCCATGGACCCAGCGGGAAACTTGTTATGGGGCTGGAGGGGAGGTGGCAGCACTGGCGGCAACCTACCTGTCAGGGCTTCGGTGGATGGGCTTTTCCATCCATCAAAGTCAAAATTAGAGCCTATGTGTATTCTTTGGATGCATGTTCCACATTTTACCATTGTAAGGAAATGCCTCCTTGGCATGGTTACCCCCTGACTTTTTGCCTTTGCTGATGCTATGTTTTGAATTGAAAGTGTACTGAGGCCTGCTAGCCAGGCCCCAGCACCAGTGTTCTTTCCCTAACCTGTACATTTGATTCCACAATTGGCACACCCTGGCATCCAGGTAAGACCCTTGTAACTGGTACCCCTGGTACCAAGGGCCCTGATGCCAGGGAAGGTCTCTAAGGGCTGCAGCATATCTTATACCACCCTGGGGACCCCTCACTCAGCACAGACACACTGCTTGCCAGCTTGTGTGTGCTGATGAGAACAAAACGAGTAAGTCGACATGGCACTCCCCTCAGGGTGCCATGCCAACCTCACACTGCCTATGCAGTATAGATAAGTCACCCCTCTAGTAGGCCTTACAGCCCTAAGGCAGGGTGCACTATACCATAGGTGAGGGCACCAGTGCATGAGCACTGTGCCCCTACAGTGTATAAGCCAAACCTTAGACATTGTAAGTGCAGGATGGCCATAAGAGTATATGGTCTGGGAGTCTGTCAAACACGAACTCCACAGCACCATAATGGCTACACTGAAAACTGGGAAGTTTGGTATCAAACTTCTCAGCACAATAAATGCACACTGATGACAGTGTACATTTTATTGTAAAATACACCCCAGAGGGCACCTTAGAGGTGCCCCCTGAAACTTAAACCAACTACCCGTGTAGGCTGACTGGTTCTAGCAGCCTGCCACACTCGAGACATGTTGCTGGCCACATGGGGAGAGTGCCTTTGTCACTCTGTGGCCTGTAACAAAGCCTGCACTGGGTGGAGATGCTAACACCTCTCCCAGGCAGGAGCTGTAACACCTGGCGGTGAGCCTCAAAGGCTTACCCCCTTTGTTCCAGCACCACAGGGCACTCCAGCTAGTGGAGTTGCCCGCCCCCTCCGGTCACGGCCCCACTTTTGGCGGCAAGGCCGGAGGAGATAATGAGAATAACAAGGAGGAGTCACTGGCCAGTCAGGACAGCCCCTAAGGTGTCCTGAGCTGAAGTGACTCTAACTTTTAGAAATCCTCCATCTTGCAGATGGAGGATTCCCCCAATAGGGATAGGAATGTGACCCCCTCCCCTTGGGAGGAGGCACAAAGAGGGTGTACCCACCCTCAGGGCTAGTAGCCATTGGCTACTAACCCCCCAGACCTAAACACGCCCTTAAATTTAGTATTTAAGGGCTTCCCTGAACCTAAGAATTTAGATTCCTGCAACTTACAAGAAGAAGAGGACTGCTGAGCTGAAAACCCCTGCAGAAGAAGAAAGAAGACACCAACTGCTTTGGCCCCAGTCCTACCAGCCTGTCTCCTGCCTTCTAAAGAAACCTGCTCCAGCGACGCTTCCCCAGGACCAGCGACCTCTGAATCCTCAGAGGACTGCCCTGCTTCAAGAAAGACTAGAAACTCCAGAGGACAGCGGCCCTGTTCCACAAAGACTGCAACTTTGTTTCAGAGGAGCAGATTTAAAGACCCCTGCAATCCCCGCAAGAAGCGTGAGACTTGCAACACTGCACCCGGCGACCCAGACTCGACTGGTGGAGAAACAACGCTACAGGGAGGACCCTTCGGCGACTCCAAGACTGTGAGTAACCAAAGTTGTCCCCCTGAGCCCCCACAGCGACGCCTGCAGAGGGAATCCCGAGGCTCCCCCTGACCGCGACTGCCAGACTCTAAAATCCCGACGGCTGGAAAAGACCCTGCACCCGCAGCCCCCAGCACCTTAAGGATCGGAACTTCAGTGCAGGAGTGACCCCCAGGAGGCCCTCTTCCTTGCCCAGGTGGTGGCTACCCCGAGGAGCCCCCCCCCCCCCTTGCCTGCCTGCACCGCTGAAGAGACCCCTTGGCCTCCCATTGATTTGCATTGCGAACCCGACGCTTGTTTGCACACTGCACCCGGCCGCCCCGCGCTGCTGAGGGTGTACTTTTTGTGTGGACTTGTGTTCCCCCCCGTTCCCCCCCCCCCCCGTGCCCTACAAAACCCCCCTGGTATGCCCTCCGAAGACGCGGGTACTTACCTGCTGGCAGACTGGAACCGGGCACCCCCTTCTCTCTATTGAAGCCTATGCGTTTTGGGCACCACTTTGAACTCTGCACCTGACCGGCCCTGAGCTGCTGGTATGGTGACTTTGGGGTTGCTCTAAACCCCCAACGGTGGGCTACCTTGGACCCCAATTTGAACCCCGTAGGTGGTTTACTTATTTGCAAGAACTAACAATACTTTACCTCCCCCAGGAACTGTGAAAATTGCACTAAGTGTCCACTTTTAAAACAGCTTATTGTGTTTTATGTAAAAAGTATATATGCTACTGTGATTATTCAAAGTTCCTAAAGTACTTACCTGCAATACCTTTCAAATGAGATATTACATGTAGAATTTGAACCTGTGGTTCTTAAAATAAACTAAGAAAATATATTTTTCTATAACAAAACCTATTGGCCTGGATTTGTCTCTGAGTGTGTGTTCCTCATGTATTGCCTGTGTGTATGTACAACAAATGCTTAACACTACTCCTTTGATAAGCCTACTGCTCGACCACACTACCACAAAATAGAGCATTAGTATTATCTCTTTTTGCCACTATCTTACCTCTAAGGGGAACCCTTGGACTCTGTGCATACTATTCATTACTTTGAAATAGTGCATACAGAGCCAACTTCCTACATTGGTGGATCAGCGGTGGGGTGCAAGACTTTGCATTTGCTGGACTACTCAGCCAATACCTGATCACACGACAAATTCCAAAAATTGTCATTAGAAATCGATTTTTGCAATTTGAGCTATTTTTCTAAATTCTTAAAAGACCTGCTAGGGCCTTGTGTTAGATCCTGTTTAGCATTTCTTTTAGAGTTTAAAAGTTTGTGAAAGTTTGACTTAGAACCTAGAACTAGTTTTAGATTCTTAAAAAGTATTCCAACTTTTAGAAGCATAATGTCTAGTACAGAGATGAATGTGGTGGAACTCTGCATCACCCCTTACCTCCATCTTAAGATGAGGGAGCTAAGGTCACTCTGTAAAATAAAGAAAATAACAATGGGCCCCAGACCTTCCAAACTACAGCTCCAGGAGCTTTTGGCAGAGTTTGAAAGAGCCAACCCCTCTGAGGATGGCAACACAGAGGATGAAGATAGTGACTTGGAGGGCAATTACCCCCCTCCAGTCCTACTTAGGGAGAACAGGGCTGCTCAAGCGCGGACTCCAAACATAATAGTCAGAGATGATGTTTCCCTCACAGGAGAGACCAACATCTCTGAAATCACTGAGGATAACTCCAGTGAAGAGGACATCCAGTTAGCCAGGATGGCCAAGAGATTGGCTCTGGAAAGACAGATCCTAACCATAGAAAGGGAAAGAAAAGAGATGGGCCTAGGACCCATCAATGGTGGCAGCAACATAACTAGGGTCAGAGATTCTCCTGACATGTTGAAAATCCCTAAAGGGATTGTAACTAAATATGAAGATGATGATGACATCACCAAATGGTTCATAGCTTTTGAGAGGGCTTGTGTAACCAGAAAAGTGAACAAATCTCACTGGGGTACTCTCCTTTGGGAAATGTTCACTGGAAAGTGTAGGGATAGACTCCTCACACTCTCTGGAGAAGATGCAGAATCTTATGACCTCATGAAGGGAACCCTGATTGAGGGCTTTGGATTCTCCACTGAGGAGCATAGGATTAGATTCAGGGGGGCTCAAAAATCCTCGAGCCAGACCTGGGTTGATTTTGTAGACTACTCAGTGAAAACACTGGATGGTTGGATTCAAGGCAGTGGTGTAAATAATTATGATGGGCTGTACAATTTATTTGTGAAAGAACACCTGTTAAGTAATTGTTTCAATGATAAACTGCATCAGCATCTGGTAGACCTAGGACCAATTTCTCCCCAAGAATTGGGAAAGAAGGCGGACCATTGGGTCAAGACTAGGGTGACCAAGACTTCCACAGGGGGTGACCAAAAGAAAGGGGTCACAAAGCCTCCCCAGGGGAAGAGTGTTGAGACATCCAAAAACAAAAATAGTAAAGAGTCTTCTACAGGCCCCCAAAAACCTGCACAGGAGGGTGGTCCCAGAGCCTCTTCACAAACCAATTTTGGATACAAGTGTAAAAACTTTGATCCCAAAAAGGCCTGGTGTCGTAGCTGTAATCAGCCTGGACACCAAACTGGAGACAAGGCCTGTCCCAAGAAAAGTACCACTTCAAACTCCACTCCAGCTAAAACTGGAATGGCCAGTCTCCAAGTGGGATCAACAGTGTGCCCAGAGCAAATCAGGTGTCACACTGAAGCTACATTAGTCTCTGAAGGTGGGGTGGATTTAGCCACACTGGCTGCCTGGCCTCCTAACATGCAAAAATACAGGCAGCAACTCTTAATTAATGGGACAAATGTAGAAGGCCTGAGGGATACAGGTGCCAGTGTCACCATGGTGACAGAGAAACTGGTTTCCCCTGGTCGATACCTGGCTGGACAAACTTATCCAGTCACCAACGCTGACAATCAGACTAAAGTACATCCCATGGCTATGGTAACTTTAGAGTGGGGAGGGGTCAATGGCCTGAAACAGGTGGTGGTCTCCTCAAATATCCCAGTAGACTGTTTGCTTGGAAATGACCTGGAGTCCTCAGCATGGGCTGAGGTAGAACTGAAAACCCATGCAGCCATGCTGGGTATCCCTGAACTGGTGTGTGTCAAGACAAGGGCACAGTGCAAAGCTCAGGGTGAAAAAGTAGAGCTGGAGTCTGGAAAAAGGGCCCAGCCTACCAAGAGAAAAGGAAAGCCAGCTGGGAAACCAGCTGCAACACAACAACAAAAAGAGAACCTCTCTTCTCAGGAAGAAGTTCTGCCCTCTGAGGGAACTGAGCCTATGGAGTTAGAACCTTATCAGGTTGAGCTCTTAGGCCCATGGGGTCCCTCAAGGGAGCAGTTGTGTAAGGGGCAAGAAACCTGTCCCTCTCTTGAAGGCCTTAGGCAGCAAGCTGCTGAAGAGTCCAATGGCAAGAAAACTGGAACACATAGGGTCTATTTGGAAGATGGGCTCCTGTACACTGAGGCAAGAGATCCCAAACCTGGTGCCACTAGGAGAGTGGTAGTGCCTCAGGAGTTCAGAGAGTTCATTCTGACCTTAGCCCATAATATTCCCCTTGCTGGGCATTTGGGACAAACCAAGACGTGGGAGAGACTAGTCAACCACTTCTACTGGCCCAATATGTCCCAGAAAGTTAAGGAGTTTTGTGTCTCCTGTACCACCTGTCAAGCCAGTGGTAAGTCAGGTGGACATCCAAAGGCCCCCCTCATTCCACTTCCAGTGGTGGGGGTCCCCTTTGAAAGAGTGGGTGTGGACATAGTGGGTCCACTTGAACCTTCCACAGCCTCAGGAAATATGTACATCCTAGTAGTAGTGGATCATGCTACTAGGTATCCTGAAGCTATTCCCCTTAGGTCGACTACTGCCCCTGCAGTAGCCAAGGCCCTCATTGGTATCTTTACCAGAGTGGGCTTCCCTAAGGAGGTGGTGTCTGACAGAGGTACCAACTTCATGTCCGCATACCTGAAACACATGTGGAATGAGTGTGGAGTGACTTATAAATTCACTACACCCTATCATCCACAAACTAATGGCCTTGTTGAGAGATTCAACAAGACATTAAAGGGCATGATCATGGGGCTCCCAGAAAAACTCAAAAGGAGATGGGATGTCCTCCTGCCATGTCTGCTCTTCGCTTACAGAGAGGTGCCTCAGAAGGGAGTAGGATTCTCACCCTTTGAACTTCTGTTTGGCCACCCTGTAAGGGGACCACTAGCTCTTGTGAAAGAAGGCTGGGAGAGACCTCTTCATGAGCCTAAACAAGACATAGTGGACTATGTACTTGGCCTTCGCTCAAGGATGGCAGAGTACATGGAAAAGGCAAGTAAAAACCTTGAGGCCAGCCAACAGCTCCAGAAGTTTTGGTATGACCAAAAGGCTGCACTGGTTGAATTTCATCCAGGGCAGAAAGTCTGGGTTTTGGAGCCTGTGGCTCCCAGGGCACTTCAGGACAACTGGAGTGGCCCTTACCCAGTGCTAGAGAGGAAGAGTCAGGTCACCTACCTGGTGGACCTGGGCACAAGCAGGAGCCCCAAGAGGGTGATCCATGTGAACCGCCTTAAGCTCTTCCATGACAGGGCTGATGTGAATCTGTTAATGGTAACAGATGAGGATCAGGAAGCTGAGAGTGAGCCTCTCCCTGATCTTCTGTCATCAAACCCTAATGATGGCTCAGTAGATGGAGTGATCTATTCAGACACCCTCTCTGGCCAACGGCAATCTGACTGCAGGAAGGTCCTGCAACAGTTTGCTGAGCTCTTTTCCCTAACCCCTGGTCAGACACACCTGTGTACCCATGATGTGGACACAGGAGACAGCATGCCTGTCAAAAACAAAATATTCAGACAGTCTGATTGTAAAGAAATGGCTCCCTGTTGCAGTTACCCCCCACTTTTTGCCTGATACTGATGCTGACTTGACTGAGAAGTGTGCTGGGACCCTGCTAAACAGGCCCCAGCACCAGTGTTCTTTCACCTAAAATGTACCATTGTCTCCACAATTGGCACAACCCTGGACCCAGGTAAGTCCCTTGTAATTGGTACCCCTGGTACCAAGGGCCCTGATGACAGGGAAGGTCTCTAAGGGCTGCAGCATATCTTATGCCACCCTGGGGACCCCTCACTCAGCACAGACACACTGCTTGCCAGCTTGTGTGTGCTGATGAGAACAAAACGAGTAAGTCGACATGGCACTCCCCTCAGGGTGCCATGCCAACCTCACACTGCCTATGCAGTATAGATAAGTCACCCCTCTAGTAGGCCTTACAGCCCTAAGGCAGGGTGCACTATACCATAGGTGAGGGCACCAGTGCATGAGCACTGTGCCCCTACCGTGTCTAAGCCAAACCTTAGACATTGTAAGTGCAGGGTTGTAAAGAAATGGCTCCCTGTTGCAGTTACCCCCCACTTTTTGCCTGATACTGATGCTGACTTGACGGAGAAGAGTGCTGGGACCCTGCTAACCAGGCCCCAGCACCAGTGTTCCTTCACCTAAAATGTACCATTGTATCCACAATTGGCAGACCCTGGCATCCAGATAAGTCCCTTGTAACTGGTACTTCTAGTACCAAGGGCCCTGATGCCAAGGAAGGTCTCTAAGGGCTGCAGCATGTCTTATGCCCCCCTGGAGACCTCTCACTCAGCACAGACACACTGCTACCAGCTTGTGTGTGCTAGTGAGGACAAAACGAGTAAGTCGACATGGCACTCCCCTCAGGGTGCCATGCCAGCCTCTCACTGCCTTTGCAGTATAGGTAAGACACCCCTCTAGCAGGCCTTACAGCCCTAAGGCAGGGTGCACTATACCATAGGTGAGGGTACCAGTGCATGAGCATGGTACCCCTACAGTGTCTAAACAAAACCTTAGACATTGTAAGTGCAGGGTAGCCATAAGAGTATATGGTCTGGGAGTCTGTCAAACACGAACTCCACAGCACCATAATGGCTACACTGAAAACTGGGAAGTTTGGTATCAAACTTCTCAGCACAATAAATGCACACTGATGCCAGTGTACATTTTATTGTAAAATACACCACAGAGGGCACCTTAGAGGTGCCCCCTGAAACTTAACCGACTATCTGTGTAGGCTGACTAGTTTTAGCAGCCTGCCACGAACCGAGACATGTTGCTGGCCCCATGGGGAGAGTGCCTTTGTCACTCTGAGGCCAGTAACAAAGCCTGCACTGGGTGGAGATGCTAACACCTCCCCCAGGCAGGAATTGTCACACCTGGCGGTGAGCCTCAAAGGCTCACCTCCTTTGTGCCAACCCAGCAGGACACTCCAGCTAGTGGAGTTGCCCGCCCCCTCCGGCCAGGCCCCACTTTTGGCGGCAAGGCCGGAGAAAATAATGAGAAAAACAAGGAGGAGTCACTGGCCAGTCAGGACAGCCCCTAAGGTGTCCTGAGCTGAAGTGACTCTAACTTTTAGAAATCCTCCATCTTGCAGATGGAGGATTCCCCCAATAGGGTTATGATTGTGACCCCCTCCCCTTGGGAGGAGGCACAAAGAGGGTGTACCCACCCTCAGGGCTAGTAGCCATTGGCTACTAACCCCCCAGACCTAAACACGCCCTTAAATTTAGTATTTAAGGGCTACCCTGAACCCTAGAAAATTAGATTCCTGCAACTACAAGAAGAAGGACTGCCTAGCTGAAAACCCCTGCAGCGGAAGACCAGAAGACGACAACTGCCTTGGCTCCAGAAACTCACCGGCCTGTCTCCTGCCTTCCAAAGATCCTGCTCCAGCGACGCCTTCCAAAGGGACCAGCGACCTCGACATCCTCTGAGGACTGCCCCTGCTTCGAAAAGACAAGAAACTCCAGAGGACAGCGGACCTGCTCCAAGAAAAGCTGCAACTTTGTTTCCAGCAGCTTTAAAGAACCCTGCAAGCTCCCCGCAAGAAGCGTGAGACTTGCAACACTGCACCCGGCGACCCCGACTCGGCTGGTGGAGATCCGACGCCTCAGGAGGGACCCCAGGACTACTCTGATACTGTGAGTACCAAAACCTGTCCCCCCTGAGCCCCCACAGCGCCGCCTGCAGAGGGAATCCCGAGGCTTCCCCTGACCGCGACTCTTTGAATCCTAAGTCCCGACACCTGGGAGAGACCCTGCACCCGCAGCCCCCAGGACCTGAAGGACCGGACTTTCACTGGAGGAGTGACCCCCAGGAGTCCCTCTCCCTTGACCAAGTGGAGGTTTCCCCGAGGAACCCCCCCCTTGCCTGCCTGCAGCGCTGAAGAGATCCCGAGATCTCTCATAGACTAACATTGAAAACCCGACGCTTGTTTCTACACTGCACCCGGCCGCCCCCGCGCCGCTGAGGGTGAAATTTCTGTGTGGACTTGTGTCCCCCCCGGTGCCCTACAAAACCCCCCTGGTCTGCCCTCCGAAGACGCGGGTACTTACCTGCAAACAGACCGGAACCGGGGCACCCCCTTCTCTCCATTCTAGCCTATGTGTTTTGGGCACCACTTCGAACTCTGCACCTGACCGGCCCTGAGCTGCTGGTGTGGTGACTTTGGGGTTGCTCTGAACCCCCAACGGTGGGCTACCTTGGACCAAGAACTAAGCCCTGTAAGTGTCTTACTTACCTGGTAAAACTAACAAAAAACTTACCTCCCCCAGGAACTGTGAAAATTGCACTAAGTGTCCACTTTTAAAACAGCTATTTGTCAATAACTTGTAAAGTATACATGCAATTTTTATGATTTGAAGTTCCTAAAGTACTTACCTGCAATACCTTTCGAATGAGATATTACATGTAGAATTTGAACCTGTGGTTCTTAAAATAAACTAAGAAAAGATATTTTTCTATATAAAAACCTATTGGCTGGATTTGTCTCTGAGTGTGTGTACCTCATTTATTGTCTATGTGTATGTACAACAAATGCTTAACACTACTCCTTGGATAAGCCTACTGCTCGACCACACTACCACAAAATAGAGCATTGGTATTATCTCTTTTTGCCACTATCTTACCTCTAAGGGGAACCCTTGGACTCTGTGCATACTATTCCTTACTTTGAAATAGTGCATACAGAGCCAACTTCCTACATTGGTGGATCAGCGGTGGGGTACAAGACTTTGCATTTGCTGGACTACTCAGCCAATACCTGATCACACGACAAATTCCAAAATTGTCATTAGAAATTCATTTTTTGCAATTTGAAATCTTTCTAAATTCTTAAAAGTCCTGCTAGGGCCTTGTGTGTTAAGTCCCTGTTTAGCATTGTCTTTTAGAGTTTAAAAGTTTGTTAAAAGTTTGAATTAGATTCTAGAAACAGTTTTAGATTCTTTAAAAAGTCTTCCAACTCTTAGCAAAATAATGTCTGATACAGAGATGAATGTGGTGGAACTCGACACCACACCTTACCTCCATCTTAAGATGAGGGAGCTAATGTCTCTCTGTAATATCAAAAAAATAACCATTGGCTCCAGACCTACCAAAATTCAGCTCCAGGAGCTGTTGGCAGAGTTTGAAAAAGCCAACCCCTCTGAGGATGACTTCACAGAGGAAGAAATTAGTGACTTGGAGGGCAATTCCCCCCTCCCAGTCCTAAATAGGGAGACCAGGGCCTCTCAAGCCCTGTCTCCAAAAATGATAGTCAGAAATGTTGCTTCCCTCACAGGAGGGTCCAGCATTTCTGAAATCACTGAGGATGCTCTCAGTGAAGATGACCACCTGTTAGCCAGGATGGTCAAAAGATTGGCTTTGGAAAAGCAGCTCCTAGCCATAGAAAGGGAAAGAAAAGAGATGGGCCTAGGTCCCATCAATGGTGGCAGCAACTTAAATAGGGTCAGAGATTCTCCTGACATCCTAAAAATCCCCAAAGGGATTGTAACAAAATATGAAGATGGTGATGACATCACCAAATGGTTCACAGCTTTTGAGAGGGCTTGTGTAACCAGAAAAGTGAACAGATCTCACTGGGGTGCTCTCCTTTGGGAAATGTTCACTGGAAAGTGTAGGGATAGACTCCTCACACTCTCTGGAAAAGATGCAGAATCTTATGACCTCATGAAGGGTACCCTGATTGAGGGCTTTGGATTCTCCACTGAGGAGTATAGAATTAGATTCAGGGGGGCTCAAAAATCCTCGAGCCAGACCTGGGTTGATTTTGTAGACTACTCAGTAAAAACACTGGATGGTTGGTTAACTGGAAATGAAGTGTGTGACTATGTTGGGCTTTATAATTTGTTTATGAAAGAACACATTTTAAGTAACTGCTTCAATGAAAAGTTGCATCAGTATCTGGTAGACCTAGGTCCAATTTCTCCCCAAGAATTGGGAAAGAAGGCAGACCACTGGGTCAAGACTAGAGTAACCAAAACTTCCACTGGGGGTGACCAAAAGAAAGGGGTTACAAAAACTCCCCAGGAAAAAGTGGGTGACACTAGAAACAAAGAAAAAGAGTCCTCTGTAGGCCCCCAAAAACCAGAACAGGTGGGTGGGCCCCAAGACACAACCCAAAACAAAGGTGGGTACCAGGGTAAGAACTGGGATGCCACTAAGGCATGGTGCCACAACTGTAAACAGTCTGGGCACCACACCAAGGACACTTCTTGTCCCAAAAACAAACCCCAGAACAAAATTCCTGGGGTAACCAGTGTAGCCATGGGAGATGACTCCTCAGATGAGGAGGTCTTCCTAGCCTTCAACTGGAAACAGGGCCCAACAGGTGAGTTGGAGATTCCAGAGGGAAGTAGACACTTCCACCACCTACTGGTGAATGGAATCCCAACCACTGCCCTGAGAGACACTTGTGCCAGTCACACTATTGTGCATGACAGGCTGGTGCTCTCAAACCAGTACCTCCCAGGTGAGACTGCCAGGGTAAGAGTTAGCCTAGACAGGGTCACTAAGAGGCCTGTGGCTTTAGTGCCCATAGAAGTGGGTGGCACTCTTAGCTGGAGAAGGGTAGTAGTCAGTACAGACCTCCCCCTTGATTGTCTCCTTGGAAATGACTACCCAGAGGTTAGTCAGAGCCCAAGAGAGGAACTGGTCCAGTGCCAGTCCTCTCCCAAGGATTCTGGAAGTCCTGCCTCTGCAGTAAATACAAGCAGGCCCCAAAAGAAGAAGAAAAGAAAACAGAGTAGGAAGGGTGGACAACCTTTAGCCAAGGTTACAGCAAGCCAAGGAGATTCTGCTCCAGTAGGGGAGAACTCCAAAAATGGCCCTGATAAAGTCCAACCTGACCCACAAGAAGTCCTGGCTAGTCAGGCAACTGTTAAACCTGAGTGGGTGGCTCCTCAGCTAACAGAAGAAAGAGTGGAAGAAGGGTGTTTACTACAAGATGTGGTAACCCCCCACTCTAATACAGCAGACAGGCAACCTGAACCCCAAGAGGCCTGTAACTTAGCCCCTTCCCTTTTAGGTGAAGAGCTAAAGGTGTGGTTCTGGGCACTGACAGCTGTCAGTGGCCTCTGCTGGGTGTTAGCCTTTATGGCTGCACTATCCTTAGCATGGTGGTCTGACCCCATGCCAAATAGCAAGTTAGGCCCCCTGACCCTATTGGTCATGGTGGGGTTACTCCAGCTCTGGGTAACCTCTCTGGGTAAGCTAGGGGTAACCCTGGCCAAGATAAGGTTAGCAGAGGTGGACACCTCTAAGACCAAAATAGAAAGAATGGGTGGAGACATTGAAGAGGCAGACAAGAGGCAATTCAGACTAGGTCCTATTACTGTGGAAGTGGGTCAGTTCCCCAAAGGGAATGACCTGAACAGAAGGATGTAAGGCAGAGTAGGCCCTGCAACTAACCAGCCTATTTCTCCTACTCTTCCTCGCCTGACAGACTAGGAAGACTCTCCCAGCTTGGGCTGAGTCTCCTGGCCTGTGGGCTGGGGGGGGGCTTGTGTAAAGAAATGGCTCCCTGTTGCAGTTACCCCCCACTTTTTGCCTGATACTGATGCTGACTTGACGGAGAAGAGTGCTGGGACCCTGCTAACCAGGCCCCAGCACCAGTGTTCCTTCACCTAAAATGTACCATTGTATCCACAATTGGCAGACCCTGGCATCCAGATAAGTCCCTTGTAACTGGTACTTCTAGTACCAAGGGCCCTGATGCCAAGGAAGGTCTCTAAGGGCTGCAGCATGTCTTATGCCCCCCTGGAGACCTCTCACTCAGCACAGACACACTGCTACCAGCTTGTGTGTGCTAGTGAGGACAAAACGAGTTAGTCGACATGGCACTCCCCTCAGGGTGCCATGCCAGCCTCTCACTGCCTATGCAGTATAGGTAAGACACCCCTCTAGCAGGCCTTACAGCCCTAAGGCAGGGTGCACTATACCATAGGTGAGGGTACCAGTGCATGAGCATGGTACCCCTACAGTGTCTAAACAAAACCTTAGACATTGTAAGTGCAGGGTAGCCATAAGAGTATATGGTCTGGGAGTCTGTCAAACACGAACTCCACAGCACCATAATGGCTACACTGAAAACTGGGAAGTTTGGTATCAAACTTCTCAGCACAATAAATGCACACTGATGCCAGTGTACATTTTATTGTAAAATACACCACAGAGGGCACCTTAGAGGTGCCCCCTGAAACTTAACCGACTATCTGTGTAGGCTGACTAGTTTTAGCAGCCTGCCACGAACCGAGACATGTTGCTGGCCCCATGGGGAGAGTGCCTTTGTCACTCTGAGGCCAGTAACAAAGCCTGCACTGGGTGGAGATGCTAACACCTCCCCCAGGCAGGAATTGTCACACCTGGCGGTGAGCCTCAAAGGCTCACCTCCTTTGTGCCAACCCAGCAGGACACTCCAGCTAGTGGAGTTGCCCGCCCCCTCCGGCCAGGCCCCACTTTTGGCGGCAAGGCCGGAGAAAATAATGAGAAAAACAAGGAGGAGTCACTGGCCAGTCAGGACAGCCCCTAAGGTGTCCTGAGCTGAAGTGACTCTAACTTTTAGAAATCCTCCATCTTGCAGATGGAGGATTCCCCCAATAGGGTTAGGATTGTGACCCCCTCCCCTTGGGAGGAGGCACAAAGAGGGTGTACCCACCCTCAGGGCTAGTAGCCATTGGCTACTAACCCCCCAGACCTAAACACGCCCTTAAATTTAGTATTTAAGGGCTACCCTGAACCCTAGAAAATTAGATTCCTGCAACTACAAGAAGGACTGCCTAGCTGAAAACCCCTGCAGCGGAAGACCAGAAGACGACAACTGCCTTGGCTCCAGAAACTCACCGGCCTGTCTCCTGCCTTCCAAAGATCCTGCTCCAGCGACGCCTTCCAAAGGGACCAGCGACCTCGACATCCTCTGAGGACTGCCCCTGCTTCGAAAAGACAAGAAACTCCCGAGGACAGCGGACCTGCTCCAAGAAAAGCTGCAACTTTGTTTCCAGCAGCTTTAAAGAACCCTGCAAGCTCCCCGCAAGAAGCGTGAGACTTGCAACACTGCACCCGGCGACCCCGACTCGGCTGGTGGAGATCCGACGCCTCAGGAGGGACCCCAGGACTACTCTGATACTGTGAGTACCAAAACCTGTCCCCCCTGAGCCCCCACAGCGCCGCCTGCAGAGGGAATCCCGAGGCTTCCCCTGACCGCGACTCTTTGAATCCTAAGTCCCGACACCTGGGAGAGACCCTGCACCCGCAGCCCCCAGGACCTGAAGGACTGGACTTTCACTGGAGGAGTGACCCCCAGGAGTCCCTCTCCCTTGACCAAGTGGAGGTTTCCCCGAGGAACCCCCCCCCTTGCCTGCCTGCAGCGCTGAAGAGATCCCGAGATCTCTCATAGACTAACATTGAAAACCCGACGCTTGTTTCTACACTGCACCCGGCCGCCCCCGCGCCGCTGAGGGTGAAATTTCTGTGTGGACTTGTGTCCCCCCCAGTGCCCTACAAAACCCCCCTGGTCTGCCCTCCGAAGACGCGGGTACTTACCTGCAAACAGACCGGAACCGGGGCACCCCCTTCTCTCCATTCTAGCCTATGTGTTTTGGGCACCACTTCGAACTCTGCACCTGACCGGCCCTGAGCTGCTGGTGTGGTGACTTTGGGGTTGCTCTGAACCCCCAACGGTGGGCTACCTTGGACCAAGAACTAAGCCCTGTAAGTGTCTTACTTACCTGGTAAAACTAACAAAAAACTTACCTCCCCCAGGAACTGTGAAAATTGCACTAAGTGTCCACTTTTAAAACAGCTATTTGTCAATAACTTGTAAAGTATACATGCAATTTTTATGATTTGAAGTTCCTAAAGTACTTACCTGCAATACCTTTCGAATGAGATATTACATGTAGAATTTGAACCTGTGGTTCTTAAAATAAACTAAGAAAAGATATTTTTCTATATAAAAACCTATTGGCTGGATTTGTCTCTGAGTGTGTGTACCTCATTTATTGTCTATGTGTATGTACAACAAATGCTTAACACTACTCCTTAGATAAGCCTACTGCTCGACCACACTACCACAAAATAGAGCATTGGTATTATCTCTTTTTGCCACTATCTTACCTCTAAGGGGAACCCTTGGACTCTGTGCATACTATTCCTTACTTTGAAATAGTGCATACAGAGCCAACTTCCTACAAGGGTAGCCATAAGAGTATATGGTCTGGGAGTCTGTCAAACACTGACTCCACAGCACCATAATGGCTACACTGAAAACTGGGAAGTTTGGTATCAAACTTCTCAGCACAATAAATGCACACTGATGCCAGTGTACATTTTATTGTAAAATACACCCCAGAGGGCACCTTAGAGATGCCCGCTGAAACTTAAACCAACTACCCGTGTAGGCTGACTGGTTTCTAGCAGCCTGCCACACTCGAGACATGTTGCTGGCCACATGGGGAGAGTGCCTTTGTCACTCTGTGGCCTGTAACAAAGCCTGCACTGGGTGGAGATGCTAACACCTCCCCCAGGCAGGAGCTGTAACACCTGGCGGTGAGCCTCAAAGGCTTACCCCCTTTGTTCCAGCACCACAGGGCACTCCAGCTAGTGGAGTTGCCCACCCCCTCCGGTCACGGCCCCACTTTTGGCGGCAAGGCCGGAAGAGATAATGAGAATAACAAGGAGGAGTCACTGGCCAGTCAGGACAGCCCCTAAGGTGTCCTGAGCTGAAGTGACTCTGACTTTTAAAAATCCTCCATCTTGCAGATGGAGGATTCCCCCAATAGGGATAGGAATGTGACACCATCCCCTTGGGAGGAGGCACAAAGAGGGTGTACCCACCCTCAGGGCTAGTAGCCATTGGCTACTAACCCCCAGACCTAAACACGCCCTTAAATTTAGTATTTAAGGGCTTCCCTGAACCTAAGAATTTAGATTCCTGCAACTTACAAGAAGAAGAGGACTGCTGAGCTGAAAACCCCTGCAGAAGAAGAAAGAAGACACCAACTGCTTTGGCCCCAGTCCTACCGGCCTGTCTCCTGCCTTCTAAAGAAACCTGCTCCAGCGACGCTTTCCCAGGACCAGCGATCTCTGAATCGTCAGAGGACTGCCCTGCTTCAAGAAAGACTAGAAACTCCTGAGGACAGCGGCCCTGTTCCACAAAGACTGCAACTTTGTTTCAGAGGAGCAGATTTAAAGACCCCTGCAATCCCCGCAAGAAGCGTGAGACTTGCAACACTGCACCCGGCGACCCCGACTCGACTGGTGGAGAAACAACGCTACAGGGAGGACCCTTCGGTGACTCCAAGACTGTGAGTAACCAAAGTTGTCCCCCCTGAGCCCCCACAGCGACGCCTGCAGAGGGAATCCCGAGGCTCCCCCTGACCGCGACTGCCTGACTCTAAAATCCCGACGGCTGGAAAAGACCCTGCACCCGCAGCCCCCAGCACCTGAAGGATCGGAACTTCAGTGCAGGAGTGACCCCCAGGAGGCCCTCTCCCTTGCCCAGGTGGTGGCTACCCCGAGGAGCCCCCCCCCTTGCCTGCCTGCACCGCTGAAGAGACCCCTTGGTCTCCCATTGATTTGCATTGCGAACCCGACGCTTGTTTGCACACTGCACCCGGCCGCCCCCGCGCTGCTGAGGGTGTACTTTCTGTGTGGACTTGTGTCCCCCCCGGTGCCCTACAAAACCCCCCTGGTATGCCCTCCGAAGACGCGGGTACTTACCTGCTGGCAGACTGGAACCGGGCACTCCCTTCTCTCCATTGAAGCCTATGCGTTTTGGGCACCACTTTGAACTCTGCACCTGACCGGCCCTGAGCTGCTGGTGTGGTGACTTTGGGGTTGCTCTAAACCCCCAACGGTGGGCTACCTTGGACCCCAATTTGAACCCCGTAGGTGGTTTACTTACCTGCAAGAACTAACAATACTTTACATCCCCCAGGAACTGTGAAAATTGCACTAAGTGTCCACTTTTAAAACAGCTTATTGTGTTTTATGTAAAAAGTATATATGCTACTGTGATTATTCAAAGTTCCTAAAGTACTTACCTGCAATACCTTTCAAATTAGATATTACATGTAGAATTTGAACCTGTGGTTCTTAAAATAAACTAAGAAAATATATTTTTCTATAACAAAACCTATTGGCCTGGATTTGTCTCTGAGTGTGTGTTCCTCATTTATTGCCTGTGTGTATGTACAACAAATGCTTACCACTACTCCTTTGATAAGCCTACTGCTCGACCACACTACCACAAAATAGAGCATTAGTATTATCTCTTTTTGCCACTATCTTATCTCTAAGGGGAACCCTTGGACTCTGTGCATACTATTCCTTACTTTGAAATAGTGCATACAGAGCCAACTTCCTACAACCATTTAAAAAAAAAAAAAAAAAAATTGAGTCTTCCATCCCCAGAAAGCAATTTCCAGCTTTTTTAGTTTTTTTTGCCTAATGTTCAAGTTGGAATGCTTTCACCTTTTTTTATTTTTTTTTATTCCCTTTATGTGGCAGGCAAAAAACTGTGTCTGTGTGATTTACTTTCCAAGTTGACATTCCACCATGGAGTTTTTTTTGACAAAAATCCAAAAGGACATTTAAAGTCTAAGAAGACATCTTGTTGAAGGGAAAAGTAAATGAACTTCAAGCCAAGGACAGGAAGAAGTCAGAAAGGTCCTCCAGAGAAGAATCATCTTTTACTACTAGAGGACTCGTAAATAGAGGGATCCAGGGAGAATAAATGCAGGAGAGACCAGAAAAGAAAGAACTGCCACTTTTGTTACTCTCAATACCATGGATCCTGCTAGACATCTAGACATAGGACCCAACGTCGGCTAATGGTCCAGCACCATCATATTCAGTCAGCAGGATCTCTTAACGCCAAAGCATCACCAGTTCTTGGTGTCAGAAAGATCTTCAACATTGAGACACAATCTTGTCTCCATCTATGACCCACTCCACGTAATAGCATTTGTCGGCATCATGGCATTCAATGTTGGAACACCATTTCCACACAAGTAGATTTCAAGGCTCTCAAAGTTCCTGGCGTCAAGCCTACCAACTGTGGGCATTTTTAACATGGTTCAAGTCTTTTGGCCACACTAAATGTGGGCTCTGAGGACTGTGTTGGTAGGGGGGGGGGTGTACTATGGTAATCCTAGTGTCCTCTCGTATCCAACACTAAAATCCAGCTTGAAGCAGCCACTATACCCACAATAAACTGAGACAGGAGTCTGTTAGCACAAAAGCATAGTCCTTCAGCGACCAGACTGAGATCCATAAGATTTTTTTTGGCATCCTGTTCTCTCCCCTTTAGATTGTAAACCTAGTGGACGAGTCGAGCAGGATTTGAAACTCAAACAGCGTTGACACTCTAGTGTCAAAAAGGATGTCAACATCCACCACCCTGCATGTTCTGCAAGAGTTCAGATGAGTCATTTTCGCCTCGTTAGGACAACCTTTTGTTTGCTCTTTGGAGGCATTTAAACCTATTCAAGGTAATTACTGGTTGGAAGATGCTAGAGAGTTAATTCAAATGAGCATACAGGAACCTCAAGCAGGGAAACTGTAACTTAAGGTACTTTTCCTAACATTTATAAAAATACGACTTCACCATTGAATTTTGAATAACTATTAAACAACTATTTGAATTCTTCTAGTGATACCCACTCTCGAGCTACAGTCTTAGTATTCTAATCTGTACCCTAGTTTTCTACGTAGGACAGTTAGGCCTGCCACAGTGGAAATAGCTCTTGGTTGATATTTGCTGTGATAACATTTTAGCATTAACTTTCTATGTATCCTACTTTTAAATACTGTGGAATCTGCCTTGTGGGCTATAATGCCTACATAGGAGTGACATATTAATATTTAAATTGGAGATTTTTACCTGTCAAAGGGTTTATTTTGACAGGTCAAATTGCAGTTTTTACAGTGCAACAAGTAAGCTATGGTCGTAGACCTAAAGCCATATCTGCCCTGCCACTGTAGTGGACGGTACAGTAGATGCTGCAGTTAACTAGTGGCATTAACTTCCAGGCCCTGGGTACAATTAGTGCCATATACTCTAGGGACCTGTAGGCAAGTTAAATATGCCAATTAGAGTTATGCCAATTCAAGCATTTCAAAAGGAGGAGAGGAACTTCACTTCTGGATAGCAGGGTAAAGTGCACAGTTCTAAATCCAGCAAAAATATAGTCTGCAACATAAGGCAACAAAAATCTGAGTTGACCACACAGAAAAGATAGATTTCCTACGGTGATATTCTCGTAAAGTCACCAAACATTTTGTTACTGCTGAGGTAAATGAACTCCTACCTCGCTACAGTAAGAAATGCAAGACTCCACATGAAACCTCTTCAGCAGTCCCTAGCACAATAATGGTTGTAAGGAAAGGGCAGCTGGAATGGCAAACGTAAGCTGTCACTGTGCAGCCAGGCAATCCCTACTGTGATGGTGCAAGAAAAATAATATAATGCAGCTGGCAACATTACTTTAGAATCATCCTGGCTAAGCAGTTGAATCAGATGCCTCTCCCATAAGTTGGGGCACATGCCTAAGGAAACTAACAGTTCAAGTCTTACGGAAGCCAACAGGGAGGTTTTATTGCATCCACTTCCTACTGTTCACCTAACTGGCATCCTACCATGCCTTCCAGTGTTTTGAACTATAGTGCAGACAGGCAACACACCTACGATGCATTACTAAGCAACAGCAGATCCAGACCATTATCTCTGAACACTCAAAATAGGTGGTTATGGCTCCTAGCCAGAAACTTGCTCATAAAGGTAGCTCATCTCAATAGGACAAGAAAATCTAAAAACATACCTCCTCAGCTGATTCTTCCAACCAAGCCACAAGTGGGTATTAGACAACAAAGTACTGCAGTGCATCTTCCAATACGGGATTTTTCTTATTAGACTTACTTGCCACAGCACGAAACGCTAAATGCCGAAACGTTGCCTCCACAAGATGCAAACAAGGTTTTCTCTGCAATGCCATTTTGCTGAATTGGTCAGAGATGTTACGAAACACTTTTCTTCCCATACTTCTAATTCCAGTGGTGATAGTGAAAGTGCTGAACTCCAAAGTAACATTACTACGTATTGTCCCTGACTGACCCAGACATTGACGTATGTGAACCATAACTTTCATCACACGAGGCTGGCATCTAAACTGAACCTTTTGGCAGGCAGGAAGATCAGTGAGAGGCAAGCTCTATCAGCTGTTAAACCTTTCTTGCTGTCAGTGCTACTAGGGTTGTGGAATAAGATAATTTCATTAGGGTCAACATAACTTGTTTCAGCCATGTTTTCTTGCTCATGTGACCTTTGCCCACAGGAAGCCTCATCTGTGATGCCAGTCTGTGCACATCTTTTGTCCTAAGTTGACAAAAAATAACTAGTTTGCTCAAGTGAAATGTTTTCATATTGTTACTGTTTGAATGTTGTTTAACCTGTTTCTCCTTTATTTTTTTAATTTTATTTTTTTAAAAGAACTGCAATTAAACATGACTATATTTACAAGCACTAGTGCATACATTTATGCCTTGCCATAGCTCAGCAAGCTTGCTCCACCCAGCTATGTTTGGTGAAATTCCAAACAAGGCTGGGTGATTCTGCGATTCACAGACTATTAAATTTTCTTTTGTCAATAAACCCTTTTAGACTTGGGTGGACTGCGTATTTTCTTTGACAGGGTAATGAGGATTCCACTTTTCTTTTTATGCAAGGTGGTTTCAGAATTTCATATCAATCAGACTATTACCAGTATTCTTCAATAATCCAGCCACGCTTCCCAAACGCTCTCTCAACAAGTTAACTTGTTCTTCATTTGATAGCATGAACAACCCTTGCCCCTCTAGCTTCTTTTCGGCCACGTGGATAAAGCCCAGAAAGCTTGTTTTTCTATATCAATACTTAGCTGCTGTACAGAACTGGATCTGAGAGGCAACTGCCAGTACAAGGTATCTTAGGATGGAAATCCTCTAAAACTTCTTAAGGGTGCACAACTTTTTTTTGTTCTTTATTTTTAAACACTTGGGCAGCTGTTCAGAGTTTAATGCAGTGTAGTTTGGCGTAGTAGAGTTTACATTGATTCATAAATGTGGATTACGTGTGCTGGGATCCCAGCACCCAGTGGGGAATTAGTCTAACATTTGACAATAAAGAAGAAGACTACGATGCAGAACCAAGACTACAAGTAACCATTTATTCCTGGAAACCTGTCTGTCTCTAGTTTTAAGGAGGTACTTCCGGGAAGAAGCATTAATAGCCAGGAGTCTTAATTCTGCACCCATCCAAGGGTCTAGTCCTGTGTGTGCAAATTTACAACTGATCTTTATAATCTAGTCTTCAATATGTGGTGTAAATTGAATAATCTTGTAAACCGATGTGTGTTACATATGAATGCAACTGCTGAATTTTAATGCTGTCTGTGTATGATTACAGCAAAGAAACAACCAGGGCAGTGATTGACTCAGGGTGGTGCTAGAACTGTTTTATAACCCTGTAAATTGCTTTCTCTAGCAAATAGTCATGGGTTGCTTAGACTTTGACACCAGTCTTTCCTCTGCTTTTTGTCAGAAATGCATATAAGTGGACTACAAACATTCATCCAGACATCCATGTGCCCTAAAGTCGTCCTCTAATCTCTGCTTACGTACATGCGGTCTGTGTGTTGTGTGGGACAGTATGTGTGCCAGCATGGTCTGTATGCATGCCAGCCTCTGTGTTGGTTTATAGACATGAGTACCTGGTTCTTTTTCACTTGTCCTGGCATCTTCATCTCCCATTCTTAACTATCCACCAGTTCCGGATTGCTCACACTGTAAGCACTCCACCCTTTATATCTCCTAACCCTCTCTTGTGCCTTCCTGCCCTCTGGTAACCGGTTTTGCTACTGTGAGTCCTTCAGTTCAATGCTATTGCTTGTTTCCTCTTACATTCGGTCTTACATATTCATGGGGTTTATTTGGTTGAACTACGAAGCTTTAACAGTTGTATCGTGCATTATCATTCTAAGGACGTTGCCAGCTCTTGACTTTGGGGGGGGGGGCGGGGGACACGTGAGTACAGAACTAGTAAATGAATTGTAGAATTCGAAACTATACTTAAACAATAAACATACAAATGTCAGCAAATCTCATGCTGTGAGTGACCAACTGGCGACGTGGCACTAGAGTATGAATTGAGTTAGTGGAATTGCTAATAAATCTTGTGTGCCGCAAATACACAAAATGCATGCACCACACACTTAAGACATCATTCAGGGTCTGTCTCTTGTTCGTTCCAATGGCATTCTCTGTTGGTTGGTCTTTTACTGTTGCTTAACCCATTTGTGTATCTTTTTTTACAACCAGATATGTGAGATCATCGAGAGCCCGCTGTTCCTAAAATTGAATCCGATGACCAAGCACACAGATGTGAGTAATGCTGTACAGCGCTGCTGTACATTGTACGGCTGAGCCTGCGACCGGGCATGCAAGACTGTTGTTTACAATAAGGGGCTTGGAGGCCGCCCATTACTTGCAATTGGTTGGCTTTATTGTCAATCATTTGCTTGCTTCTTATTGGTCAGTTACAGTAGGCTTGCTTTCTTTTCATATGTTTGCCCCTTCCCTGTAGCATGTGCACATTACTTAACTCTTTTCACTGCTCATTTCTTTAAGTGCTCATTTTTCCCCTTTATGTTTAACCACTCTACCAGGCTGCTGTTTTTTTTTTTTTTTCCCCCCCAACTACCCCTTCTCGTGTACTTCTCCCCTCTGTGTTCCTCCACTGTCTGTTGACTAGCCTCACCTACCATCCCTCCTTGCCTTGTCTATGTTGACTTGCCTGTACCCACCCCCTCTTTGTCCATATTGCCTTGCCCCCACCACCTCTTTCCTTGTCAGATGTAGGTAACCTCCACCTTCCCTCCCAATGAGTGTGCTGCATTGCTAACACTCTCCCTCCCTTTGTCGATATAGCCCTGATAGCACCCTCCCTCCTATTGTCCATGTTGCCTTGCCCCCGTCCACCCTCCCATCGTCAGTGTTGGCGTGCCCCCTGACCTCCCTCATCTTTGTTCCTCCCACCCTTGTCCGTGTTGGCGTGCCCTCCCTCGTCCATGCTCATGTTGTCTGCACCACCCACACCACCCTCCCTTTCCGTGTTGGCTTGCTGCCCCACCTCCCTTTGTCCGTGTTGGCTTGCCTCCGCCCCACCTCCCTTTGTCCGTGTTGGCTTGCCTCTGCCCTACCTCCCTTTGTCCGTGTTGGCTTGCCACCACCTTCCCTCCCTTTGTCCATGTTGGCTTGCCACCACCTTCCCTCCCTTTGTCCATGTTGGCTTGCCACCACCTTCCCACACTCCTTGTCCATGTTGGCTTGCCTCCACCTTCCCTCCTTCCCTTTGTCTGTGTTGGCTTGCCTCTGCCCCTCCTACCTCCCTGTGTCTGTGTTGGCTTGCCTCTGACCTCCCTCCCTTTGTCCGTGTTGGCTTGCCTCTGACCTCCCTCCCTCCCTTTGTCTGTGTAGGCTTGCCACCACCTTCCCTCCCTCCCTTTGTCCATGTTGGCTTGCCTCCACCTTCCCTCCTTCCCTTTGTCTGTGTTGGCTTGCCTCTGCCCCTCCTACCTCCCTGTGTCTGTGTCGGCTTGCCTCCACCCTCCCTTCCTTTGTCCATGTTGGCTTGCATCTGCCCTCCCTTTGTCCGTGTTGGCTTGCCTCTGACCTCCCTCCCTCCCTTTGTCTGTGTTGGCTTGCCTCTGACCTCCCTCCCTCCCTTTGTCTGTGTTGGCTTGCCTCTGACCTCCCTCCCTTTGTCCGTGTTGGCTTGCCTCTGACCTCCCTCCCTCCTTTTGTACTTGTTGGCTTGGTTTGCATCCCTCCCTCCCTTTGTCCATGTTGGCTTGCCTCGGCCCTCCCTCCCTCCCTTTGTCCGTGTAGACTTGCCTCTGCCCTCCCTCCCTTCCTTTGTCCATGTTGGCTTGCCTCTGCCCTCCCTTCCTCCCTGTGGCCGTGATGGCTTGCCTCTGCCCTCTGTCCATGTTGGCTTTCCTCAGCCTTCCCTCCCTCCCTTTGTCCGAGTGGGCTTGCCTCCTCCCTCCCTCCCTTTGTCTGTATTGGCTTGCTTCTGCCCTCCTTCCCTCGTCCCTTTGTTTTTGTTTGCTTGCCTCTGCCCTGTCTCCCTCCCTTTATCTGTGTTGGCTTGCCTCTGCCCTGTGTCCCTCCCTTTATCTGTGTTGGCTTGCCTCTGCCCTGTCTCCCTCTCTTTATCTGTGTTGGCTTGCCTCTGCCCTGTCTCCCTCTCTTTATCTGTGTTGGCTTGCCTCTGCCCTGTGTCCCTCCCTTTATCTGTGTTGGCTTGCCTCTGCCCGGTCTCCCTCCCTTTATCTGTGTTCGCTTGCCTCTGCCCTGTCTCCCTCCCTTTATCTGTGTTCGCTTGCCTCTGCCCTGTCTCCCTCTCTTTATCTGTGTTGGCTTGCCTCTGCCCTGTGTCCCTCCCTTTATCTGTGTTGGCTTGCCTCTGCCCGGTCTCCCTCCCTTTATCTGTGTTCGCTTGCCTCCGCCCTTCCTTCCTCCTTGTGTCCGTTTTGGCTTGCCTCTGCCCTCCCTTTGTCTGTGTTGACTGTCCCCAGCCTACCTTCCCCGTTTTTGTCCGTGTTGGGTTGCCTCTGCCCTCCCTCCCTTTGTCCGAGTGGGCTTGCCTCCTCCCTCCCTCCCTTTGTCTGTATTGGCTTGCTTCTGCCCTCCTTCCCTCGTCCCTTTGTTTTTGTTTGCTTGCCTCTGCCCTGTCTCCCTCCCTTTATCTGTGTTGGCTTGCCTCTGCCCTGTCTCCCTCCCTTTATCTGTGTTGGCTTGCCTCTGCCCTGTCTCCCTTCCTTTATCTGTGTTGGCTTGCCTCTGCCCTGTCTCCCTCCCTTTATCTGTGTTGGCTTGCTGCTGCCCTCTCTTCCTCCGTGTGTCCGTTTTGGCTTGCCTCTGCCCTCCCTTTGTCTGTGTTGGCTTGCCTCTGCCCGGTCTCCCTCCCTTTATCTGTGTTAGCTTGCCTCCGCCCTCCCTTCCTCCTTGTGTCCGTTTTGGCTTGCCTCTGCCCTCCCTTTGTCTGTGTTGACTGTCCCCAGCCCTCCTTCCCCGTTTTTGTCCGTGTTGGGTTGCCTCAGCCCTCCCTCCCTCCCTTTGTCCGAGTGGGCTTGCCTCCTCCCTCACTCCCTTTGTCTGTATTGGCTTGCTTCTGCCCTCCTTCCCTCGTCCCTTAGTTTTTGTTTGCTTGCCTCTGTCCTGTCTCCCTCCCATTATCTGTGTTGGCTTGCCTCTGCCCTGTCTCCCTCCCTTTATCTGTGTTGGCTTGCCTCTGCCTTGTCTCCCTCCCTTTATCTGTGTTTGCTTGCCTCTGCCCTGTCTCCCTCCCTTTATCTGTGATGGCTTGCCTCTGCCCTCCCTTTATCTGTGTTGGCTTGCCTCTGCCCTCCCTTTATCTGTGTTGGCTTGCCTCTGCCCTCCCTTTATCTGTGTTGGCTTGCCTCTGCCCTCCCTTTATCTGTGTTGGCTTGCCTCCTTCCTCCCTTTATCTGTGTTGGCTTGCCTCCTTCCTCCCTTTATCTGTGTTGGCTTGCCTCCTTCCTCCCTCCCTTTGTCCGTGTTGGCTTGCCTCCTTCCTCCCTCCCTTTGTCCGTGTTGGCTTGCCTCCTTCCTCCCTCCCTTTGTCCGTGTTGGCTTGCCTCCTTCCTCCCTCCCTTTGTCTGTGTTGGCTTGCCTCCTCCCCCCCCTCTCTTTGTCCGTGTTGGCTTGCCTCCTCCCCCTCTCCTTCTCTCTGTGTTGGCTTGCCTCTGTCCTCCCTCCATCCCTCCCTTTTTTTCCATGTTGATTTGCCTCCACCCTTCCGCCCTCCCTTTGTCCATGTGGGCTTGCCTCCTCCCTCCTTCCCTTCCTTGTCTGTTTTGGCCTACTTCTGCCCTCCTTCCCTCCCTTCCTAGTCTGTGTTGGCCTGCTTCTGCCCTCCTTCCCTCCCTTCCTTGTCTGTGTTGGCCTGCTTCTGCCCTCCTTCCCTCCCTTCCTTGTCTGTGTTGGCCTGCTTCTGCCCTCCTTCTCTCCCTTCCTAGTCTGTGTTGGCCTGCTTCTGCCCTCCTTCCCTCCCTTCCTAGTCTGTGTTGGCCTGCTTCTGCCCTCCTTCCTTTTGTCGATGTTGGCTTGCCTCTGACCTGTCTCCCTCCCTTCTTCTGTGTTGGCTTGCCTCTGCTCTCCCTTTGTCGGTATTTGCTTGCCTCCGCCCTCCCTTATTCCTTGTGTCCGTTTTGGCTTGCCTCTGCCCTCCCTTTCTGTGTTGACTGTCCCCAGCCCGCCTTACCTGTTTTTGTCCCTGTTGGGTTGCCTCTGCCCTTCCTTAATGCGTGTTGGGTTGCCTCTGCCCTCCCTTTATCTGTGTTGAGTTGCCTCCTTCCTCACTCCCTTTGTCCGTTTTGGCTTGCCTCCTTCCTCCCTCCCTTTGTCCGTGTTGGCTTGCCTCCTCCCTCCTTCCCTTCCTTGTCTGTGTTGGCCTACTTCTGCCCTCCTTCCCTCCCTTCCTAGTCTGTGTTGGCCTGCTTCTGCCCTCCTTCCCTCCCTTCCTAGTCTGTGTTGGCCTGCTTCTGCCCTCCTTCCCTCCCTTCCTAGTCTGTGTTGGCCTGCTTCTTCGCCCCTTCCCTCCCTTCCTAGTGTGTGTTGGCCTGCTTCTGCCCTCCTTCCCTCCCTTCCTTGTCTGTGTTGGCCTGCTTCTGCCCTCCTTCCCTCCCTTCCTAGTCTGTGTTGGCTTGCCTCTGCCCCTCCTACTTCCCTGTGTCTGTGTCGGCTTGCCTCCACCCTCCCTTCCTATGTCCATGTTGGCTTGCATCTGCCCTCCCTTTGTCCGTGTTGGCTTGCCTCTGACCTCCCTCCCTCCCTTTGTCTGTGTTGGCTTGCCTCTGCCCTCCCTTTGTCCGAGTTGGCCTGCCTCTGACCTCCCTCCCTCCCTTTGTACTTGTTGGCTTGGCTTGCCTCCCTCCCTCCCTTTGTCCATGTTGGCTTGCCTCTGCCCTCCCTCCCTCCCTTTGTCCATGTTGGCTTGCCTCTGCCCTCCCTCCCTCCCTTTGTCCGTGTAGACTTGCCTCTGCCCTCCCTCCCTTCCTTTGTCCATGTTGGCTTGCCTCTGCCCTCCCTTCCTCCCTATGGCCGTGTTGGCTTGCCTCTGCCCTCTGTCCATGTTGGCTTTCCTCAGCCCTCCCTCCCTCCCTTTGTCCGAGTGGGCTTGCCTCCTCCCTCCCTCCCTTTGTCTGTATTGGCTTGCTTCTGCCCTCCTTCCCTCGTCCCTTTGTTTTTGTTTGCTTGCCTCTGCCTTGTCTCCCTCCCTTTATCTGTGTTTGCTTGCCTCTGCCCTGTCTCCCTCCCTTTATCTGTGTTGGCTTGCCTCTGCCCTCCCTTTATCTGTGTTGGCTTGCCTCTGCCCTCCCTTTATCTGTGTTGGCTTGCCTCTGCCCTCCCTTTATCTGTGTTGGCTTGCCTCTGCCCTCCCTTTATCTGTGTTGGCTTGCCTCTGCCCTCCCTTTATCTGTGTTGGCTTGCCTCTGCCCTCCCTTTATCTGTGTTGGCTTGCCTCTGCCCTCCCTTTATCTGTGTTGGCTTGCCTCTGCCCTCCCTTTATCTGTGTTGGCTTGCCTCTGCCCTCCCTTTCTTTTATTCGTGTTGGCTTGCCTCTGCCCTCCCTTTCTTTTATTCGTGTTGGCTTGCCTCTGCCCTCCCTTTCTTTTATTCGTGTTGGCTTGCCTCCTTCCTCCCTCCCTTTGTCCGTGTTGGCTTGCCTCCTTCCTCCCTCTGTCCGTGCTGGCTTGCCTCCTTCCTCCCTCTGTCCGTGCTGGCTTGCCTCCTTCCTCCCTCCCTTTGTCCGTGCTGGCTTGCCTCCTTCCTCCCTCCCTTTGTCCGTGTTGGCTTGCCTCCTTCCTCCCTCCCTTTGTCCGTGTTGGCTTGCCTCCTTCCTCCCTCCCTTTGTCCATGCTGGCTTGCCTCCTTCCTCCCTCCCTTTGTCCGTGCTGGCTTGCCTCCTTCCTCCCTCCCTTTGTCCGTGTTGGCTTGCCTCCTTCCTCCCTCCCTTTGTCTGTGTTGGCTTGCCTCCTCCCCCCCTCTCTTTGTCCGTGTTGGCTTGCCTCCTCCCCCTCTCCTTCTCTCTGTGTTGGCTTGCCTCTGTCCTCCCTCCATCCCTCCCTTTTTTTCCATGTTGATTTGCCTCCACCCTCCTGCCCTCCCTTTGTCCATGTGGGCTTGCCTCCTCCCTCCTTCCCTTCCTTGTCTGTGTTGGCCTACTTCTGACCTCCTTCCCTCCCTTCCTAGTCTGTGTTGGCCTGCTTCTGCCCTCCTTCCCTCCCCTTCCTAGTCTGTGTTGGCCTGCTTCTGCCCTCCTTCCCTCCCTTCCTAGTCTGTGTTGGCCTGCTTCTTCCCTCCTTCCCTCCCTTCCTAGTCTGTGTTGGCGTGCTTCTGCCCTCCTTCCCTCCCTTCCTTGTCTGTGTTGGCCTGCTTCTGCCCTCCTTCCCTCCCTTCCTAGTCTGTGTTGGCCTGCTTCTGCCCTCCTTCCCTCCCTTCCTAGTCTGTGTTGGCCTGCTTCTGCCCTCCTTCCCTCCCTTCCTAGTCTGTGTTGGCCTGCTTCTGCCCTCCTTCCCTCCCTTCCTAGTCTGTGTTGGCCTGCTTCTGCCCTCCTTCCCTCCCTTCCTAGTCTGTGTTGGCCTGCTTCTGCCCTCCTTCCTTTCCTTTCTTTTGTCGATGTTGGCTTGCCTCTGACCTGTCTCCCTCCCTTCTTCTGTGTTGGCTTGCCTCTGCTCTCCCTTTGTCGGTATTTGCTTGCCTCTGCTCTCCCTTTGTCTGTGTTTGCTTGCCTCTGCTCTCCCTTTGTCAGTGTTTGCTTGCCTCCGCCCTCCCTTCTTCCTTGTGTCCGTTTTGGCTTGCCTCTGCCCTCCCTTTCTGTGTTGACTGTCCCCAGCCCGCCTTACCTGTTTTTGTCCCTGTTGGGTTGCCTCTGCCCTTCCTTAATGCGTGTTGGGTTGCCTCTGCCCTCCCTTTATCTGTGTTGAGTTGCCTCCTTCCTCCCTCCCTTTGTCCGTTTTGGCTTGCCTCCTTCCTCCCTCCCTTTGTCCGTGTTGGCTTGCCTCTTTCCTCCATCCCTTTGCCCGTGTTGGCTTGCCTACTCCCTCCCTCTGTCCGTGTTGGCCTACTTCTGCCCTCCTTCTCTCCCTCCCTTTGTCTGTGTTGGACTGCTTCTGCCCTCCTCCCCTTCCTTCCTGCAGATGTTTTAGGATAGTGAAAAAAGTCTAGTAAGAAAGATTGTTGCAGACAGCAGTAGAGTTCATATGGTGCTGTTTAAGGCAGATCTAGTAATTCATTCAGCTCCAATCATTCTGATTAACTTTTCCTTTCACTACACAGCTACCTGTCAGCGTGTTTGAATCTGTAATTGACATCATCAGTGGAGAGGTGAGTGATTCCCTTATAGCTGTGCCTGCCACCTGGAGGGGTAACACCATACTTTGTCCACAGCATAGCTTCAGTATGTGGAGCATTCTGGCCATAGCACATGCACAAGCAACTTTCTTCACTAGTGCCGTGTTAGTTCTTGCCGATTCATTCCTCGTAAGCATTCTTCTTCCAGCATAGTTGCAGTGTTATCTGACAGTGTTGCCAACAGTTTCACAGTTTGCAATACTTACAATAAATTAACAGTGCTTGTGAGGCTTCTGCTTGCTCCTACTGGATGAGCTATCCTCTGACACCAGGAAACACTTCTCTACCTAAAGGCTACTCCCCCTATTGTTCCATACATTTCCTGTGATACGACAGGTGGATTTTGGTGTCAATGCACTGGGTAATATACCTGATCTTAAGCCCCATCTTTGTGGGGGTGGAGGGGTTTCTCAGTATTTGAATTCTGACCATGTCTGCGCCTATTGTTGATGTATTTCTAAAGAAAAAACAATGCATACTAATGCTGACTGCTGCAGAATAAGGGTACAGATTTGAGCCTTAACGCCTCATATAGTACTAAACATTAATTGAGGATGCAGTAGCTGTTAGGAAAGTAGGAGAACGCTCTACTGCACTATCATCTAAACTGCCTAAATATTTTATATCTGTTAACTTCGAGTTTTACAAGTTACTTTTTCAAAATCAGATACACACGCATGCAGCAGTTCACATACATTGTATGTTTACCAATCTCAGAATAACCAATAAATTGTGTCGCCGTGAAAAATTTTAAAACCTTGTTTTCAGTAAAAAAATAAATAGAATTAAATGGTAAAGTAACAAAAAGGTTGAAACTACAACCCCCTATAAGTGGATAATTAGTGGGGTGTTGTGAGAAGATATGGGATTACGAAGGCAGGGGAGATGATACATTAATGCTCCTGTCCCATCCCGAACTAATACCTTCGAAGTACACACTTTCATCAGACATGGTAGCGTCATATCCGGGTTAACATTTATCACTATTTCAATGGTTGCTGGTTTTTGTTTCGCTTTTAAATAATGGACATGACCATTTTTAACCACTTCTCTTACTCTGCTAAATGTGGATGTTGGAGATGTGTTGTGATTGTCCAGTAGTAATGCGCCATTTTTGATTGATACTTCTAACGGCAGATTCCTCCTCTTGTGTATATTCTTGAAAGTGTCAGACCTTACCCGGAAACTCAAAAGCAGTACTACTGCATGCTGATAGCTGGTGTTGCGTGGGTCCTTACCAACTATTTTCCACTCTGGACGAAACAAGCTGGACCGCTTTTAAGCACCACCCAGGTACTTTGACGCCAGTTCATATTTTTCTGTACCACAAGACTTTTATTCAGAGCTCTACTACTTTAGTCTTAGATGAGTAATTTAATAATTTTTTTTTTTTTTTTAATCAGTGTATAAAGGAATTAAGTCACCTCCCAACCCGACCAGATTCAAACCTTGTAGGGACTGTTGAAAACAGATTTATGAAAGAGCCTTCAAACCACAGATTTCTCACCTTCTGAATACTTCCTAGGCGTCAAACTGAATCCAGGAACTTTTTTAGCAGTACCTTTGCGCACTACAAGGTGGTGCTGCGCGTCTCCCCTAACAGCGTTGACTTCCAGGGTATTGTTATGTATGTATGTATGTGTGTGTGTGTGTGTCTATATATATATATATATATATATGTTCGATGGCATGTGTAGCTGCAGATACACATGCTGTGCACAGTCCGCCATCTGGTGTTGGGCTCGGAGTGTTACAAGTTGTTTTTCTTCGAAGAAGTCTTTTCGAGTCACGAGACCGAGGGACTCCTCCCCTTTCAAGTCCATTGCGCATGGGCGTCGACTCCATCTTAGATTGTTTTTTTTCCGCCATCGGGTTCAGACGTGTTCCTTTTCGCTCCGTGTTTCGGGTCGGAAAGTTAGTTAGAATCTCGGCAAAAAACGTCAGTATTGTTTGCGTTCGGTATCGGGTTAGTTAGAACAAATCGACACCGAATTCTGAAGATCTCCGGTAGGCCTTTGGGGTTTTTTCGATCCCCCGTCGGGGCCTGGTCGGCCCGGCCACGTGCGACTTCATGGCTCATGGAACGGACCCCATTCCGCTTCTGCCCAAAATGCCATCACAAGTATCCGTATACGGATCACCATCTGGTCTGTAACTTGTGCTTGTCCCCCGAGCACAAGGAGGATACTTGTGAAGCCTGTCGAGCGTTTCGGTCGAGGAAGACGCTGAGAGACCGAAGAGCCAGGAGACTGCAAATGGCGTCCACGCCGACAGGTCAAGAACGCTTCGAGGAGGAAGAAGAAGCTTTCTCCATCCGCGAGTCGGATTCTGAAGAACTCGACGCCGAAGAAACACACCAAACCGTGAGTAAGACGTCGAAAATCAAGACTCACAAGAAGTCTACAAAAGCCCAGGGGACGCCACCGCCAACAGGCCATGGCTTAACCCGAAAACTAGGTGACCCATCCAAGGCACCGAAAAAGGGCATGCTAGTGTCGAAGTCATCCGACTCCGGTCGAGATACCGCCACACAGCAACCTCGGAGCCGAGACAGCGGCTCCGAGAAACTTCGGCACAGAGACAGCGGCACCGAAGAATTTCGGCACCGAGACACCACGCCGAAATAAAGAAGGTTTCTTCGGAGCCTAAAAAGACTTCCGAAAAGGTTTCGGTTCCGAAACAGCCAACCTCGGAGCCGAAAACTAGTTCCTATACAGAGGAACAAGGATTAACCTCCCAATTACACAGATTTGGAGAGGAGCTTCAAGCTGTAGAGCCTGACTACACGCAAAGAAGGCTTCATATTCATGAGGACACAGGGAAGATAACCACTCTTCCCCCAATCAAAATAAAAAGGAAACTTGCCTTTCAACAAAAGGACAAGCAACCACAAGCAAAGGTGGCAAGGAAAACAACCCCACCACCGTCTCCACCACCATCAATACATGCATCACCAGCAACAACTCCACCACTGATGCACTCACCAGCTCATACCACAATGAGTCAGGATGATCCCGATGCATGGGACCTCTACGATGCTCCAGTGTCTGACAATAGCCCAGACTCTTATCCTACAAAACCGTCACCACCTGAGGACAGTCATCCTATACACAGGTGGTCGCAAGGGCAGCCGAGTTTCACAATGTCTCCTTACATTCGGAACCAATTGAGGATGACTTTCTCTTTAACACCCTATCCTCCACCCATAGCCAGTATCAATGCCTTCCCATGCTCCCAGGAATGCTAAGACATTCAAAACAAATTTTTCAGGATCCAGTTAAAGGCAGAGCCATAACTCCAAGGGTGGAGAAAAAATATAAGCCACCGCCCACAGATCCAATATATATCACAACACAACTAACACCGGACTCAGTAGTTGTGGGGGCAGCTCGTAAGAGAGCCAACTCTCATACCTCAGGCGACGCACCACCTCCAGACAAGGAGAGCCGCAAATTTGATGCTGCGGGAAAAAGGGTTGCAGCACAAGCAGCAAATCAGTGGCGTATTGCCAATTCACAAGCACTTTTGGCAAGATACGACAGGGCTCACTGGGATGAAATGCAACATTTCATCGAACACTTACCCAAGGAGTTCCAAAAAAGAGCGCAACAGGTGGTGGAAGAGGGACAAAGTATCTTAAATAATCAGATACGGTCTTCCATGGATGCAGCAGATACAGCTGCAAGGACAATAAACACTGCAGTCACAATACGAAGGCACGCATGGCTGCGCACTTCTGGGTTCAAACCGGAAATCCAGCAGGCTGTGCTCAATATGCCGTTTAATGAACAGCAATTGTTTGGGCCGGAAGTAGACACTGCCATCGAAAAACTCAAAAAGGACACCGATACAGCCAAAGCCATGGGCGTACTCTACTCCCCGCAGAGCAGAGGCACATTTCGGAAGACACCTTTTAGGGGAGGGTTTCGAGGTCAACCCACAGAAACCACAACCTCACAAACAAGGCCTACCTACCAGGGTTAATATCAAAGGGGAGGTTTTCGGGGGCAATTTAGAGGGGGCCAATTCCCAAAAAATAGAGGAAAATTCCAAGGCCCCAAAACCCCTCAAAATAAGCAGTGACTCACAAGTCACACACCCCCATCACATAACACCTGTGGGGGGAAGACTAAGCCAATTTTACAAACTTTGGGAGGAAATAACAACAGACACTTGGGTCTTAGCAATTATCCAGCATGGTTATTGCATAGAATTTCGCCAATTCCCTCCAAACGTCCCACCGAAAACACACAATATGTCAAAACAACATATAGATCTTCTAGGACTAGAAGTTCAAGCATTGCTACAAAAGGACGCAATAGAATTAGTTCCAATTCAACAGAAAAACACAGGAGTTTACTCACTGTACTTTCTAATACCCAAAAAGGACAAAACTCTGAGACCAATACTAGATCTCAGAACACTAAATACCTACATCAAATCAGACCACTTTCACATGGTCACGTTACAAGACGTAATCCCCCTGCTCAAACAGCAAGACTACATGACAACATTAGATCTAAAAGATGCGTATTTCCATATACCAATACATCCTTCACACAGGAAATACCTAAGGTTCGTATTCCAAGGAATACATTACCAATTCAAAGTGTTGCCATTCGGAATAACAACTGCGCCAAGAGTTTTTACAAAATGCCTGGCAGTAGTAGCTGCACATATCAGAAGGCAGCAAATACATGTATTCCCGTACTTAGACGACTGGTTAATCAAAACCAACATGCTAAGACAATGTTCACAGCACACAAACTACGTCATACAGACCCTTCACAGGCTAGGTTTCTCGATCAACTACGCGAAGTCACACCTTTTGCCGTGTCAAACCCAGCAATACTTAGGAGCGACAATCAACACAGCAAAAGGGATTGCCACTCCAAGTCCACAAAGGGTTCAAACATTTCACAAGGTAATACAGGCCATGTATCCAACACAAAAGATACAAGTCAAAATGGTAATGAAACTCCTAGGCATGATGTCTTCATGCATAGCCATTGTCCCAAACGCAAGATTGCACATGCAGCCCTTACAACAGTGCCTAGCATCACAATGGTCACAAGCACAGGGTCAACTTCTAGATCTGGTGTTGATAGACCGCCAAACATACATCTCGCTTCCATGGTGGAACAGTACAAATTTAAACCGAGGGCGGCCTTTCCAAGACCCAGTGCCACAATACGTCATAACGACAGATGCTTCCATGACGGGGTGGGGAGCACACCTCAATCAACACAGCATCCAAGGACAATGGGACATACATCAGAGGCAGTTTCACATAAATCACTTAGAACTGTTAGCAGTATTTCTAGCGCTGAAAGCATTTCAACCCATAATATCCCAAAAATACATTCTTGTCAAAACAGACAACATGACAACAATGTATTATCTAAACAAACAAGGAGGGACACACTCGACACAGTTGTGCCTCCTTACACAAAAAATATGGCATTGGGCGATTCACAACCACATTCGCCTAATAGCACAATTTATTCCAGGGATTCAGAACCAGTTGGCAGACAATCTCTCTCGAGATCACCAACAAACCCACGAATGGGAAATTCACCCCCAAATACTAAACAATTACTTTCAAATTTGGGGAACACCTCAAATAGATCTATTTGCAACAAAAGAAAACTCAAAATGCCAACAAGATCAATCCCAAGGCAATGCTCTATGGATGAACTGGTCAGGGATATTTGCGTACGCTTTTCCACCTCTCCCTCTCCTTCCATATCTAGTAAACAGGTTGAGTCAAAACAAACTCAAACTCATACTAATAGCACCAACATGGGCAAGGCAACCTTGGTACACAACACTACTAGACCTTTCAGTAGTACCTCATGTCAAACTACCCAACAGACCAGATCTGTTAACACAACACAAACAACAGATCAGACATCCAAATCCAGCATCGTTGAATCTAGCAATTTGGCTCCTGAAATCCTAGAATTCGGGCACTTAGACCTCACACAGGAATGTATGGAGGTCATAAAACAAGCTAGAAAACCTACCACTAGACACTGCTATGCAAATAAGTGGAAAAGATTTGTTTATTACTGCCATAATAATCAAATTCAACCTTTACACGCATCTGCAAAAGAAATAGTAGGATACTTACTACATTTGCAAAAATCTAACCTAGCTTTCTCTTCCATTAAAATACATCTTACGGCAATTTCTGCTTACCTACAAATTACGCACTCAATTTCATTGTTTAGGATACCAGTCATAAAGGCGTTTATGGAAGGCCTAAAGAGAATTATACCACCAAGAACACCACCAGTTCCTTCATGGAACCTCAACATTGGCCTAACACGACTCATGGGACCACCTTTTGAGCCCATGCACTCTTGTGAAATGCAATACTTAACGTGGAAAGTTGCATTTTTAATTGCCATCACATCTCTAAGAAGAGTGAGTGAGATTCAAGCATTTACCATTCAAGAACCATTTATTCAAATACACAAAAATAGAGTTGTTCTACGGACCAATCCTAAATTTTTACCAAAAGTAATTTCACCGTTCCACCTAAATCAAACAGTAGAATTACCAGTGTTCTTCCCACAACCAGATTCTGTAGCCGAAAGAGCACTACATACATTAGACATCAAAAGAGCACTAATGTACTACATTGACAGAACAAAACTAATTCGAAAGACAAAACAATTATTTGTCGCCTTTCAAAAACCTCATACAGGAAATCCAGTTTCAAAACAAGGCATTGCTAGATGGATAGTTAGGTGCATTCAAACCTGCTATCTTAAAGCTAAAAGAGAACTGCCTATTACACCAAAGGCACACTCGACCAGAAAGAAAGGTGCTACCATGGCCTTTCTAGGAAATATTCCAATGAACGAAATATGTAAGGCAGCAACATGGTCTACGCCTCATACATTTACCAAGCACTACTGTGTAGATGTGCTAACTGCACAACAAGCAACAGTAGGTCAAGCTGTATTAAGAACATTATTTCAGACTACTTCAACTCCTACAGGCTGAACCACCGCTTTTGGGGAGATAACTGCTTACTAGTCTATGCACAGCATGTGTATCTGCAGCTACACATGCCATCGAACGGAAAATGTCACTTACCCAGTGTACATCTGTTCGTGGCATTAGTCGCTGCAGATTCACATGCGCCCACCCGCCTCCCCGGGAGCCTGTAGCCGTTTAGAAGTAGATCTTAAACATTTGTACATTTGTAAATATATTACTTAAAACTTTATTATGTACATACGCATTCACTCCATTGCATGGGCACTATTACTAGCATACACAACTCCTACCTCACCCTCTGCGGGCAAAACAATCTAAGATGGAGTCGACGCCCATGCGCAATGGACTCGAAAGGGGAGGAGTCCCTCGGTCTCGTGACTCGAAAAGACTTCTTCGAAGAAAAACAACTTGTAACACTCCGAGTCCAACACCAGATGGCAGACTGTGCACAGCATGTGAATCTGCAGCGACTAATGCCACAAACAGATGTACACTGGGTAAGTGACATTTTCCGTGTGTGTGTGTGTGTGTGTATATATATATATATATATATGTGTGTGTGTATGTGTGTGTGTGTGTGTGTGTGTGTGTATATGTGTGTGTGTATATGTATGTATATATATATATGTGTGTGTGTGTGTATATGTATGTATATATATATATATGTGTGTGTGTGTGTGTGTGTATATGTATGTATGTTCGATGGCATGTGTAGCTGCAGATACACATGCTGTGCATTATCCTGCCATCTAGTATTGGGCTCAGAGTGTTACAAGTTGTTTTTCTTCGAAGAAGTCTTTTCGAGTCACAAGACCAAGGGACTCCTCCCTTTCGGCTCCATTGCGCATGGGCGTCGACTCCATCTTAGATTGTTTTCTTTCCGCCATCGGGTTCGGACGTGTTCCTCTTCGCTCCGTATTTCGAATCGGGAAAGTTAGCTAGTTATCGGAAAATTCGACGGTATTGTTCGTGCTCGGTACCATTTTAGTGTTAGCACATCGACACCGGAAAGAAAAACGAAGTGCTCCGGTGGCCTTTCGGGGCTTCCACGCTTCAGTGGGGCCTGGTCGGCCCGACTGCATCCATCTTCAAACCTCATGGATCGGACCCCCTTCCGTTTCTGCCCGAATTGCCACGCAAAGTATCCTTATACAGACCCACACTTGGTCTGTAATCTGTGTTTATCTCTGGAACACAGGGAGGATACTTGCGAGGCCTGTCGGGCATTTCGATCGAAGAAAACACTATGCGATCGAAGAGCTAGAGGACTCCAGATGGCGTTGACACCGGCCGAGCAGGTCGAGGAAGAGGAGAGATTCTCCATTCGAGATTCTGACTCGGACGAGTCCGAAAGTGAGCAGCCGAATACGCAGCAACAAACTGTGAGTAAACCAGCCCCGGCAAAAACTCACTCGAAAATAATAAAGGCCAAGGGGATGCCACCACCAACAGGCCATTGCTGAACCCGAAAACACGGTGACCAAACATCGGCACCGAAAAAGGCCTCCCAGCAGCCGAAGACATCCGACTCCGGTCGAGATACCGGCTCCGAACCATCTCGGCACCGAGAGTTCGACACCCATAAAGTCAAGAAGGTTTCCTCAGAGCCGAAGAAGACTGTACAGAAACCTTCGGTGCCGAAACATGCAGCCTCGGAGCCGAAAACAGGCTTCTATACAGAAGAGCAAGGCCTTTCAAGTCAAATGCAAGGGCACAGATTTGAACAAGAACTGGGCATGGGAGAGCCAGACCATACCCAGAGGAGGCTGCACATACAGTAGGACACGGGGAAAATCCAAACTCTTCCTCCAATAAAAATCAAGCGAAAGCTAGCATTCCAGGAGACGGAAATGCAGTCAAGGGCAAAAGACAAAACACCACCAAGGTTCTCGCCACAGCATTCACCATTGCATTCGCCACACCTGTCCCCGGTAGCGACACCCCCAATGTAGTCGCCGACGCACACGGGGATGACACAATATGACCCGGATGCATGGGACTTACATGATGCACTGGTCTCAGACAATAGTCCCGATTGCTACCCGGCAAGGCCGTCACCGCCAGAAGACAGCATGGCATATATGCAGGTGGTTTCAAGGGCAGCTACATTCCATAATGTAGCAATGCATGCGGAGCCCATAGAAGACGACTGTAGGAAGTTGGCTCTGTATGTGCTATTTCAAAGTAAGGAATAACATGCACAGAGTCCAAGGGTTCCCCTTAGAGGTAAAATAGTGGTAAAAAGAGATAATACTAATGCTCTATTTTGTGGTAGTGTGGTCGAGCAGTAGGCTTATCCAAGTAGTGTTAAGCATTTGTTGTACTTACACATAGACAATAAATGAGGTACACACACTCAGAGACAAATCCAGCCAATAGGTTTTGTTATAGAAAAATATATTTTCTTAGTTTATTTTAAGAACCACAGGTTCAAATTTTACATGTAATAGCTCTTTTGAAAGGTATTGCAGGTAAGTACTCTAGGAACTTTGAATCATTACTTTAGCATGTATACTTTTTACATAAAACACAATAAGCTGTTTTAAAAGTGGACACTTAGTGCAATTTTCACAGTTCCTGGGGGAGGTAAGTTATTGTTAGTTTTCACAGGTAAGTAAGTCACTTACAGGTTTGAGTTTTTGGTCCAAGGTAGCCCACCGTTGGGGGTTCAGAGCAACCCCAAAGTTATCACACCAGCAGCTCAGGGACGGTCAGGTGCAAAGGTCAAAGAGGTGCCCAAAACACATAGGCTTCAATGGAGAGAAGGGGGTGCCCCGGTTCCAGTCTGCCAGCAGGTAAGTACCCACGTCTTTGGAGGGCAGACCAGGGGGTTTTTGTAGGGCACCGGGGGGGACACAAGCCAGCACAAAAAGTACACCCTCAGCAGCGCGGGGGCGGCCGGGTGCAGTGTGCAAACACGCGTCGGGTTTTCAATGGAAGTCAATGAGAGATCAAGGGATCTCTTCAGCGTCGCAGGCAGGCAAGGGGGGGGCTCCTCGGGGTAGCCACCACCTGGGCAAGGGAGAGGGCCTCCTGGGGGGTCACTCCTGCACAGAAGTTCCGTTTCTTTAGGCGCTGGGGGCTGCGGGTGCAGGGTCTTTTCCAGGCGTCGGGAAATGGAGTTCAGACAGTCGCGGTCAGGGGGCGCCTGGGGATTCCCTCTGCAGGCGTCGCTGTGGGGGCTCAGGGGGGACAACTTTGGTTACTCACAGTCGTAGAGTCGCCGGAGGGTCCTCCCTGAGTTGGTTGTTCTCCACCAGTCGAGTCGGGGTCGCCGGGTGCAGTGTTGCAAGTCTCACGCTTCTTGCGGGGAGTTGCAGGGGTCTTTAAATCTGCTACTTGTAACAAAGTTGCAGTTCTTTTGGAACAGTGCCGCTGTCCTCGGGAGTTTCTTGTCTTTTTCGAAGCAGGGCAGTCCTCAGAGGATTCAGAGGTCGCTGGTCCCTTGGAAAGCGTCGCTGGAGCAGGGTTCTTTGGAAGGCAGGAGACAGGCCGGTAAGTCTGGGGCCAAGGCAGTTGGTGTCTTCTGGTCTTCCTCTGCAGGGGTCTTTCAGCTCGGCAGTCCTTCTTCTTGTAGTTGCAGGAATCTAGTTTCTAGGTTCAGGGAGAGCCCTTAAATACTAAATTTAAGGGCGTGTTTAGGTCTGGGGGGTTAGTAGCCAATGGCTACTAGCCCTGAGGGTGAGTACACCCTCTTTGTGCCTCCTCCCAAGGGGAGGGGGTCACATCCCTAATCCTATTGGGGGAATCCTCCATCTGCAAGATGGAGGATTTCTAAAAGTTAGTCACCTCAGCTCAGGACACCTTAGGGGCTGTCCTGACTGACCAGTGACTCCTCCTTGTTGCTTTCTTTGTTCCCTCCAGCCTTGCCGCCAAAAGTGGGGGCCGTGGCCGGAGGGGGCGGGCAACTCCACTAAGCTGGAGTGCCCTGCTGTGCTGTGACAAAGGGGTGAGCCTTTGAGGCTCACCGCCAGGTGTTACAGCTCCTGCCTGGGGGAGGTGTTAGCATCTCCACCCAGTGCAGGCTTTGTTACTGGCCTCAGAGTGACAAAGGCACTCTCCCCATGGGGCCAGCAACATGTCTCTAGTGTGGCAGGCTGCTGGAACCAGTCAGCCTACACAGATAGTCGGTTAAGTTTCAGGGGGCACCTCTAAGGTGCCCTCTGTGGTGTATTTTACAATAAAATGTACACTGGCATCAGTGTGCATTTATTGTGCTGAGAAGTTTGATACCAAACTTCACAGTTTTCAGTGTAGCCATAATGGTGCTGTGGAGTTCGTGTAAAACAGACTCCCAGACCATATACTCTTATGGCTACCCTGCACTTACAATGTCTAAGGTTTTGCTTAGACACTGTAGTGGCACAGTGCTCATGCACTGGTACCCTCACCTATGGTATAGTGCACCCTGCCTTAGGGCTGTAAGGCCTGCTCGAGGGGTGTCTTACCTATACTGCATAGGCAGTGAGAGGCTGGCATGGCACCCTGAGGGGAGTGCCATGTCGACTGACTCATTTTGTTCTCACTAGCACACACAAGCTGGTAAGCAGTGTGTCTGTGCTGAGTGAGGGGTCTCTAGGGTGGCATAATACATGCTGCAGCCCTTAGAGACCTTCCCTGGCATCAGGGCCCTTGGTACCAGAGGTACCAGTTACAAGGGACTTATCTGGATGCCAGGGTGTGCCAATTGTGGAATCAAAAGTACAGGTTAGGGAAAGAACACTGGTGCTGGGGCCTGGTTAGCAGGCCTCAGCACACTTTCAATTCAAAACATAGCATCAGCAAAGGCAAAAAGTCAGGGGGTAACCATGCCAAGGAGGCATTTCCTTACAACGACTTTTTGTTTAACACCTTGGCATCCACTCACAGCTCATACCAAAGTTTGCCAATGCTGTCAGGCATGTTAAAACACGCCAAACAGGTGTTCCAGGACCCAGTAAAAGGCAGAGCCATCACGCCTAGGGTGGAGAAGAAATATAAACCTCCCCCAACGGACCCTGTGTTTATAACACAGCAATTAACTCCTGATTCGGTGGTAGTGGGAGCAGCCCGAAAAAGGGCAAACTCCCAATCCTCAGGAGACGCACCACCGCCCGACAAGGAAAGTCGGAAATTCAATGCAGCAGGCAAGAGGGTGGCAGCACAGGCAGCCAATCAATGGCGGATTGGCAATTCTCAGGCTCTACTGGCTCGATACAACAGGGCACATTGGGATGAGATGCAACATATCATTCAGCACTTACCGAAGGAGTACCAAAAACGTGCCCAACAGGTTGAGGAAGGACAACCGATTTCGAACAACCAAATAAGGTCTGCTATGGACTCGGCAGACACAGCAGCAAGGACAGTGGACACTGCGGTAACCATTCGTAGGCACGCATGGTTACGGAGCTCGGGTTTTAAACCAGAAATCCAGCAAGCTGTGCTGAATATGCCGTTCAACCAAGAACAATTGTTTGGGCCGGAGGTGGATACAGCAATTGAAAAACTCAAAAAGGACACAAACACGGCCAAAGCCATGGGCGCGCGCTCTACTCCCCACAGAGCAGAGGCACTTTTAGAAAGCCGCACTTTAGGGGAGAGGGGGGGGGGGGGGGTCGTTCCCAAACAACAGAGCCTTCCACCTCACAAGTCAGACCCACATATCAGGGCCAGTATCAAAGAGGAGGTTTTCAAGGAACATAGAGGGGTGGACAATTCCCAAAGGCAAGAGGGAAATTCCAGAGCCCAAAAACCCCGCAAACCAAACAGTGACTTCAGTATCACAAACCCCCACCACTCAACACCAGTGGGGGGGGGGGAGACTTACCGCATTCTACCACAACTGGGAAAACATAACTACGGACGCATGGGTCCTAGCCATTATCCAACATGGTTATTGCATAGAATTCCTACAATTGCCACCAGATGTGCCTCCAAGAGCGCACAATAAGCCCAAACAACACTTAGACCTGTTAAAACTAGAAGTCCAAGCATTGTTACAAAAACAAGCAATAGAACTAGTACCCAACCATCAAAAAGGAACAGGTGTCTACTCACTATATTTCCTAATTCCAAAGAAGGACAAAACGCTGAGACCCATATTAGACCTCAGAACACTGAATCTTTACATTAAATCAGATCACTTTCACATGGTAACACTTCAAGACGTGATTCCCTTGCTCAAAAAACAGGACTACATGTCAACATTAGATCTCAAGGATGCATATTTCCACATACCCATACATCCTTCCCACAGGACATACTTAAGGTTTGTAATCCAAGGCGTGCCTTACCAATTCAAAGTGTTACCATTCGGGATTACAGCCCCAAGGGTATTCACAAAATGCCTTGTGTAGTAGCCGCTCACATCAGGAGACAGCACGTGCACGTATTCCCTTACTTGGACGATTGGCTAATAAAAACCAGCACTGAGCAAGTGTCTTCTACACACACAATACGTCATAGAAACCCTACATAAACTAGGGTTCGCTCTAAACTATCAAAAAAACCATCTACAACCGTGCCAAATACAACAATACTTGGGAGCAACACTCAACACACAAAAGGCGATTGCCACTCCAAGTCCACAAAGAGTACAAGCCTTCCAAAATATAATATTAAACATGTACCCAAACCAGCACTACCAAGTAAGGTTTGTAATGAAACTTCTAGGCATGATGTCTTCATGCATAGCCATTGTCCCAAAAGCAAGACTACACATGCGGCCCTTACAACAGTGCCTAGCAAAACAATGGACACAAGCACAGGGTCAACTTCAAGATCTAGTGTTGATAGACCGCCAGACACACTTCTCGCTTCAGTGGTGGAATCCTATAAATTTAAACCAAGGGCGGCCATTCCAAGACCCAGCGCCTCAATTCGTGATCACAACAGATGCTTCCATGATGGGCTGGAGAGCACACCTCAACCAGCACAGTATACAGGGACAATGGGACGTTCACCAAAAACAACTGCATATAAATAATTTAGAACTGTTAGCAGTGTTTCTAGCATTGAAAGCATTTCAGCCACTAATAGCCCACAAACACATTCTTGTCAAAACAGACAACATGACAACAATGTATTACCTAAACAAACAAGGAGGGACACACTCATCACAACTGTGTTTCTTAGCACAAAAGATTTTGCATTGGGCTGTTCACAATCACATTCGCCTAACAGCACAATACATCCCAGGGATTCAAAACCAGTTGGCCGACAATCTGTCGAGCTCACCAACAAACACACGAATGGGAAATTCATCCCCAGATACTACAAACTTACTTTCTACGCTGGGGAACACCAGAAATAGACCTATTCGCAACAAAAGAAATCGCAAAATGCCAAGACTTCGCGTCCAGGTATCCACACACTCAGTCCAAGGGCAATGCGTTATGGATGAGTTGGTCAGGGATATTTGCTTACGCTTTTCCCCCCTCCCACTCCTTCCTTATCTGGTAAACAAATTGAGTCAAAACAGACTCAAACTAATACTAATAGCGCCAACCGTGGTACACACCACTACTAGACCTGTCAGTAGTACCTCATATCAAACTACCAAACAGACCAGATCTGTTAACTCAACACAAACAACAGATCAGACACCCGAATCCAGCATCGCTCAATCTAGCAATCTGGCTCCTGAAGTCTTAGAATTTGGACATTTAGACCTTACACAAGAATGTATGGAGGTCATTAAACAAGCTAGAAAACCTACTACAAGACATTGTTACGCAAACAAATGGAAAAGATTGGTTTATTACTGCCATAATAATCAAATTCAACCACTACATGCTTCCGCAAAAAACATTGTAAGCTACTTATTACACTTACAAAAATCTATGTCTGCGCTACTGCAACCTAAACCGAGGCCGTTCTCGATTTCCATCTGAGTGCAGCCTCCCCTTCTTTACATGCCATCTCTACAAATTAAAACCCATGCCTTAATCGGTATGGTTTCAGATGACAACTGTGAAGCAGGTGGTGAGATAGGTCAACCATACCACAAAGAAAATTGGTATGATGACCTCCAAGAAGTTAGTGGCCTTGACACTTCCACTGAGTCAGGACTCTTCTGACCCCCAGGCCCTGCCACTGAGGCGAGTGCATCTTTCTTAACAGTCATGCATGGAACAATCAAGGTTCTTGACCTCCACCTTAGAGGTCAAAACCAGTGTCTTGACAGAAGTGCTCCAGCCGGGGCAAACATCTAGGGGGCCCCTACTACCCTTCAATGAGGCACTTAGATAGTCTCTTAGGGGTGTGGGCCGCTGTTTGCTCTAGCCCTCCAGTCAGTCGCAAAATTGTGAGACTCCACCAAGATGCCCCAAACGACCCTGCATTTGTCTCCTCACCCCTCCCCTCCTAGCTTGCTGGTGCAGGGATCTACCAGTTAGACGAACTCTAAAACATTTCTGAATCCTTTTCTTCCAAAACTGTGGCCCTCTAGTCCGTTAATTCCAGCTTCCTGATGGGCTACTATTCCCACACTTGAAATTGGGTAGCTAAAAGTCCTCCCATGTGTCCAGGAAGATCTGACCTGTTCTGACCCAAGCCATACAGGACCATTGTGACGCGGCCAAGTGCGCAATTTGTTGTGATTTGGATACCACCATTTCCCATGGGGACAAGTGTCTCCATTCGCCACCACACTTAACAGGGTTCTTGTGTGATGTTCAGTCATCCCTTACAGACATACTCTTTGACAGGACTCGCATCTTAGGGGAAAAGGCAGATTCTGCTCTAGAGCAGTTCAAAGAGCACGCTCCTTGGACTTACTTATTGTTCCTTACACTGTTTTGGCAGAGGAATAGAGTACTAAAAGCCACTTCAGTCTCATTAAGGTGCTCAGCCATTTGACTGCCAAGGTCATGGCAACGACAGGCCCTTTAGTCTGGATCACAAGCCTATTGGCCCCTGTTGCCTCCCCACAGTCCCACCTACCAAACCTCTGTATAGTGCCCTTAGTGGAGCACAGTGACCTGGTTTGAGGCAGGATCCATTGATTCTTGCTGGGTTAAAAGGCGACATCATCAGACAGATTATCTGGAAGAGTTACACCTTACCCTTCACAGACACTCCCCTGCACTTTCGGCCACCCCGAGATTGACTGATGGAGGACTCAGTCCATCTTCCAGCAGGAAGTGCAAGCCCTTTTGGCCAAATTAGCTATCAAGCGATTGACTGCACCCAAAGTGGGTTGTGGTGGTTGTTCTCGCTACTTTCTAGTGGCAAAGAAGGATGGAGGCTTTAGTCCTGTCCTGGATCTGTTCCCCCACTCAAAGCCTTCCTTTGGAGGGAAAAATAAAAAATGCTCACCTTAGCCCAGGTCTTGTCCACTCTGGACCCTGACAGCATCGGTCCTGCAGGACCCATATTTACTTATTCACGTCCTGCTGGCCCATTGGCGCTACCTGGGGTTCATAGTGGGGCAGGGGCAGTTTCAGTTTGCTGTACTCGCCTCTGGCCTCACTTGCACCCCTCGGATGTTCACAAAAGTGATGGCTGTGGTTGTCGCACACCTTCAGAGGTGTGGGGTTCCAGTCTTCCCCTACCTCGACGACCAGCTGCCGACAGTGGGCTCGACCTAGGCAGTTGTCAGCTACCTCCAAGGCTGAGCTTCCAGTCATTTTTGGGTTCCCTTTCAACTTGCTGAAGTCAAATCCAGATTGGAGGCCCAGCAGCATATGGACCTTCTGGAGCTGAGGGCCATTAGCCCTGTATTGAAAACCTTCTTTCCATCCATAAAGGGGGCGATGGTACAGGTGTTTACAGACCATACCACTGACATGTGGTATTGCAACAAACAGGGTGGGGTTGGGCCAAGGACACTGTGCCAGGAGGCACTGTGCTTCTGGAAATGACTGAATCATTGAGGAATTTTTCTGGTGGTGAACCACCTGGTAGGATCTTTGAACGCCAGGGTGGATGAGTTCAGCTGCCGACACCTAGAAAATTACAAATGGCAATTGGACTGAGAGATGTCTGAAGGTCTCTTCCACAAATGGGGCGAGCCTTGGCTAGATCTGCTCGCCACTGCTGAGAACACGCAATGTCAGCAGTTCTGTGTGCTGGAGTTTCTAAGGTGTGTCTCACTAGGAGACTCGTTCCACCTGGAGTGGAACTCTGGACTCCTGTATGTTTTCCCTCTTATACCTCTTTCGCCCAGATTTCTGAAGATCAGGACTGACTGGGCCCAAGTCTTTTCAGTGGCCCCGAATTGGGCACAGAGAATATGGTATCTAGAGTTTGCCAGTGTGAAAAAAGGCAAGGCGTTAATGAAGGTAAGTAACTTGCCTGTTACTGATCCCCCATGAGGTGTACCTGTGGTTCCTGGGTCGGAGCACAACTCCAGAGCCTATGACTACACTACACAGATGCACCTGAAGGCATACAGGACTGGAAAGTAAAATCCTGCTGACTTAGTTTATGTTGTACATCTATGGTGTGGCACCCTATACGGAGTCCAGGCAACCCCTTAGTGATAGTGAATAGGTGTCCAGATAGCAGAAGCTCTCTAGGGATAGCTGAGGCAAGCAGCTAAAGCTCATCTAGGAGGAATGTAAAGCACTTGCAATACCACAGTAGTCAGACAATAACTTGGTCACAAGAAAGAACCACACAAGTGTTGCAAAAGTAAAGAATACTTTATTACAGCACTAGTACTAAACTGACATTGTAATATCTCCCTTTGGAGATATTACATCAAATTGTACACATAAAATAACCAGCATAAATAGCATAGAAATATACAGGGCCCCAAGGGGAGGGCCAAATCGTACACTAAAAGAGTGGAATGCGAAAGTGGGACTCCAGCCAATGTAAGTATGGCGGTAAGCTAGGGGTAGTTAGGAACTCCAGAGGTAAGTACAGTCTGTGACCCCAACAACCAGCAGTAAGTCAGTTACCCACCCAGTTGTCTCTTAGGCTAACACAGAGAGTAGCAGTTGGAGTTTGTGGAATTCAGGACCCTTCGCAGCGGACACCGAGTAAACCAGCATGCAATAGTATGGATGGATGGATGGAGAGTGCCCCTACCCCAGAATAAAAAGAAGACAGGAGTATGTACACCAGGGACCCTCTCTGAAAACTGATGATGCCACAGAATGTCCAGCTGCTGTCACAACCCTTGGACCAGGCTGGTAGAACCTAAGAATGGATTCTGGATGTGAAGGACCTGCAAAGGAAGGGGACAGACTCCAGCACCCAAGGAAGTGCCCACATGGTGCAGGTGGCAATGCCCACCCTCCTGTAGGTGAAGTTCCTGCAAGTCAGTGGAAGAAGCCTAGCTGCGGGGTCCAGGAGTTGAAGATCCCAGGAGTTTCCTATGAGCTGGCCTTGATGGTCACCAGATTGCCGGAGGGCCCGTGACCAGCCAGGTCACCAACAAGCACTGGTAAGTGAAAATAGGAGCAGAAGAGAAGTTTGCAAAGCTGTGGGGACCAGCAAGATTCAGGAGACTCTACCCATGAGGGGGAGTCCGAGCTATCCCTCAGCACACAGGAAGACCAACAAAAGTCGATGGAGCCTCCACAGGTGATCCACAGGCGACGGGCACAGGGAGTCACAAGGAACCTTATCAGCCCACCAAAACAGAAGTCCCACGTCACAGGAGCTGCAGGACAGGAGCTGATCTTCGGTTTGCACAGTGCTGGGGGCTGGGGCTTCTTGGAGGCGCAAGATCTTCCAGAGGAATAGTCAACAAGCTTTGGGAAATTCAACAGTCACAGCGCACAGGGGTGCCAGTCCAGTGGCAGAATCAAGGTCCTACAGTGTCCAAACTTGGATAGAAGACCAGCAAGGCCCAGAGGCCACAGACTTACTGTTTGTGAAGCAGGATTTTTGAATGTCCAGAGTCGGCAGGCCCCACCAACCCGTCGACAATTCCTTGATGTACCTGTGGTTGCAGAGGAGTGACTCCTTCACTCTGAGGTAGGTTTCTTCGTGCTTCCTGGTGCAAACAGAGTCCTTGTGACCATGGTGTATGCTCAGCCTTGGATGTTACAGAATTCTTGCAGGATCTGGAGTAACAATGTTGCAATGGGAGCTTTCCCACCAGAAGCAGACTTGTTTGGTTCCAGGCGAAGACCAGCAACAGTTCTAGAGGCCTGGGGCAGAAGATGTCCTGCAGAGAGTTCACTGTTGAATATTGCTTGACAAATTGAGGACCCACCCACGAGGTAGCCCTTAAATAACTCTCTGCAGTGACCACCTATCAGAGGGGGTCAGGGATGTATCCTACCTGGCCTAACCAACCAGATTCCCCCATGGGCCTCTGCACATCTTATTTTCAAGATGACAGAATCAAGTGGCCACCTGGCAGAGCTCTGTGTACCTCCCTAGGAGAGGAGCCGGTCCTTTGTGTAGTTTTGTGCCAGAGCGGAAACCGGGGGTTCCTGAACTGGTGCAAACTGGATCATGCAAGAAGGGCACCAAATGTTCACTTCAAAGCAGTCTGGTGGTGCTCAGAGGCCAGTCCACCCAGTAGAGAGCTCATACACAGGGAGAGATGGTCACACCTCTCTCTTGCAGGAAATCCTTTGTTCTGCTCCTCTGGCCTGAGCCTGGCTCATCAGGAGGAAGGCAGAACAGTGTTGGACCAGCAGCAGCGCAGACTAGCAGCTGGACCCCGTAAACCTGCACAAGCAAAACTGGGGAATCCCCTAGGGAACCCCCAGAGTACGTGGTATCATGCAACTAACACCTCAATCGGTGTGGTTGCATGAGTACAACATGCTTGATAACAAGCATGCCTAGGTTCGGAGTAATCATTATGTAGTTGGACCAGTCGTGTCGGCCAGTGTCCACTACATACCTTAAGATGGCTTCCCAGCACTAAGAGTCCAAGAATTGCCCTGGAGTCTGTATGGGTACCCTGCTTATGCAGGCCTCCCCTCGCTCTTAGAGACATGCACCTTGCCCTTGGGCTGAAGAGCCTACCAGAGGGGTGACTTATAATGTCTAAGTGCAGTGGTTAGGTTTGGCAGTGAAAGGGTGCAGGCACCTTTTCACTAATAAATATTGCCAGGAAAGGGTGTTTTATAAGGGATAAGTGGTGCACAAAGTACTTTGAGGAATATTGGTTCAACACACAAATCTACAACAGTGCACTACAGTGGGGATTACACCCTCAAAAACCCCTACATTGATTGGACGAGTCAATCAATTAAACATTCAAACAATACTGTGGCACTCGTTGATCTAATATCAGTCATCAATAATACTTACAACAGTTTCATCAATATCACGTTCTGTAAAATGATTCATCATTGGTAAAACCAAAGAAAGACGTTGACGCCGATATTTCTAACTTTAGAAAATAATCAGTGCTTGAGATCTAATTCCTGCCTTGATTCTTTAGTATATACTCCCCTCACACCAAAATCTTGATAGCTAAATCAAATGAATTAATCCAGTTTTTTTTATTTATTTATTAATCATATCCCCTCTCGTGTATTCCGTGTCTTTCCACACTACTCATCAAATCCAATAGTAAGTCCATATAATAAACCAAAAGATAGTTCCGTATTGGCTTCCTAGTCTATTGTTATTGATAAATGCCCTATGTACCTAGGTACCATATATTAGGGACTTACATGGGTGTACCACTATGCCAATTGTGGGTGTGAAAAGTAACAAACAACTACATTTAGGGGTTAGTAGAATCCGACAGAACTACAGTCCCATTATACTGACTGGCAAAAAGTGGGGGTAACTATACCAGAAATAAGGCACTTTCATACACATGCATTTCCAAGCATCTGAAGAATCTGTGTGAACGGTCAAAGTTCTTCCAGGGTTTGGTTAAGAAGAAGCATAAGAAGTCAGAGTGGGAAACGGTCCCTTCCTGTCACACTCAAACTACAGAGAAAGCATGAGGGCCTCAACATGTCTCTTAATCTCACTCCTGATGACTAGATTCTGAGTTTGGTCTGGTACAACCCAAATTTCCAGGTCTGTCGTTCATGTCCCAGCAAGTAGCAGCTTCAGGGATGCTATGCTACTTATATTTAGCACACTTGTGTCTCCCTGTGGTATGCCCTCGTACTTCAGTTATCCTCCTTTTAGGGTGCCACCATCTGGTACGCCCTCTGTGCATTTTGTGCATCTTGAACCTTGAGGTTGAGCTTGAGGTTCTAATTGGGCTCCGGTGCCTCTCATTGCATGGTTCGTTTCACATACACATAGGCACTGGTGTTGCCGATGCAGGAAGAGGTGCAATTTCCCTATAGTAGTCTCCAATTCGGACTGCTTTCTCTCGACCAAGGCTGCTCTCCAATCCCACTGAAGCACAGCATTTAGCCAATCCTTCAGATTTCGATCGCTTGCCTTTACCACTCGACAGACCTCATACTTTACATCAGCTCTTTGGATTAGATTCAGAAAATACTAGGTTGAGGGGGTTGAACTCGCTATACAATACAGTGAGGACAGTTGGTATTTCAAAGTACAGAATGCCAGAGGTCTAAACCAGTGTTTCCCAACCTGTGGTCTGGAGACTCCTTGGTGTCCGCAAAGCCTCCTCAGGGGGTCTGTGACTGCTTAGAAAATTAACTAATATTAAGAGATTAATAAAGTGCATATAAATAAGGTAGCTAAATGTACAATTGAAAATTTTAAAACGTTCTTTAAATGTCTAGAAATCTGAAATTGGGGTCTAAATTAGTATCCTCGGATTGATTTGTGAGAGCTGTGCAGGAGCATCAAACAGAATATGGTATGGACGATGTGTCGCTCCAATTGAATTTAGAAATGCTCCAACCTTCCTATTACAATTCAGAATTTTACTTATTTTTATGTTTTATTTGTTTACAAATTAAATAAAATGTGTTATTGTTAGTGCATGTGTTTGCTGGAATGCTTGTTTCTGTATTTTCTGTGTGTATTTTTTTGCAGTTCAAATCATCAACAATGTTTCGGCCTGGATCCCCAACTTCCAGTAATGACTCAGTGGGAGGACCCAGGATTGCAATAATTATTAAGTGGGAGTCCCTGGGTTCCAGTAATGATAAAGTGGGAATCCACAGACGTCAAAACGCTAGAAACCACTGGTCTAACACTCCCTCAAAGACAACCGGTTGCATCTCCCGTGCCTCATTTGCTGTGGTCGTGACGCGGGTGACAGAGATCTTTGACCAGTATCTCCCTACAGTGGAGGTTCTGACTACCTGATGGAGGGTCTACAGCCCGGCCAGGCATCTACTGAACTTCCCCCTACCATTCAGTGAGGCCTTAACAGATTCCCTTCCAGGTACTTGGGCAAAGCTATATTCTGGGTCCCTAGTTAACAGACAGGTAGCTCTTGGCCATAAATTGGCACTGGCCATCTTGCCTTTTTAACACAGCACCCTACACGAGGTCCAGGCATCCATCAGCATGGTCTACCCAAATGTCTATACTATGACCTGATTGTAAGTCAAAGCACATATAAACTTTTGGCAAGCACATGTTTTTTCATCAACTAGTCTTGCTTTGCGCTCAGTCAGTGCCAGCTGCCTCCTCAGCTGGTACAGTCATGGTTTAGGTCAGTGGTTCTTAACCTTTTGGCTTCTGTGGATCCCTACTTTTTCATTACTGGAACCGGTGACCCTTACATAATCATTATTGAAATCTGTGAACCCCCTCACACATTACTGAAAGCCAGGGGACACGGCCTAAGCATTTGCAGAGATTTAAACAGTACGTAATACAGAAATAAGCATTCATCAGACAAATACACAAATGAGGTATTTTATTTAATTCACAAATATTTAAAAAATCTAAATTTTAATGAGAAGTTGGAGCTTTTCTAAATTCAATAGAGGCCACTTATCGCCCCTACTATATTTTGTTTGATGCACTTGCTCTGTTTCCACAAATAAATCTGTGGTTACTAACTTAATTTTTAGTCTTCAATTTCGAACTCCTTCACATTACAGAACATTTTTTAAACTTCACTTTTACATTTTGCTTCTTTATATACACTTTATTAACCCGGGATTTAATTTTCTACGCAGCTGCGGACCCACTGAGCAAGCTTTACAGACCACCAGGGCTCTCCAGACCACAGGTTAAGAACCACTGCTTTAGGGGACATTGGTAGTCGAATTCTGCTGGCAGTTACAAAGGTCCTAGAGGCGTCCTTAGCTCACACCATACAAGATGACCAGTATGCACAAAATGTGTTTTAAGTTCTGGTCTCAATACAAATGACTGCTAGTGTGTTGCCTCGGCATCAGGCCTGTATGAGGTTATCCAACTTCTCTGGGGGGGTCCAGGCATCTTTAATGGACATGCTATTTGATGACTCTCACCTTTTGGTGAGAAAGCGGACTTACCCTAGAAAGCTTTAAGAAGAGTTATTACAATATGGAGCAGTGGAATACAAAACCTTTACAAACCCCCCACATAAGTGGTCAGTCAGCATAGTTGGAGATGCTAGAACAGACAACACTACTGCTGCCAAGGAGTGTACAAATGTGATTTTGTTTAAGACAGTACCCAATACAAACTAGTCTAATAGTCTGGAGCACTCTGATATATCTCATTCAAGACAAGTATTTATATTTTATTTGTTTCCATTTATTACTACACACATAAGTCATTAGCAGTACTGCCAGACAAATTAATGTTGCCTTCCAAATAAATTTCCTTCAGTCACCAAAATGCCTGTTGCCAACAGACCTGTGATACACCATACTATCGCCAGTATAGGGATCTACACTCGGACGCCAACATTGTCAAGGTTTCTTGTCATGATTTGAAGACTTGTCAATGTCGGTGTGCATTTGTATCTTTGTTACTTATGTAAATTGAAACAAAATTTAAATATTTGTTTTTTTTAGCAACCAGACATCCATCTATGGATTATTGTACACTATGCACTGGCACAAGTTTGTTGCTTGGTGCAGCACCTGTCGGATTGACTAGCAAAGAGCTAAGCTGTCTGAACTGGTGTTTTTGTTCTTGCTCTAGTCATTGGCACTGTTAAAGGTTATATGTTGGCTCTTTCAGCTTTTTTGAAGCTGCCAGTTTAACCCTCTTTGTTCAAATTACCTGTTGTGATGAGATTTCTTAAAAGTTTACAGCTCGTTTCCTCCAAAGGCCTTTGTGATACCACAGTGGGACTGAAGATGTTTCACTTTTGTAATGTGCACTCCATTTGAGCCATTGCACAGCTGTCCGCTACATCTCATGACCCTAAAAACGGTCTTTCTGGTCACAATCACATCAGCTTGTCACATGAGTGAGCTTCAGACCCTCTCGGTCCATCCGCATTATACAAGGTTATTTCAATACAAGATGATGTTGAGAACTGGAGCTGCATTTTTGCTGAAAGTAGTAACACCTTTCCACATCACTTAGGCAGTCACTCTTCCAACTTTCTTTGCCCTGCCTCACTCCTTGAAAGAGGAAGAGCAACTCCATTTTAGGGACCCCAAGAGAGCCCTCAGTTTCTACACTTAATTTACCAAGAACCATCAGGTGGACATTCAACTGTGTGGGCTTCATGGGAGCAGAGAAGGGCAAGGTAGTGCAGAGAAGAACCATCTCTAGGTGGATAGTACTCTGCATAAAATCTGCTAGCAAGGAAGCGGCCTCCTGAAGGATTGAGCTCATCCCACTGCAGACAAGGCAACTACACTAGCATGCGGAGTGCCTTTCCTGAATTTGTCAGGCTGCAATGTGGACATCAGTGCACACATTCACTAAGCACTACTATGCCGGCAGTTGGGTCCTTCGGGATTGCCAGTTTGTCCATCCGATTCTGCAGGACTTTGTGATCTGAGCCTTTCTGCTGCCCATCCATTGTGGGATGTACTTGTTTGGTTTCTATTCAGAAGGTGATGAATCTGTGGTTAGAAGCATCAGAAGAACAAGTTACTTAACTTCAGTAATCCTGTAATGCTCTTTCTGGTGGATGCTCTAGTGTAACTGCAGATTCCGCCCCCCCACCTCTCCCACTCCCCCCCCCCCCCCCCCCCCCCCCCCCTGGTTCCGTAGAATGAACTGTTTTTTTCTTCCATTTAACAAGGTCCCAACTTCGAGATCTTCATATTGGTCAAACCTCTTTTTTAATGGGTTCTGGGACTGAAGGCATGGAAAAGCTTAAGAAAGCAAATGACATCAGTGTGCCTGGGTGGCACTGGTCTGCATTGTTGCTTGTCACTTTCGCAAAAGAACGACGGTGGTGCTGAGTTGCTCGACACTACCTACTGGCAGGAATACTGCTTTTGAGTTCCAGCTCCAGTCTGATGCCTGGGGGACTATTCACAAAGTGAGGAATCAGTGGTTAAGTACTGTATCCACCAGACAAAGCATTACCTATTCTTCATTTTCAGTAGATGTTTGACCAGCAGCAAAATAGGAATTTGGGCATGCATGACCTCATATCATCTGATGAGAGACTCTCAAATAAAACTCCTGGTGACAACAGTGGTTGGGTGGGGGGGCTTATCACAGGGGGCCTCTTAGTTGTAGTAGAAGAGGGAGATTAGGCACAACTGCCAGTGTCAGCTGAGGTGGTTTGGCATACAACCTCTACAGGTATGTGCAGGACCTGCCTGCAACAGTAGAGGGTATTGTTGGGTGCACAGTGCTATAAATCTGGATTCAAAGCCGCAGAGTGGAAAGTTGGGCACAGTGCCTGAAAGACCCAGAAAAAAAGTAGATTGGACACAGTACCTTAGCCACAGTATAGAGGAAGATTGGGCAAGCATTGTAGTGAAGGAAAATGCTGGGCATACACAACCTCAAAGTAGAGTGAGAATGTTTACGGAAGACATTGGTGGTAGATGGGTGTATGGGTTTTTGGAGGAACTTAGTCCATGCTAGATGTTATGAGTTTGTTATTCACAAATTCTGGCACATAATGATTGTTTTTCCAGCTTGCTACATGAAATAAGGTGCGATTGTTGACACATACAAATGAATGGCATTCTGTGAAGAGGGAATACTTTATTCAGTTCTGCTCAAATTTTGATGTTTTGAAACATGTGATGCTTTTTGTTTGAATTTTTGTTACTGGTGATTAATGATCAACTTTGCCTCTTCAGGCGACAATGCTATTCGCTGAGCTGACATACACACTAGCTACGGAGGAAGCAGAGCGCATTGGTGTGGATCATGTGGCACGAATGACTGCCATGGGCAGTGGTGAGAATTCCACAGGTAAGGACTTCTCTGCCTCCCTGGTACCATCTTTCCTTTTGCCCCTCCATGAGCCGGACAGTGTTGCATATCCAATCACAAGGAAGACCACCTACCTTTCCAAGACATGGCTGCCTGTGGAAGCATTAGTCTATTCGTTCAGTTACATGCAAGATTTCTTGCTGTACTAGGAGAGACTCCCTCTTCATTGCACATCATGTGTTATTCGCATTCTGTATTGTGATATCAAGTTTCAGTATGCCATGTTGGTAATTTTCTTCAAACCTCTATCAACTAATGAGCCTGTAAGCAGCTGTTTTCCTTTAGGAAAGCAGCCCAATAAGGAACAGCTACTCCCAATCACCCACTTCTCCGTAAAACCAAATTGCAAAATCTTCATCAGGGATCTAATGCTTCCTATGCCTTTTTATTCAGCCACTTAGAGTGTAACTGTGCACCTGTGTGAATACACTTGTGGATTCTGGGCCTAATGCCCTCAGTATTTAGCCTTTGACTTTTACTGTCATAGAGGGTCCAGAGTACTTTTTACCACTTCCTGATGGTGAGAGGTACTTGGTTATCTGAGACACTCATTTTAATTCCCATGCTGGCAGAAGTAGATTTCAGCTGAATGGGACAGTTCTTGTTTCTTCTTTCAATATGATCTTCCTTTCACTCTATTCTCCCAGTCAGTCTTTCTCATTGTTAACCACAAGCTTAATTATGTGGCCATGGGTGTTCCACCTTCCCTCCAACATTCCCTTTTTGTGTGCTCTTTTGTGCTACCCCCAAAAACCCAACATTCTGTCCCCTGTGTTGGAAATATCTAGTTTTGCCTTGTCGTTTATTTCTGGATTCACATGCTGTGCATTACTTCTTAGTGCTTTTTTTTTAGTCCTTTTTTTGTTTTTGTTGTTGGGCGTCAGCGGATTTGCCCATTTGGTGCTTCCTGTGAAGTTGTCTCCCCCTCTGGAAGCTCCCACCTTTGATCAGTCTTCAGATTCTTTTTTCTTTCTGCCGTTGGGTCTGGATGCTTGGCTAAAGGCTTTCCTATATGAAGAAAGAAAACTTTAAAGACCTTTGTTGATGTTCACTGAAAGATTCACCGAATCTGAAGAAGAAACAAGAAAATAAATACCTTAGGAATAAAGAAGTGGAATTCCCTAAAGGGATTTTTTGTTTTTTACGAGAAACCAGGTCGGGGGTGGCCCTTGGTGGCCTAGTTGAAGACTCAATTTCAGTTCTACCCAAATTGCCATCACAAGTTTACACAGAAGGATCAACACCCAGTGTACAACCTTTGCCTGTCCTTTGGACATAGGGCCGAGGACTGCAACGCTTGTGCAATATTCATATTGAAGCGCTGATGGTGAGGTAACGGCAAAGACGAGCGCAGCATACAATGCAGGGGCAAGGTACCACTACATCCCTCAGAGCCCTGAGATTGTCGAGCAACAAGGAGGAAAATGTCATCAAAGGAGCCAAGGGAGAAATATAAGACGCTGACTTGAGAATCATTGACGTAGAAAACCAGTCAAGCAAGAAAAAGCAGGAGATAAGAGAGATGCTGGAAAGAAGGGTCTGAGTCACAAAAATCTGACTCTAAATAGTCCAAGAGAACCTTGGAGTTAAAACACTAGCCGACCAATGGCAGGGCCCATGACAGAAAGCCCAAAGGAGTCCTCGAAAAGGGACACTGCTGGAGGAAAAGCTCCTGAAAAATCCCAGTGGCCGAAGGACAGTCAAGAGAAAGACGCTTCATGAAAAAATAGAATGCTCAAGAGAAAGAGCAGCTTGAGGACAGACACATTGTCTAAAGAGTCTAAGACCTGTTTGAACGTCACCGCCAAAGACCAACCGGCAGAAATTGAGAGAAAAGGGAGCAGCCTAGAGGCCGCCTAACTCCAAAAACGTAAGTAACTCAAGACATTTAAAGGTTTTCGAATTCCATCCAAGACCTCGACGGCAAAAGAACAAGGGGGGAAAAAAACTTTGAAGATATCGAGGCCCTTTTGACCCCCTGAACCTCAAGGGAAGAGGAGGAACTCTTTTACAAGGAAGAAGAGGAACAATTGGAAACCTTGTATCAGGGCTCAGCAGAGTCGCAGTATTCAAAGTGCCACTTTCAAGACCTAGAAACAGTCTCCCAGAAGAAGCTGTTGACACTTACTTATTTGTCAATGACCACTAAATCTGCAATCATGTGATCAAAAAGCCTGCTGATAAATACAAGCTCCAACTAGAGGAAATTCTGCAATCCTGTTTCCTCCTAGAGACACTGATACCATCTCAAGCCAGGAACCAATTCCTGCCAATGCTTCTTAGTGTGCTAGATCAAGGGAGAGAAGCATTCAAAGAGCTCGCCACTTGTAGAGCTGTGACTAGGAAGACGGAGAAGAAATACAATATTTCACCCAAGGACCCAGCTTGCATCAAGGGGTCAGTGCCCACATATTCCATCATTATTGCAACAGCACATTAGAGCTAGGATCCCTTCCACATCAGGCCCACCTCCATATGCAGAGAGCAGGAGGATGGACCTCATGGGATGCAGACTCAAACGCAGCGTTGCAAATCAGTGGCGCATTGTGAACTCTTGTGTCTTACTGAATAGACATGCCTACCAGCATTGAGAGGAAATAGGTGAGGTAATGAAACTTCTTCCAGAACAATATAAGAGAAGGATCGCACATCTGACAGAAGAGGGAAAGAATATGGCGAAAACCTGCCTAATTCAGCCCTTTATGCAGCGGACACCTCAAGTGTCTGATGGTACCCTTACGCAGGCACTCATGGCTGCAAATGTCAGGGTTTGAATCGGAAGTACAGGCCAACATTCTACGCACCCCATTTAATGTAGAACTGTTTAGGAGCAAAGTTGCTGATATTTTACATCAACTCCTAAAAAGACAATGAGACAGCAAAGTCAATGGGTACATTGCAGGTCAGAGGAGGTGGTAGAAGAGGGGCCATACCATTACAAAGACCTACAAGAAGAGGCAGCTTCCAGCCCGGGTCCTCCCACCAAATGTTTCAAGGGACCACTGTAACAGTAGCAGTTCCAACAGCAAGGACACAAGTCGTTTCGGGGAAGAGGTCAGCCTCAGACAGGAGGTACAACCTCCACCAGCAAATGACTCAAAGGAGAATTGCAACCTCTTGCAAACAACATCAGCAAGAGGTAACATAAAATATCACAACCTTTCACACAACACCAGTGGGAGGCAAAATAAAATAACTCCTCTAGGAGTGGAGGAAGATATTTTCAGACAAACTGACAGTAAACATCATAAAATTTAGAAATTGCATAGAATGGTTAGGGATACCTCCACCAAGGATACAAAAAAAAAGATACATTCAAAGGAATAAATCTCATGTCTACTCAAAGTGAAGGAATCGCTGGAAAAGAAATAAATAGAGAAAATCCCCAAAACAGATCATCAAGGGAACTGCTCAACGTATTTCCTAATACCGAAGGTAGACGGATCCCTTTGGCTAGTTCTAGATCTTAAGTTCATAAACAAGTTCATAAAAACAAAGAGATTCAAAATGACAACCTGACAGGAGGTTATCCTACAATTGCAAAAAGGGGATTTCATGACAATAGCTCTATAAGGTTGCTTACTTGCACACCCCAATGAATGCAGATGCAAAGCACTTAAAATACCGGGAATTTGTGGTTAAAAAAACTAACCCAAACTCTAGCACTGAACTGGTAGTGTTTTTTTGTTTGTTTAAGTCAGCTCCAAGGGACTTTACAAAGTGTCTAGCAGCAGTAGCAGTTCAGTTCAGAAGACAAGGGATACATGTTTACCCTTACCTAGACGACTGGTTAATAAGGGCAAACTCACACAAAAAGTGCCAAGGACATATACAACCGGTAATAAGGACACTATTCATATTGGGTTTCTCAATAAACCTAGAAAAATCATCACTAATACCATAACAAGAATAATTGTTTCTGGGAGCAAGGATCAATTAAATACAGGAGAAGCGCGAACATCCGGGGGACCGCTGCAGCAGCCAGCAAACAAGGGCAGGAGCCCTTTAAACACAGCCAACGCGCTCCCGCCCAGCGGGAAGCGCGAACATCCGGGGGACCGCGGCAGCAGCCAGCAAACAAGGGCAGGAGCCCTTTAAACACAGCCAACGCGCTCCCGCACACGGGACGCGCCCGGGCCTAGGGCGGGCCCGTCCTGCGTCCGGATGAGGCTGGGCTGGGCCTACTCTCTTTCATCTACTGTCTAAACATACCAAGTAAGTCTTAATTTATATAACGTACCGGCATCCCATAACTTTACAGTCTCCTTGGGGAAAGGAAAGCTGCTGATTCTCTAGACCCTCTGTCAGACCGTAAAAAGCAGAGGAAGCGTACTGTTAAACTGGTCACTAAGCCTAAAAAACCCTTCGAGGAGATAGATCTGCTGTTTGAAGAGGTTGAGGCGATATTAAACTGTTCACCCAATCACAATGGTACCTCCTTGGGAAAAAATGCCCTAGTCCCACCTGGGAAGATACAAGACTATTTTAAGAAAAGGACAAAGAATCAAGGTTTGGATCTAGGTTTGACCAATAATGGAACAACTTTACCAATAACGCACCTGCTACCTACCCCTCCCTCAAATGATATAATAAATACGACAAAGGTATTGGTGCACAGGTGCGGATCTCCCCATGCAGAAACAGAGGGTAACATCCTTAACCCTGTTATATCACCAAGTCCTGTGATCAAACTGATCTCGAACATACCTTGTAGAAACCGGTTTGAGGCCCTAGCTGAGGATGATGAAACTCCCAGAGTTCTTGACATAACTACAGATGACATTAACAATGAGGCAACATCTTGCACCCCAAAATCAGTACCCGTCTCCCTCTCAACGCATCCCGCCACTGATCCTAGTAATGTCCTTATACTTCAGAGAATAGAAGAAGTTAGGTCCCTGGTCTTACAACTGGCCAAATGCTTCCGGGAGAACTTAGACTATGGATGCAAGTGCAACTTTAGGGATGAAGGGCGAATATAGGCCACACAATGCCTGACCCAACACTATCAATCCGGCTTGCACAGGGGGGCCAGGCTACTGATCTTCAAAAGGAGAAGATACATCGGGCTGGCTCAGATGGGAACGCAATACACTCTGAACCCAACATTACACAGGCAAACCAGCATAGTAAAAGACCACTAGATGAGGGGAATACTATGAGAAATCATAGTGCTATTAACACACTCCCCCTAGGGCCCTCAAACTATCTGCCACTAAAGAGCTGTAAACAGATCGATAATCTCCCACTCAGGTGGTTTTATCCCATACCTAATGCCAGCGACCAACTCGCTCCCAAATCCTCTTCTGGTTGTTTTAGTGCCCCTTTATACCAGATGTCTCCTCACGATTCAGTTATATTGTTTAAACCTCAATGCCTCAAACTTGGAACAAATACTCTCCATTTAAAACAAGTGCCGAAATTGCCACCAGGTCTCAGTGAGGACCATGAGTCTAGGGTTAATAAAGTAATCCACTGGCTACGACACCAAAGAAATTGTCTATCAGTTATACGTTCGGATATCTGTAACACCAAGCGGTGGTGTCCTTCAGGGTCAATCCACGACGTAATTTCAATCGAGTTTTATGATAGATCCCTGGTAGAAAATCTTATTCTGTTCAATGACCGAACTCTCCATCTTATGGGAAAAAGAAGGGGTCACATCACCTTACAGACAACACTGGAGATGGAAGGTCAGCCACAAAATTCTGGTTACTTATGTAACAATGTAACTAGTAATCATCCAGGCATGTCGACTCTATCCGGTCTAATCCAGTATGACTGGCAATAGCCCAGGGATCAACTCTTGGGACTAGTTTAGCGGAACCCAGTCGGATGATTTCTGATGGACTTACTGACACAGAGTTGATCCCTGAGAGGCCCAACCTACAGCTACAAAGCCCAGTCTTTGAGGAAAAAGGCATATCAATTATGACATGGAATTTAGCTGGCCTTGGGAGGAAATTAGACGATACTGACTGGTGCTCGTACATCAATACCCAAGACATATGTCTTTTTCAAGAAACATGGGCTGAAGAGCCGATTACCCTAGACCAGTTTCTTTCCTTTAATGTGGCTGCTCAACCCTCCTCAAAACTGACGGGTCGAGCCAAAGGAGGAGTTTTGATGTTAATAAATAAAACTGTACAGTGCACATATAAGATTTTAAAATTCTATAGTCCAGATCTGATGGGGCTACAAATTACGTTTCAACAGAATTTTATCATAATTTTTGTTAATGTTTATGCTCGTTCGGTTTCGCGAGGGGTTGAGTCCCAAGTTCTAAAACAGCTTCTTGATTTTTTTAGACACCTTACAATCAACCTCCTACCTAATAATAGCCGGGGATGTAAATTGCACCTTTGAACCCTCTGTGATACTAACTGGTCTCACAGAGGATGAAGATCAAACATGGGGGATTGCACAGCTGACTAGTGACAATAATTGTATTAATTCTCGTGTAGCTATCCAACTGGCATCCCTTTGTCTGAAACATGGTCTCAGGGCATGTAATGGTCGCATGCCCTCTGACCTGGATACTGCACCCACTTTTAAACGTGGATCAATTACAAGCGTAATAGATTATTTTCTAGTAGATGTGAGACTGTGGCCCTTTCTGAATGACATGAAGGTGGATGCTAGAACCGAAAGCGACCATTATCCTCTGCTACTCTCTATGTCAGGTGACGTTTTTGGTAGGACCTTGAACAAACAAACTACCTTGGTCCCAATTCCTACCATGAACATCACATCTATGAAGGTCAGGTGGCCAAAGGTCCAGTCAAACCCTTATCTGCTACGCGAAATCTATCAGGCTTTTATAGATATTTTTGCTCCATATAATAACTATGATTCCAATGACATCCCCTTCTTATCCATACATGAAAATATGATCATAAGATTACAATGTATATTCTATAGGAAGGTTGGGACAAGACACCAAGGAGCTACTCATAGCTCATGGTTTGGCGAGTCCTGCCATACGGCCAAGAAAGCACTAAAAAGTGCCCTCTTGGAAGGAACCCATGGGGAATTATTAATAGCCAGACGTACTTACAAAGAATCCATTACCCAAGCAAAACAAATCTGGGAAGACACAACCTGGCAGGAATTGTTGAACGCTACCCAATCCAATAATAAATTGTTTTGGGAATTGTTAGGTAAGCGAGAGAAAGAGGGCAGGACTGGTGTGAGAAGCCACATACAGCCAGAAAAAATGGGTCGAGCATTTTTTGGGCTTATATAAAAAAATTGAGACCCCCACAATTCTAGTTACAGAGGAAGTAGGCCAAGACTTTCACTCTACTTTTGATGAGCATCATGGACCAGCCCCCCTTGTAGGGGGCTCAGAGGATAATAAGAGCCACATCTGCTTTACTATTAAAGAAACAGCCAATGCTATTAGCTCATTAAAACTGGGGAAAGCTCCAGGTCCAGACAACATTCCGGAGGATCTTTATTCGTCAGAACCAAAAGTCTGGACTTGGTACATTAATACACTCTCCAATAAAATTGCCGAAGGGGGGCAGATTCCCATGACATGGAAGGGTGCAGAAATTATCCCCATTCATAAAAAGGGTAACGTAAACCTCCCGACAAACTACAGACTAATCAGCTTAATTGATAACATCCAAAAAATATTTGCCAAGCAACTCCTAGGTAGATTAACTCATTGGGCTAAAGATAAGAACATTCTTTCCCCCCTTCAAGCTGGATTTCGACCAAGGACCAGTACAGTAGACCAGGTCTTTAGACTGGCCATTCTGTACTGGAAATATACAGCCCTGGCTAAACAACCATTATACATCGCTTTTGTTGATCTGAGATCAGCATTTGATCTAATCCCGAGAGAAAAATTGTGGGAGGTGCTACAAAAAAATAGGGACTTCAGTTAATCTAATCCAACTTTTGAAGCGGTTGCACGAGGACACATATGCGCAGGTGGGATGGGGGAACCTAGGCGAACTAACAGACAAAATCCCCATAAATAGGGGTGTTCGCCAGGGTTGTGTGTTGGCACCATTTTTATTCTCTATTTTTATCAATGAGGTTGTACAGGTTTTAATGACGTGGCAGAATGATGCCCCCACCCTATGCGCCCAAAAAATACCAATCCTTCTTTTCGCTGACGACTCTCTTCTTATTTCTAAATCTCCCATGGGCCTCCAAACTCTTATTAATAGATTTAACTCCTTTTGTCGAGATTACGGCCTAGAGCTGAACCATAAAAAGACCAAATTAATGGCGTTCCGCTCAGGAGCGCGGAAGAAATGTACTATCAATTTAGAAGGAAACCTCTTGGATAAGGTTTCTTCCATTGATTATTTGGGTGTAAGGCTTTCTGATAATCTGAACTCGGCAGAACAGATCAATAAAAGTGTGGGTCGCCTGCAACATGGTGCGGCATCAATCCTGCGTTTCTATAGGGGTACGACAGCAAAAACTGTCTCCCCAGCAATTAAGATCTACATTGCTAGAGCACAGGGTGCCGCCGCTTACGGAGCAGAGGTCTGGGGTCTTTCTGACTGTAACAGGCTCACTATAAGTGAGAACGATTTTGCGAGGTCCTTGTGTGCCTGTCCTCCTAGTACTCCATTGATACCACTGTTTTTAGACCTGGGTTTGAGACGCATAGCCGATCTAATCATTTTAAGACCTTTATTATATTGGATACGACTATGGATTAATCCTGAACTAGATGTTTACAAGACCTCACTCCACGACCTGTTAAAGTGCCCCAACTCAACCTCTATTCCTTGGATTAAACATGTATCCAGTTGGTTCAACAAGCTTGGCCTTAGCCACTTCTGGGAGGAACCCCTCAAACTAGAAAAGGCTCACTCCATTGTGCTGAAACGTACATATTGGTCTTATGTATGTAACGATTATATTACCTATAGAACTTGTGGCACTTTAACAAACCGCTTCACAGATTTTAAGTGGTACCCACAATTTGAACCATACTTAGACAATATTCCCGACATCCTCGGCAAAAGTTTATATGCCAGATTCCGTTTCGGGTCATTACCGTTGAAGGCATTGACGTGCAGATGGGGTGCAAAAGCAGATACAAGTACATGCCCAGTTTGCGGTGCAAAATCAGAAACGGTTGAACACTTCATGTTTTTTTGCCCTGCTTACTCCCTTCCTAGATCTAAGTGGATCCGCCACATTTGCCGCGAAATGGGGATAAAAGACTGTGCCTCTGCTTTGAGGATTTTAAAAAGTCACCATTCTACGGTTTTAATAATTGCTGTTAGTAAATATTTATTAGTAGCATGGCGAATACGTAATTCCATTGTAAGGACTGTGTTTTAATCCAGAGCCCCGCTTTTTACTCTTTTACTGTTATAAGAATTGTAGGAGGGGGGTTGAAATCATATGTGTATTATATGTTCTGAGAATTTTAATTGGACTACGTTCTTAGGAATCCATGCCTAATTTTATTATGTATTATTATTATTACTACTATTATTGGTTTTTTTTTTATTTTTTATTCTTACTATTATTGTATATTCGCTTTGATGATCGATTGATCGAATAAAGCATGTGTGTAAATAAAAAAATAATAAAAAAAGGGCAAACTCACACAAAAAGTGCCAAGGACATATACAACCGGTAATAAGGACACTATTCATATTGGGTTTCTCAATAAACCTAGAAAAATCATCACGAATACCATAACAAGAATAATTGTTTCTGGGAGCAAGGATCAATTAAATACAGGAGAAGGTATATCTCAGCTAGAAGAGAATTCAGTTACTGTTGCAAGAAACTCACATTTACCAGGAAGGGCAAGCTCTGACATTGAGGACAGTGGGGAAATTATTGGGGAAAATGGCATCATGCGTCCCTTTAAACCCATATGTAAGACGGCACACAAGACCAATTCAGGAATGGCTATGGAATCAATGTTCACATGGCAGAGTGAGTTGGGAGGATGTAGTGGTTGTCACATTAACAGTACAGCAGGAAATGTTGGGGTGGAGCAAATCGCACAAGGAAGAACAATTACACAACTAACTCCAACAGTAACCATTACAGCAGATGCCTCTCATTCGTGATGGGGAGCTTACATGAGCACGCTCAAAGTACGAGGAGTCTGGAAGAAACAGGGTACTGTAATACACTTCAATATCCTTGAACAAATGGATAATGGAACAACGCATGTGGGAACCACACATGCCTTAACGCGGGTGGAACAACAACTGCGTTGTTACCATGCATTCCTTTACCACGCATGCCTTTACAATGATTTTTCATTGTAAAACATGCCTAGTAAAGGCATGTGTGGGAACGGCATGCGTGGTTCTATCATGCTACCTGCCCTAAGGCCCAAAAGTAACCCACACCGAATACTTAAACTACCCCGGGCCCCTCCCCACCCGCCTTAAAAACAATACCACCCCCACCCACCCTAAGCCCTAAAACCTTCCTTGACCCCACCCACCTATCTTCCCTAAAAACAAAACCACCCTGAAACTGCCCCTAAAAACAAATCTACCCGAAACCCCAACCCACCCTGAGCCCTAAAACCTTCCCCGATTTCCCCCCCACCCCTAAACAAAAAATAGCCCAAACCCAGCCCCAGCACCACTTACCTGACTACGCCCTCTCCCGATGCACCCAAAAATAAAAACATCCCCCCCACCCTGCCCCTAAAAAGATACAAAAAAGCAAAGCCATCCATCTGCCACCACTAAAAACTACCCCAACCTTGCTTGACCCCCCCCCCCCCCACCCTAAGCCCTACCCTTAAAAACAAAAAATCCCAAATACTCCGCCCCTTAAAAAAAAAAAAAAAGCCCAATACCCTCACCCGAAGCCCTTCATCCACACCTCAAAACTAGCCCCACTTGCCTGACTGCATCCTCTCCCGATCCATTCTGCCCTTTTCTCTGTCTTAACCATGCATAAGCGTAGTTCAGCACATGCGTGGTTAAGGCAGAGAAAAAGCCATGCGTTGTTCAGGCAAGCGTGCTAACACTTGCGTGGGAAACATCTGTGTTGTTCCCAACCAGTTGTTCAGGATGTTTCCCTTCTGGAACCAAAGATGGTCTTCTAGGCTTAAAAGTATTTCACAAAAAGTTGTTCGGAAAATCAGTTTAGATTCAAACAGACAATGCAACAGCAATGTTATAGATCAAAAAGCAAGAGGCGACTTGATCCTTTACTAGCCCAGAAAATTTGGAAATGGGCAATTTAGAGATCAACAGAAATTACAGCAGTTCATCTACCTGGCAGACAGCTTGAGCAGACAAGCAACGTGCTCCCATGAATGGGAGATCAATCAGAAGATGATCAACCAGGGCTTCAGAAATTGGGGAACACCAAAGATAGACCTATTTGCAACTCCAGAGAAATTAAAATGCCAAAACTTTGCGTACAGACAACGATTTTGCCAAATCATTAGGGAATACCCTGTTAATAAATTGGTCCTGGACATTTACATATGCTCCCCACTCCCAATACCACTGTTACACAAGGTGATAAATGCTGGAGAAGAAAGATGACCCTAGTTCTAGTGGCACCACAATGGGCAAGACAGGCATGGTTTTCAGAAGTCCTAGAAATGGCTCTGGGGAACATTCTAAACTTACCAGCACAACCCGACTTATCAATGAAATGAGGAAGGTTACTACACTTAGAACTGTAGTCTTTAAGCCTGGCAGCCTGACTCCTGAATAATTAGAGCTCAGTCATTTAAAACTACTGGAAAACACAATGTTGGACCTCAGAGAGGCATGAAGGCCAACTTCAAGGACATATTACATTGCCAAATGGAAACTATACTCCTTATGATGTCTAAAGACTGGTCTATTAAAGAAAAAACAAAGGAAACAAGAGTGTTATAGTACCTAACACACCTGCTAGGATGCAAGGTAGCATATTCATCTTTAAAGGTACACTTAGCAGCAATAGTGGACTATGCAAGAAGATACAGGAAGAAATGTTCACAGCACCAGTAGTCAAAAGATTTTTAGAAGGGGCTAAAAGAATAGCACCAGCAAGAAAAGTACATGCACCCACATGAAACCTGAATGTGGTAGTAACTCAATGTGATGCAAACACCTTTTGAGCCTCTAAATAAAGCCACACTTTCACATGATCACATTGAAAACTGCATTTCTTGTACCATACCATCAACTTCGCAGAGTGAGTGAAATACAAGCACTCGCAATCCAAGAACCATGCTTACAAATTCACAAGGACAGAAGTCATGAGGACAGATCCAGTTTCTACCCAAGATAGTGTCTCATTTCCTCATAAATCAGACTAAAAACTATACAAATACCAAGCAGAAACAAGCAGAGAACACTACATACGCCAGACACAAGGCAAGCAATAATGTACTACATTGAAAAGACAAACAGGAAGGCAAGTCAGCTATTTGTCTTTTGCAGACAATAAAATGGGGAAGGCAGTGAAAAAATGGACCATTGCAAGATGGATCACACAAACCATCCAAATATGTCAAATGAGCTGTGGTAGAACTGAATTCAACCCCAAATGCACACTCAACAAGGAAGAAAGGAGCAACGATTGCCTTTCTAGCAAACACTTTGTTACAATATATGTATGGCAGCAACATGGTCTTCACTACACAGGTTTACGAAACACCACTGTTTCGACATTCAAATGAACAAAGAAGCACAAGTTGGACAAAAGGTACTAAAACATCCGTTTACAAATTTAAACCAATCTTCAACCCAAACACTGCAAAAATAAGAAACTGCTACAAAATCAATGCACAGTATGTGAATCCACAAAAGATTCATACTACAAAACAAAAAGATTCTTACCTAAGAGAGTAGTTTTGCAGCTTGAAGAATTTTCTGGATACACAAGCGACCCATCCACCTACACCAGGAAGATGGGAGAAAGGAAAAAGAAGAAAGGGCACAAAAAAACAAATCTGGATGGCGACCAAAGGTGGCTGCTTCCAGAGGAGGAGACACAATGTCACAGGAAGCACTAAATAGGCAAATCCGTTGACGCCCAACAGCAGCAAAAACAAAGAAAGGACTCAAGACAAATTCTAGACCGGACCCCTAGATAGCAGACTGAAGCACGCAAATCCAGCGAATTCTTCAAGCTGCAAAACTTCACCTACAAATAAACTATTTGATACAGCTCTCTTCACTTGCTGTACATTGTAAGTATTCTCAAATCCCCTATTCTCCCTTCCTCTTTGTACTCACAGCTTTTTTCCATCCCCATCTCTTCTAGTGGCAGAGCACCTAATCGCCCAGCACAGTGCAATCAAGATGCTCCACAGCCGCGTGAAGCTCATCCTGGAGTATGTGAAGGCCTCGGAAGCAGGTATGTCTGCCCCACCACAAAGCCTTCACTCTTTCTTCGTTACGGGCTGAACGTAGACTGCAAAGCACAGATTTCCCTGTAAACATTGATACCACCTTTCCTGTAGCATCTCCCAACATGGTTGAGGCGTTCTCTTCCTTAACCATTTGTATCTTACCATAGGCCTTGTCCAGTGACGTAACAGCATGAAATAGATGGTAAAACTACTTTAAACTATGTAGCTAACCACTGTGCTATAAAGCCTACCTGGCATGATAGTGCATTTTTACAGTCGTGCTATGCTAGTCTTCGCAGCCAGAGATTCTTCTAATGACTGCAGCAACATTCAAAACCACTGTTTATGTCCAACTACTGTTAGCACACACAGTTTTTTCCCCATCGGTCTACACAGAAGAAGATCATATCAGGAGCCAGTTAGACGTGTATGTTGATTTTAAGGGGAAAGGAAGGTTGATGAACTTAGTTATCTTTCTTTCCATAGAATGTGGAGGCATATCAGTAAGATTTGCTTATGTACCGACAAAGAAAAATCAGTGCATTATTCTGCAGCAAGCTTCAAACTACTTTAACATTGCTAGACGATCCACCCAGTCACGGACAGTCTGACGAGAAGGGTGGTTAGTAACCTCTGGTTTTATCCATTATCGACTACCCTCTACCTATTGGAACTGTTCTCTGTTATTAGATCATGCTGACCAACTGACTATTCAATATAGCATTTGGCTGCTGCAGCTCTTTGGTTCATTTGGAGAACCTGGGCAGCCCAAGGTTTTCCCGTGTTCAGGCACAATGTTTTATTTTGTATTTTATAACTGGGCTTCACTCTACAGTTTACTTTCTATTTGCTTTTTGGTTAAAATGGTCACTTACCTGTAATTGTGTTTGATTCACTCTGTGTGAAATTAAGTGGTTATAGAAGTGTAAGTAGCAGGTAATTTCACATATTTCATCTAGTTCTCATGTCATAGGTTGTTGTTGTCTCTGCCGGTCTCCATTTTTCCCTGCCCTCCGCCTAATGTGGTGTTTTTCCGTCTGCTGTCAGGTGAAGTGCCTTTTAACCATGAGATTCTTCGGGAGGCCTATGCCCTCTGTCACTGCCTTCCTGTGCTGAGCACTGACAAATTCAAGACTGACTTCTACGATGTAAGTATACTCTTATTCACTACAATGGCCTTAGGTTGACTTTGCAGGCTGAACCAGGGCCCTTTTGTGGTCACATAGCTTTAAAGTGACTTAGAAGAACTTTCAGGGGAAAAAGGGGCCTAGAAATGTCTTCTGCACGTTTAAATAGTGTGGAAGGATTGCTTAAACAGATTTGTTAATTAATGCAATACTAAATGGACAAAGGTGTCGCTAGAGTGGGACTGGCTGGGGACCATGACTCAGCTACATTCCGCTTGGCCCCTCTTTGTGCCCCAAGCACTAGGTCCAGTAGCAAAGCAAATTATAATTTCAAAGAAATCATGATACAAGTTGTTTAACTAAGCCTGCAGACGGAGGGAGGGCTGTAAGTGAAGAAACAGAAAACACAAGATATAAAGAAAAAGGACACAGACACATTTTGATGTGTACGCGCAGACACTGCTTCTGTTACCTTTGTGTGCCACACACCCCCTTTCAAATTATTTCTACAGACACCACTGTGAATACTTGCCAGTCTTATCAGGTTATAATCAAAATGATCTCTACTACTGTGTGTTTCTTCTGCAGAAGTTCTCGGATTCTGCATAAGGCAGAATCAAATGTTTTCCAAACAATAGTGAAAGAGGTTCTTTGGAGCTGCGGGTGACCCAAATATGGACATTCGTAGCTGCAAAAGACTCCTTTGCCTTTGTCCTACTTGATTTTGCTTTACAGTTTGTAGGAAAATGACCCTTTTTCACATGGTTACCCACACTTTTTGCCTGGTATTCAATGCGATTTTGACTGAAAGTGCACTGGTTCATGCAAATCGGTCCCCAGTGCCAAATCTTTCCCTAAAACTGTGCAGTTGTTACCTAGTGGTAAACCTTTGGCTCCACTTTAAGTCCCTAGAAAATGGTATGTCAAGTACCTAGGGCCTGGGTACTAAAGAAGGCCCACAAGGGCTGCAGCATGTATTGTGCCACCCTCAGGGACCCCTCACCTGGCACATGCAGACTGCAACTAAAAGTGAAAAACACAACATGCCACGACCCCAACACTGCATGCGATATATGCAAGTCACCCCTACAGCAGGCCTTACAGCCCTAAGGCAGGGTGCATTATATTACATGAGACCATATCTGCACGAGCAGATATACCCCTGCTATGTCTTTGTCGATTCTTAAACATAATGAGTGAACAGGGAAGCCATTTTAAATATATGTGCTGGACACTGATCTGTACAATTCCCCCATCTACATAGTGGCTTCACTGAAGATTCGGATGTTTGGTATCAAGCATCTCATATTAATAAACCCTCACGATACCAGTGATGGATTTATTAATACATGTACCGAGTGGGCATCTTAGAGGTGCTCCCTGGAAAAACCTACAGTTTACCCGTGTGCTGGCTGACTAGTTCGAACTAGCCTGCAAACAACAAGACACACTTCTGACCCCGAAGTGTGAGCGCCTTTGCTCTCGGGTAGACTGAAACAAACCCTCATCTGGCAGGTGGGTCGGCACACCCTTCCCAAAAGGATGATCTGCATTCCAAGACACCAGGCTTCAAAGAAGCCCACCACCCTTGATATGCGGATCTGGCTTCGCTCAAAGAAGAGATGATGACCCCCTGCCCCAGGGCCTATTTGGCACCTGGACAGGCAGGAAATTTCGTGCTGACCTGAACGACACTCCAGAGACGAAGAAGGCAAGAACTGAAGACCAGTGACTGACTTAGCTCCAAGCCTGCCTGCCGACTTCGACAATTGCGAGAAAGCTGCCTTGTCCTCCAGTCAAAAGCCCAGGAAGACTTCCAGCCTTCAACCCAGCACAAGGAACTCCTGGGGAGCTGCTTCTCTGCACTTTTGCAAGCACCCATGGAAAACTGAAGAGGGCTCTGGACCGCCAAAACCAGATGCCGGACAGTACCACTAAACCCATGCCCCCCTAGCCTGAGTTGAAGTGGGCCAATGGTGTCAACGTGGTCCCCAGCCTCTCCAGAGGCAAAGTCCATTGTGGGTCTCCCCACTGCAACCTTCACATAGATGCCTGCAATCTTATTGTGCAGGCCCCCATCAACCGTGACTGCCTCCGGTGACTGCAACTTGACGGTCCACTGCACCTCTGCACCCGGACACCCCCGACCGAGGAGAAGAGGACCACTGTTCTCCCTGCATTCTCCAAGCTTGAGACTTGAGCGAACTTGTTGGTTCAGCCAGACTGGTCCCCCAGCCTATGCATGCACCCTGTTGCTATGGCCCCCCTCCACCTTAACTGCCACCAGTGACGGAAACCCCCAACTGTCCAATAACCCTCTGCACCTGGATGCCCAGACTGAGGAGAGGAGGACCACTGGGGTCCCTATGTCCCCGAGCATCTCAAGAATTGAGGTCACTTGGTGGTTCTCCCTGACTGGATCCCAAGTCCTAATCTGCAGCCTCTTTTCAACTAGACCGATCCCCATTGACTAAAAGTGGTCACCCAATGCTGTACTGCATCACTGCACCTGACCGCCCCAGTGCCACCCGATGTGACCAGTTGGTGTGGTCTTGGACCTTGCCCCATACCTACTTTAAGTCAAGGAGATTGGCCTCGTAAGTCACTGTACTCTGTATGCAGTATTTGTTTTTAATAGGGTAACATTGCAGCTTTCAAGAATTGCACTGTCAACTTTTCTAAACTAAAGATTTTTCTTGCAAATGTATTTACCTGATCACATTGGTTCTGGTGGCAAATTATATATAAAGATAATTGTTTTTATTGTAAATTGGTATGGATCTCCTTATTGAGTCTTGTCTCATTTATTGAATGTGTGTATTTGCAAATGTCTAACACTCCTCTCTGATAAGCCTAAGGCTCCTCGACCAGACTACCCACTAAAGCGAGCACCTTGGGATTGCTAGAGCAAGCACCTGTCCACTAGTAAGGGAACCCTTGGACTCACTGCACGGTATATCTCATTTTGATATACCATATAAAGAGCCAGATTATTACACAGATCACCAAAAAACCTGAACAGATTGACTACACTGGCTGACTAGGGCACCTATATGGGGGAACCCATTTCTGTTATTAATATCTGCAACCATCAAGGTGGAGCTAGTGGTGCCTCAACCTGCACGCCTTCTCGATATTCATAGGTTTTCATGGCGCCACACTCTTTTTCTTGTTTTCAAAAATTAACCTGAAACATCTGAAATACCTCATCAGAGTTTATAACCTCCACTACCAAATGTAAACTGGCAATGCTCCACTCTGATAACTGAATAAAAGAGGAGAGGACATAGCAACGACAACCGTAGAGCCAACCGGTTGGGAGCTTGATGCATAGATGATGTCCCACCTCCATGGTTAAGTACATCACAAGTCCCTAAAACTGGAATTCCATTAACTTTGTTCATACAAACGAGTACCTTATTATGGGGTCTTGTAGATTACTTTTCAATGCCCCATGTGAGACCTTATGGTATATTTTTTTAACTTCTTTTTACAAGTGAACTTTGTGTTTTTAGGCCCTTGTTGCTTTTGTACAGAGGAGTCCTTCGACCAGTCACATTGCCTTGGTCTTTCTTTTCTCTGTCTTGTGCGCCTTTGGTTAAGAGATTACTCCATGTGGCCTGGACACATCTTTTCCACTTAAGATTTTCTTATGCAAATTCTGTTAGCCCAACTGGTAAAAATTAATTGGAACTTGTAAAACTCCAGGAGTTTTCCAATGCACTAGGTCAAAACTTAGGGCTGAGAAAGGTCTTCTGGAGCCATTTTGAAATCATGCCCTTGACCTACTGAAGTGCTTTTTCCTTACCAACTGATTCATTTCTACACAACTCCTCACCCGCTTGTGGTAGAGAGAACGTCTCCCCTTCCAGCCCTCTCTGCTCTTTTTGTGCTGCTCCACCTCACCTCCCAGAATCAAACACTACCCCCCTTCTATTCCTCTCCCCCGTACCTTTCAGTTCCTGAACTGCTTACCATCCTGTACTGCTCATGTTATGCACCCTTCTGTCTTTTCCTTTCACTGGAACACTTTTGTTTACTCTGAAATGTCATTCATTGCTAAAAATGAGTGTGAGTAATTCTGGGAGGACATTCTAGAAGATCAGGAGGCTGCCTTCACCTAGGGGCGTATTCCAGATGTAGAAGACCTGAAGCAGAAGCACCCTTTGAGGTGCCCAGGTGGTAATACCCCCCCTCCTAGCGGTGAAGTTCCCGCAGGTTGGTGAAAAGTCCAGCTGCAGGGTCTAGGAGCTGCAGAAGATCCTTAGTGTCAACTATGAGCTATCCCACATCAGTCGCCGGATTGCAAGAGGGTCAGTGACCAGCGACGCCACCAACAAGCACTGGCCAATGCAAGCAGGAGCTGAAGATGTATTTGCAAGTTATTGGGGACCAGCAAGGTCCGGGGGAGTCAGGGCTGGCCCCCAGCACACAAGGAGGCCAGCAGAAGTCATTGGAGCCCCCATGAGTGACCCACAGGTGATGGACACAAGGAGGCCTCAGCAGGACAACAAACAGAAGTCCCACATCGCAGGAGTTGCAGAATGGAGATCGCTCTTCTGATTGCAGAGTGCTGGAGGCTGTGGCTTCTCGGTGCTCGAACTTCTCTTGGAGGAAGAGTCAACAAGCCTTGGCAAGAGCAACAGTGCCAGTGGCTGCAGCAGGTGCCCACCGTCCGCCAGGTGGATTAGGAGACGGGGGGCCCAACAAAGACCACAGAACCACCACCTGTGTGCAGATCCTTAATGTTGTCCATGTGACAGCAGGATCCACCAGCCGGTTGTCGTTGCCTTGAGGTGCCTGCAGGTGCAGGGGAGTGACTCCTTCACTCCAAGGAAGATTCCCTGTGCTTCCAGATGCAAAGAGTCCTTGTGACCCTAGAGGATGCACAGCCTTGGATGTTGCAGAATTCTTGCAGGATCCAGAGAAATAATGTTGCATTTTGAGCCTTCCCACCAAAAGCAGACTTTTTTTGGTTCCAGAGCAGACCAGCAGTGGTTCCAGAGGCCAGGAGCTGAAGAAGTCAGGCATGAGTTCCTTGTAGAGTCTTGCTCGATGAATCTGAGAACCCACCCCCGGGGGAGCCCTTAAGTAACCCTAAAAGGGGGTTGGTCACTCTCTGAAGTGACCCACCTTTCAGAGGTGGTCAGGGACGTCATCTACCTGGCCTAACCAGTCAGATACTCCCAGAGGCCTCTGTTTCCAAGATGGCATTCAACCCGCCATGTGGCAGAGCTCTGTGCACCTCCTAGGGTAGGAACTGGACCGGTGGGTGGTCACTCACCTGTCTTATGTGCAGTTTCACACGAGTGGGAAACAGGGGTTCCTGAACTGGTGCAAACCGGATTATGCAAGGAGGGCACCAAATGTCCTCTTCAAAGCAGTCTGGCGCTCAGAGGCCACCCCACCCCTTACACACCTAATACACAGGGGGGAGGTGGTCCCACCTCTCCCTTGCAGGAAATCCTTTGTGTCTAGGGTCGGCAGCAGCATGGGCTGGCAGCCAGACCCCATAAGGGTGCACAGGCAGAACTGGGGATCCTCTAAGGAACCCCCAGAATACAGGGAATCCCACAACTAGCACTGTAATCTGTGCAGTTGCACAATTCCAACATGTTTGATACCAAACATGCCTAGGTACAGAGAAGCCATTAAGTAGTTGGACCACTCTTATTGACCAGTGTCCACCACATACCTTAAAAGCCCAGGGAATGGAGTCTGGGTTTGTAGGGGTACCCTACTCATGCAAGGGTACCCTCACACTTGGGGACATGTACCCTGCCCTTGGGATAAAGGGCCTACCAGAGGAGTGACTTGGTGTCTAAGTGCAGTGACCAAGATATAAGGTAAGCCTTATATCTGTGGTAAAAGGGGGAATGCACCATTTAAAGTAGGCTACATTGGCAGGCCTGCAGGCAGTTTCAATGAGCTCCCATGGGTGGCACAATACATGCTGCAGCCCATGGGAGATCCCTGGTGTACAAATGACATGGGTATCCAAGTACCATATAATAAGGACTTACATGGGTGCACCAGGATACCAACTGTGGATATAAAAGTACAATTTTACCAAATTTTGGGGGGAGAGCACTGGCACTGGGGTCCTGGTTAGCAAGATCCCAGTGCACTACAGTCCAAAACATTCTAACACCAGGCAAAAAAGTAGGGGGCACTACAACCAGAGCCCAGCTTACTGCATCCAGCACAGAGTCTCCTGTCAACAGGACTTTCCCCCCCTTTTCCCAGGGTGCCTCCCCTTCTGTACCCCCGGAGAGGGAATCCGGAGGCTGGACCAACTTGGGAAGATCATGTTTTCTTTCTCCAGCCTGGCATTGCGGTCCGTGCACACCGCATGCCTTTTAGGCTGTTACTCTCATATGCTGTGCGATACGGTTGTGTAAGTGCTGTCAGAGGTCCCGGAGGAGACCCCGGCTATACTGTCCCAAGCTGTTGCTGATAGGAGAGACAATGCAAAGTTCACAATCAGATGTAGATTGGACACGACCGGCTCACTGGGCAGAGCGATTGCATCGACTGTGGCCCTTAGGCGCCAAACCTGGTTGAGGACATATGGCTTTTCGAGACATGCCCTTTGATGGCACCCGTCTCTTTGGAGACCAAGCAGACTCGGTGCTCAAGCGCTTCAAGGATTCTCGTGCTACGGCCAGATCCTTGGGCCTTGCAGCTGTCCCTTGCCCTCAGTCTGTTTTATGCCCCATTCATGGCTACAGAAAGGGCATCCCACCATAGCCGTTCCCCTCTAGCTACCATGCCGCACATGCTGCTAAGCCTCTGTGTGGCCATGGACTTGGGTTCAGCTGTCCTTATGGATCAGGGAGCCAATGGTCCGGCCAGTCCATCCTCCTACCCCATCCAAACCATCCACCTTCTCTGCAACTGCCGCCAAATCTTCCTAGTCTGATGGTTCGCCATCACCTGCTCCTCTGGCAGTCCTTCACGTCAGACAGGTGGGTTTGCAGATAGTCCGACGGGGCTACTCCCCCCTCCCTTTCGAGACTACCCCTCCATCCTTTCCATCCTCCTACAATTGGATGACAAAGGATCACTTGGCACTTCTCCGCGAGGAGGGGACTGCTCTCTTGGCCAAGAGAGCCATAGAGATGGCCCTGTGCCATAAGTGGGTCATGGTTGTCATTCCCGTTACTTTCTGGTACCCAAGAAGAAGGGCCTCTGCCCTATGCTAGACCTTCAGTTCCTCAAAAAGAAGTTCAAAATGCTCATTCTGGCTCAGGTTTTGTCTGCCCTGGACCCAGAAAACTGGATGGTAGTGTTGGACTTGCAGGATGCTTATTTCCACATTCCCGTCCTGCCTGCCCATAGATGTTACTTGCGGTTCACTGTAAGCCATGAGCACTTTCAGTTCACTGTGCTCCCCTTTGGCCTTATTAGTTCCCCTCAAGTGTTCACTAACGTGATGGCTGTGATCACAGCTCATCTGCATAAATTAAGGGTCTCGGCCCTCCCCCATCTTGAAAGTGGGCTCGCCCCAGGCTATAGGATCCCACCTCCAGACGTTGGCGGCCCTCGTGCCTTTGCTGGGGTTCACTATAAACGAGCTGAAGGTCACACCTGACTCCCTCTCAGATGCTTCTTTCCATCAGAGCTGTTCTGGGCACAGTGCAGTTTAGGGCTTATTTTACCAAGTGGCGAATCCAGGATATTCAGGTTATGATACAGATGTTTCAGCTTCTATCCTGGATTTCATTGAAAATGACTGGTGACAAATGCCAGATGGCATATGCAGGCTCTGTAGTGGGACCTGAAGTTTCAGTGGGCACAGCATCAGGATACTCTCTTGGGAGTGCTCCAGATCTCGGAGGGAGCTGCGTGAGATCTGCAGTGGTGGCTAACAAACCGCAATTGGGTCAGAGACAGATTCTTGACCCAACCAGATCTGACGGTAATGACAGATGCGTCACTCCCAGGATGGGGCAGTCACCTCTGAAAGGCGTCTGGTCTCCTGTGAAGTCCGGACTCCACATCAACCTGTGAAAGCTTCGGCCGATCAGACTAGCAATGAAATCATTTCTTCCCACTCTCAAGGGGAAGGTAGTGCAGGTGTTCACCACCTGGTCCTGCAACAAGCAGGGCAGAGTAAGGTTGTGTATTCTGTCAAAAAGCTTCTGCGCCTCTGGCCGTGGCTGGAACAGTAAGGTAAATCCCTCGTGGTTCAACATCTGACACGCTCTCTGAACGTCAGTGCCAATTAACTCACCTGACAATGCTTAGTCGATCACAAATGATGTCTCCATCCAGAGGAGGCACAAGGCCTCTTTCAGCAGTAGGGGAACCTTGGTTAGACCTGATTGCCTCTGCAGAGAACACGCAATGTCAGCAGAATTGCGCGTTGGAGTTGTCAAGGCGACTCTAACACGCAATGTCAGCAGAATTGCGCGTTGGAGTTGTCAAGGCAACTCTTGCTCAGCAGCGCTTTTCGTTGCAAGTGGAGCTCAGGTCTCCTATACGCCTTTCTGCCCATACCACTTCTGCTCAGTTCTCAAGAAGACCAAGAACGACAGGGCCCAAGTAATCCTTGTGGTTCTGGACAGGGCACAAAGAGTTGTTTCCGAGCTATTGAGCATGACCATCAAGCCTCCTATCCGACTAATCCTTCAGGAGGATCTTCTGCTGCAACAGCAGGAGTGGGTTCTCCACCCAAATCTGTCCAGTCTCCACCTTCTTGCATGGAGAATGATCGGCAGCAGTTGACAGCTTTTGACCTTCTGCCCGAAGTCTAACATTTTCTTGGCAGCCAGGCATCCCTTGATCAAAACAGTATATCCCTGCTATTAGAAGAAATTTGTGGCATGATGCACAGACAAGCCCGTTGACACCCCCGCACCTCCTTTGCCCCTCTTTCTGAGGTTCTATTGTTTATACTTTTGTTGGCCCAACAGGGCTCTGCTTTGGTCAGCCTCAAAGGTTGTCTGTAATCTATGTGTTCTTATGGCTGCCTGATCCGCCGTCTTTCTTTAATTCTCCTATCGTACATAGTTTCCTTAAAGGCCTTAGTTATTTGCTTCCTCCGTCCCCATTCATTATGCCCCAACGGGACTTGAATTTGGTTCTGACATTTCTGATGTACGCTCCTTTCAAGCCTCTCCAGAATTGTCCTCTCAGGCTTCTCACTTTGAAAACAGCCTTCCACGTGGCCATTACATCTGCCCATAGGGTGAGTGAGCTGCAGACATTGTCATCTAAGCCTCCCTACCTTTCCATTTATCCTGACAGTGGTGCTTTGCACTACGGCCTTCTTTCTATGTAAGGTGGTCACGCCCGTCCTTGTAGGCCAATCCATCACCTTGCCTACTTTTTATGCACCACACATCCTTCTAAAGAAGAGGACGCTCCACTGCCTGGACCCACAAAGAGCATTGGCGTTCTGTCTTGATCGTACTGAAGAGTTACGGGTGGATAATCAACTCTTTGTTAGTTATGTGGGTGCGAAGAGAGGCCCGGCGGTGCAGAAGAGAACCCTCTACAGATGGGTCGTACTCTGCATTAAAATGTGCTACTCATTGGCACATTTTCACATGCTCACTCTGCCAGAACTAAAGCTTCAACCACTGTTAGCATGTGCAGTTCCACTCTGGATATCTGCCAGGTGGCAAAGTGGGCATCCATGCACACATTTACTAAACACTACTGCCTTGCTTGTCAGGTCCGTCCTGCCGGATTTTCTGATGAGATCTTAGTTCGCAGACCCATCTCCAGGGATGGTATTACATGGGTATCTATTGTAAGGTAAGAAATCTGCAACTAGATGTCTCTATCAGATGGACAAGCTACTTACCTTTAACGCCTTAAAGACAATATCTAGTTGCAGATTAGTTACAGACCCACCAATTCCCCCCTGCTCTGCAAACTGATTTCTAGGGCCAGGGACTGCCCTTTTCAGGGCCCTAGTTTTGACGCACCAGTTGTAAATGTTCTTCATGGCTCTGCACTTCTGGCGTGGAAAGTTGTGAAAAGAAACTGACGTCAGCTTGCCAATGAGGCACCATATCTGGCGCGCATGACGCTGACAAAGGATGCAGAGCCCATTGACTTCACCTAACGGCGTCCATGGATACTGATTGAGAATCTCCAGATACATTCTGTCACCTGGAGAAAATTCTAAGGTAAGGAATCTGCAACAAGATATTGTCTCTACCAGATAAGGCATTACCAAAGGTAAGTAACTTGTCCTTCAGTAAAGCAGCCATTCTCACTTCACAGTTGGATTAATCCATTTAGTCCCCCCCATCTCTAATTCTAAGCTTGCCTGCTTTCAAAAGGAGGCAGATACCAGTGCTGCCCCATCATTTTCTGTTCCTCTTAACCCTTAGTTTTACCATCTTCTTAATCACCTGGTGCATTTCTGTTCACCCTCTCCTTGGCTCATTCGTGGGGTCCTTCAAATTTGATAGCTAAATATTTTTGGTTTCTCCTCACCCTATTCTTGCTATTTTTCACTTTAAATTTCTTTCATTGAGAAAGAATTGAGTGCGCTTTGAGTCGTAGAGGAAGTGGTTTTGTTTTCTGTTGGGGCTTCCACTTCGAAGCTATGAGAAGACTGCCAGTGTGGAGGGCCAATGTGGCAGGAGGAATCCTAAATTATAGAGACTGAACCCTACATAACAAGAAGTGCATCCACATATGACAGGCACGCACTCCTCCTAAAACTAATTTGCAACCGGAGCAGAGAGGAAGCGGCTTAATTCCTGTACCATGGCTGTGGTGCCGAAGACAACCTGGAATGAAGCACCCTTGTTGCGGGTGAATGGTTAAGCTAGTGCTGCCCAGCATAATTTGTATTTGTGTGTATTTGTAAAGCGCGTCCAGCCGTAGCATCGAAGCACTAAACGGAAAAGATGCAAGTGAAAGCAGAGAGAGGTGGAGGATCAACAGCAACATCTCAGGGGCAAGAAGTTTATAGGGTAACAAGCCATGTTTTCAGCTGTTTCCGGAAAGGCATGAATGTTTTTCACTTTCCTGAGACAGAGCGGGAGAGAATTCCATAGCTTAGCTGCTGCCACCAAGAAAGCTCTGTCACCCCATTTAGATTTCCTGCAACGGGGTCCTGAAGCCAGTTGGAGACTGGTGGATCTTAAGTGACGGCTAGGCACAGAACCATCGCAGAGTTGCACAAAGGTATTTGGAGCCCTGGGAATGTAGAGCCTTATGAGTGAGTGTAAGGAAATGTCTCCTTGGCATGGTTACCCCCTGACTTTTTGCCTTTGCTGATGCCAAGTTATGATTTGAAAGTGTGCTGAGGCCTGCTAATCAGGCCCCAGCACCAGTGTTCTTTCCCTAACCTGTACCTTTGTTTCCACAATTGGCACACCCTGGCATCCAGGTAAGTCCCTTGTAACTGGTACCTCTGGTACCAAGGGCCCTGATGCCAGGGAAGGTCTCTAAGGGCTGCAGCATGTCTTATGCCACCCTGGGGACCCCTCACTCAGCACAGACACACTGCTTCCCAGCTTGTGTGTGCTAGTGGGGATAAAAAGACTAAGTCGACATGGCACTCCCCTCAGAGTGCCATGCCAACCTCACACTGCCTGTGGCCTCTAGCAGGCCTTACAGCCCTAAGGCAGTGTGCACTATACCATAGGTGAGGGCATAAGTGCATGAGCACTATGCCCCTACAGTGTCTAAGCAAAACCTTAGACATTGTAAGTGCAGGGTAGCCATAAGAGTATATGGTCTGGGAGTCTGTCATGCACGAACTCCACAGCACCATAATGGCTACACTGAAAACTGTGAAGTTTGGTATCAAACTTCTCAGCATTATAAATGCACACTGATGCCAGTGTACATTTTATTGTAAAATACACCCCAGAGGGCATCTTAGAGATGCCCCTTAAACCTTAACCGACTACCAGTTTAGGCTGACTAGTTTTAGCAGCCTGCCACACACCAGACATGTTGCTGGCCACATGGGGAGAGTGCCTTTGTCACTCTGTGGCTAGTAACAAAGCCTGTAGTGGGTGGAGGCGCTTCTCACCTCCCCCTGCAGGAACTGTAACACCTGGCGGTGAGCCTCAAAGGCTCACCCCCTTTGTTACAGCACCCCAGGGCACTCCAGCTAGTGGAGTTGCCCGCCCCCTCCTGCCACGGCCCCACTTTTGGCGGCAAGGCCGGAGGAGATAATGAGAAAAACAAGGAGTCACTGGCCAGTCAGGACAGCCCCTAAGGTGTCCTGAGCTGGGGTGACTGACTTTTAGAAATCCTCCATCTTGCAGATGGAGGATTCCCCCAATAGGATTAGGGATGTGCCCCCCTCCCCTCAGTTAGGAGGCACAAAGAGGGTATAGCCACCCTCAGGGCTAGTAGCCATTGGCTACTAACCCCCCAGACCTAAACACCCCCCCTAAATCAAGTATTTAGTGGCTCCCAGAACACAGCAAGATAGACTCCTGCAACCTAAGACGAAGAAGGACTGCTGAGCTGAAAACCTGCAGAGAAGACGGAGACACCAACTGCTTTGGCTCCAGCTCTACCGGCCTGTCTCCCCACTTCTAAAGACACTGCTCCAGCGACGCGTTCCACAGGGTCCAGCGACCTCTGAAGCCTCAGAGGACTACCCTGCATCTAGAAGGACCAAGAACTCCCGAGGACAGCGGCTCTGTTCCACAAAGACTGCAACTTTGCTACAAAGAAGCAACTTTGAAACAACACACGTTTCCCGCCGGAAGCGTGAGACTTTGCACTCTGCACCCGACGCCCCCGGCTCGCCTTGTGGAGAACAAACACCACATGGAGGACTCCCCGGCGACTACGAGACCGTGAGTAGCCAGAGTTGACCCCCCTGAGCCCCCACAGCGACACCTGCAGAGGGAATCCCGAGGCTCCCCCTGACCGCGACTGCCTGCTTCAAAGACCCGACACCTGGTAAAGACACTGCACCCGCAGCCCCCAGGACCTGAAGGATCCGACCTCCAGTGCAGGAGCGACCCCCAGGTGGCTCTCTCCCTTGCCCAGGTGGTGGGTACCCCGAGGAGCCCCCCCTTGCCTGCCTGCATCGCTGAAGAGACCCCTTGGTCTCCCATTGAAACCTATTGTGAACCCGACCCCTGTTTGTGCACTGCACCCGGCCGCCCCCGTGCCGCTGAGGGGGTACTTTATGTGCTGGCTTGTGTCCCCCCCGGTGCCCTACAAAACCCCCCTGGTCTGCCCTCCGAAGACGCGGGTACTTACCTGCTGGCAGACTGGAACCGGGGCACCCCCTTCTCCATTGAAGCCTATGCGTTTTGGGCACCACTTTGACCTCTGCACCTGACCGGCCCTAAGCTGCTGGTGTGGTAACATCGGGGTTGCCCTGAACCCGCAACGGTGGGCTACCTTGGACCTTACTTTGAACCCTGTAGGTGGTTTACTTACCTGCAAATCTAACTAACACTTACCTCCCCCAGGAACTGTTGAAAATTGCACAGTGTCTAGTTTTAAAATAGCTATATGTCATTTGTGTGAAAACTGTATATGCTATTTTGCTAATTCAAAGTTCCTAAAGTTCCTAAGTGAAATACCTTTCATTTAAAGTATTGTTTGTAAATCTTGAACCTGTGGTTCTTAAAATAAACTAAGAAAATATATTTTTCTATACAAAAACCTATTGGCCTGGAATTGTCTCTGAGTGTGTTCCCCATTTATTGCCTGTGTGTGTACAACAAATGCTTAACACTACCCTCTGATAAGCCTACTGCTCGACCACACTACCACAAAATGGAGCATTAGAATTATCTCTCTTTGCCACTATCTTACCTCTAAGGGGAACCCTTGGACTCTGTGCATGCTATTTCTTACTTTGAAATAGTACATACAGAGCCAACTTCCTACAGTGAGGCAGAGAGCTTTAAATAAAATGCGCTTCTCCACAGGTAGCCAATGCAGCCGCCTAAGACTTTCACTGGCGGACACTGCCTGTAGTAGTTCCAACACCAGGCGAGCTGCGGTGTTCTGTATGAGTTGCAGCTTGTGAAGAGAGCCTTGGTTGATGTTCAACATCAAAGCACTGCAGTAGTCCAGTTTAGATATGACTAAAGCGAGTATCACTGAAATCCTGAGATCCTTCTGGATGAAGGGTAATATTTTCTTGAGGGTTTTAATCACCCAGAAACAGGTTTTCACTGGTTGACAATGCCATGTCTTTTGACCTACAGGTTAAACAAACAGGATCCCTACATTTCTCACTACCGGTAAAGGAGCAGGTAGGTCACCGCAGGATTTTGGCCACCAGTGAGAGCTGTTAGCACCAAAAAAACAATATTTCAGTTTTCTCACTGTTACTTTTTAGCCAATTCTGGATCATCCACTTGTTGATGTCATTCATACAATAGTGAAACCTATCTGCTACATCCTCCCAGTTCCTGTTAACTGGGATGATAAGCTGGGTATCATCAGCGTATGAGGAGACCTGAAAGCCAGACGAGTGCACCAACTTCGCCAGTGGTGCCACATACAGATTGAACAGGGTGGGGCTGAGTGATGATCCCTGGGGGACCCCACAAGGAAGTTGGAACGGGGCTGCTCTAAAGTCCCCACAGCTAACAATGGTATATCTTTCACACAGAAAAGACTCAAGACTATCCAGTGAGCTGTCTCTTACCCCAGCGTGATACAGACAACTCATCAGTTGTGGTGCGATGGTATCAAAAGCAGCCAAAAGGGATAATAATTCCAGACTGGTTCCCCCACCTTGGTCCATCATATGACGGATTGAGTCAGTGGTGGCAATAAGGGCAGATTCTGTGTTGTATGCTTTCCGAAACCTGTGCTGAGAGAGGTCTAAACAGTCATTTTCCCGGAGGAAACGGGCTAATTCCATACAGAGGTGCTTTTCTAGAATTATAGCCTGGGTAGGTAATAACAAGATAGGGTAGAGATTCTGAAGATCATTAGGGCCGCCTCCTGGTTTCTTTTTAGGAGGGATTACAATTGCTTCTTTCCAGGAGGGGGTGGGGGGAAGGTCCCGGTATTCAACACCTAAGCCAATTCCTATGCCTTGGACACCAGGTCAGAGGCAAGCCTCAGTGCTTTGGTGGGGCAGGTATCTTCTGGGGACTCTGACCTAACCCCTGACAGCAGTGCTTTAATTCTGTTTGCTGACAGCAGGTGGAAGTTGGTGAGTAGGGCACCGCTGTGGACCTCGGTGCCAACCCTTAAAACTCCAGATCCGAAGGATGCTGGGCAAAATTAGCTTTGATCTGTAAGACTTTGTTTAAAAAAAAAAAAAAAAAGTCTGCCACCTTGTCACAGAAGGCTTGGGAATTCTCTAGTTCTGGGGGGGTGGCCAGGAGGTAAGGTAGCAAACCACCCTAAAGAGTTTCCTAGGAGCCTTAGCTGCTTCCTTAATTTTAAGAGTGAACTATTCGGGTTTAGCTTTCCTAATCGCCTGTTTATAGTCCCCAAGCAGAGTCCTAAGCTTGTGTCTCTCAGCTGAGTTTTGGTCTAATTTCCATCTGCGCTCCTGCCGCCTGTACTGTCTTTGCAGGTCTTTGTGTTCCTTGGTATACCATGGGGTTGAGCCCTTCTTACTAATCAAGGGTCTAGTCATCTTCAAGGGGGCTAGAAAGTTAATTGCTGCCCTTATCCCTTGTTCATACCTATCCACCGAGGAGCTAAACATCCCCCTGTCCTGTTTCCAGCCACCCTTAAAGGCCTTTGCAAACTTCTGCTCCCCAATTCTACCCCAATGTGTGACCATCTTGGCCCCTGGAGGGATATAAGTGCGTTTCCCCCCTTCCAGCCACACTGAAGCATAGCAGATGATCAGACCAATCTAGGGCTACAGTCTCCATAAAAGAGCAGCTATCATGTTGTGAGAAAATACTGTCCAGGCTATGCCCTGCGCGGTGGGTAGCCGACGTAACCTTAGGGTCCCACTCAAAATGAGACATCCGGTCAAGGAAGGAACCGGTAGCACTGTCCTGTTTATCCTCAAGGTGGAAGTTAGTCGCCCAGCACGATGCTAGAGGTCCTAATAAGTGGTTCAGTAACAGTTAGCCAGGGAGGTAACAAAGCTGCACGGCGGCAGTTCAGTTCGGGAGGAGTAACGTTGCATAGAGGATATGAAGAATGTTACCCACGCCTTTCTGCTTCTAGAAACCTTTTGAGGGTGCCTCCAGCGCTGTCTGACGTGTGCGAGTCTTCCTACAAAGTGGCCCTCTGTGGCACTGTTGTGGGGAAGCTTTTCTTGCGGAGTTAACGACCCTGGTCAGCATGAGACAGTCTTCCAAGCATCTTGAAAGAAAAGGATCTGCATCTGACGTGCGCTTCAGCCAATAGAGTCCGATGTGGCGTCCAGGGGACTGTAGACCTTCATGTGGCTCCCTGTAAAATTGCAGGTAGTATATGATGCTGGGACCCTCTTTCACACACCTGCATAGATTGTGACTTCAGCCTCGATGCGTGACGGTACCAGTGTTCTGAAGTACTTGAGTTTCATTCTCCAGTGGGTGTTCATATACTGTAGAATGTGGCAAGGGATTCATTGTTTTCATGCTGTGAAGTCTTCTATACAATATATAAGTTGGGTTGCTTCTGCTTCCCCTCTTCCTAGTTTCTCTGGTATCTGTGTTAAAAGACCCAGTGTACAAGGCTGGACTGATGTGGTTCTGGTGACAAATATGACACAACAAAGCTAGTAATATGCCATCTGAATAGAATTTCTATATTGCTTGTGGTTTCAGTATCTTTGCTTGTATGTGTTTTTAGTACAACATGAACCTAGCAGAGCGGCGTCCAAGCACCTCGCGATTACATAGAGGCTTACAATCTCTGGTAGCTCTCTGCTCACCAGCAGCCACAACATCGTCAGACTAAGAAGTGTGGGGGGAAAAAAAGGAGGAAAAAACCCCCAGCAGTGCTCCTATTGAAGAATGAATTGAAAGCTCACCTCTTAAAAGACCACTGCGTCACAGCAGATTCACACACACCAGTCACCTCTCCTTCACTTGTTGGCTTTAGGCTTCTCTTTGACTCTCGCAGAACTCCTGTACCTGTTGACTAACTTTCCACTATGGAAATGCCACATAAATACATCGATTGATGTTTTTGATGATAAAAGGGGACTGTTGCTGCATCGTGATGTAGCGTTGCTTAGAGGTGCTTTTTGTCAGCTTTTTCCTAAATTGCTTCCGTCTTTGTTTTTATAAGGTGATAGAAGCAGTAGCCTGTACCCTTTTTCTTATAATAAACTGTTAAACCATAAATCTGTTTCAATAATTGCCTCTAAATATTTTCTCGTTTGCCACACTTAATTGTGGCCTGCTGTGGAACATTCCTTCATGGCTCAACTTGCGACCTTCTTTATAATAATTAACCCCTTCACTGCCGGGCCTTTTCCCCCTCCTGTGTCGAGCCTTTTTTTGGCTATTTGGGGCAGTTCGCGCTTGGACCCTCATAACTTTTTGTTCACATAAGCTACCCTCGCCAAATTTGCGTCCTTTTTTTTCCAACATCCTAGGGATTCTAGAGGTACCCAGACTTTGTGGGTTCCCCAGAAGGAGGCCAGGAAATTAGCCAAAATACAGTGAAAATTTCGTGTTTTTTTTTAAAAATGTGAAAAGGGGGCTGCAGAAGAAGGCTTGTGGTTTTTCCCCTGAAAATGCCATCAACAAAGGGTTTGCGGTGCTAAAATCACCAGCTTCCAAGCTTTCAGGAACAGGCAGACTTGAATCAGAAAACCCAGTTTTTCAACCCAATTTTGGCATTTTACTGGGACATACCCCATTTTTACGATTTTACAACAGAAATGGGCGTGAATCCAATGCTGGATCCCAGAAACCGAAACATTTCTGAAAAGTAGACAAAATTCTGAATTCAGCAAGGGGTCAATTGTGTAGATCCTACAAGGGTTTTCTACAGAAAATAACAGCTGAAAAAAAGAAAATATTGAAATTGAGGTGAAAAAAAACTGCAATTGTGCTCTACGTTTTACTCTGTAACTTCTTCCTGCAATGTCAGATTTTTGAAAGCAATATACCTTTACGTCTGCTGGACTCTTCTGGTTGCGGGGATATACAGGGCTTGTAGGCTCATCAAGATCCCTAGGTACCCAGAGCCAATAAATGAGCTGCACCTTGCAATGGGGTTTCATTCTATTTCTGGTATGCAGCAATTGATTTGCTGAAATATAAAGAGTAAAAAATAGCTACCAAGAAAACCTTTGTACTTCCAAAATGGGCACAAGATAAGGTGTTGAGGATCAGTGGTGGTTTGCACATCTCTGAATTCCGGGGTGCCCATACTAGCATGTGAATTACAGGGCACTTCTCAAATAAACGTCTTTTTTACACACTCTTATATTTGGAGGGAAAAAATGTAGAGAAAGACAAGGGGCAATAACACTTGTTTTGCTATTCTATGTTCCCCCAGGTCTCCCGATAAAAATGGTACCTCACTTGTGTGGGTAGGCCTAGCGCCCGCAACAGGAAATGCCCCAAAACACAACGTGGAGACATCCCATTTTTTCACAGAAAACAGCTGTTTTTTGCAAAGTGCCTACCTGTAGATTTTGGCCTCTAGCTCAGCCGGCACCTAGGGAAACCTACCAAACCTGTGCATTTTTGAAAACTAGAGACCTAGTGGAATCCATGATGGGGTGATTTGTGGGGCTCTGACCAGGTTCTGTTACCCAGAATCCTTTGCAAACCTCAAACTTTGGCTTAAACACATTTTCCTCACATTTCGGTGACAAAGTTCTGGAATCTGAGAGGAGCCACAAATTTCCTTCCACCCAGCGTTCCCCCAAGTCTCCCGGTAAAAATGATAGCTCACTTGTGTGGGTGGGCCAGGTGCCTGCAACAGAATAAGGCCCAAAACTTGTAGAGATAGAGGGGATAGCACAGCGAGCTGATAAGGACATATTCTTCTTTTATACATCTTTAGGCTGACTCTGCTTTGGGGACCCACACAAGTGAGGTGTCATTTTACTTGAAAGACTGAGGGTAACGCTGGGGAGTAGGAATTTTGTGCTGGAGTGGTGATCGTACAAACGAAAGTCAGGAAAATATGCTTTTTTTAAGCAAATTTTGAGGTTTGCAGAGGAGTCTGGGTAAGAAAATGTTGGGGGATCCACGCAAGCCACACCTCCCTGGACTCCTTGGGGTGTCTAGTTTTAAAAAATGTCTGGGTTTGGTAGGTTTCCCTAGATGAAGGCCGCACCCAGGACCAAAAACATAGGTGCCCCCCTCAACAAACACAGGTAGTTTTTTAATATATCATTTTGATGTGTCCACATACGTCTGTGATGTGCCAAACACTAAAACTGTGAAAATAAATGCACTTAGGTTATGTGAAAAAGACCCCTCACCCACCCACCAACCAAGTTGGTGGCATGCTTCATCATCGGGGTCCCACCCGAGGCACCTAACGTGTCACAGGTGTGCTGCGACGCCTGATTACAGCGGAGCAGGTTTTGTCATTTTTACCACACATTCTGGTTGGATTTGGCACGAGGGTGAGTGATGGTTCAGTGGATCAAATGTTATTAACCGAGATTTCACAAAAATGAAATGCACTGTTAATAACTGAAAGGCAAAAAACTGAACCAATGACTCACAGCTCGTGAGCTGTAAAGCCGCAACAAGGCACCAACTGCTTTACAGTCCATTCACACACCTTTCATACATGACACGCACAAGACATTCACACCGCCAGCCACGGGCCCAGCACATTACAACACTTACATCGACAGACAGCGCCACTCAAGGGCCCATCACTTACATATGCCCACATGCCTGATAAAACAATCACACCAGCTGATGGAAGTGTGTGGACTGGTGTTTGGCTGGCCATGTGTTGCAGTAGCCAACAGCAAGTCAATATGTACACCCTCAGCCAAGCCCCACTCCACACACAATGGCATCACTTTTTTTTTTTTTTTTAACAAAGAAACCTCTAACTAATTAGAAATCATTACAAAACTACAAACACAAAAGCTCTAACTAAGTACATGACAGAAATGCTTACCATGAAACTGAACACATGAAAATACAAAACAGACATGAGTTTACACTCATGGTTGTTCCCAGTAATTCTTCTTGGTGTGGTAATTCTTAAAACCACCACCCACACACAGCCCAGGCTTTGAAATACAATCTGGGCAGTACATTTGAGTCTCCCTCCGGATACCTCTTCGAAAACACACTCTACATTTCTTAGCTGGAAAGTCTTTTTTGGGTGTGGGAGGAATGTGCTCAGCACAGTGGCGATCTTTCAATCTAGCCACATCCTCCACCACTGCTTCTCTAGGAACTCTGGCCTGTTCCACCACAATAAGGCTCTCTATCACTGACTCCTGAAATTTCACAAATGTCATCTTTGACTCTGGAGACCTATCCTTAAACACAATAAAAGCATTAAAAGTTGCTAAGTGGAAGAGGGGAATTGCTAACTTCTTATACCAAACGTAAGACTTACGAATAGCAGTATAAGGTTCCAACCTCTGATCAACTCTATCTACACCTCCCATGTGCTTATTATAATCTAAAATGCACACAGGTTTGCGCACTTCAGCAACCTGGCCCCAAACAGTCACGGGGGAAGTACTCATCATGGATGGTACTTAGCATGTAGACATCCCTCCTGTCTGAAAACTTCAAAGCTAGCAGCTCATCTTTCCGCAAGGCACTGCACTGTCCCCTCTCAAGTTTTTTTTACAGACAAGCTCCCTTGGATAGCCTTTCCGGTTACAACGAATTGTGCCACAAGCAACAGTGTCCACTCTAAACAATTCCTTGAACAACTGCACTCCAGTGTAAAAGTTATCTACATACAAATGGTGAACTTTGTTGAACAGTCGTCTACCAAGTTCCCACACAATATTCTCAGTAACTCCAAAAGTGGGAGGACAACCAGGGGGGTCAATACTGGAATCCCTACCAGTGTAGACACGGAAATTATACACACATCCTGTACTATCAGACAGCATATACAATTGAATTCCACATCGTACCCTCTTGCTAGGAATGTACTGCCTAAAAACCAAACAACCCTTGAAGAGGACCAAAGACTCGTCCACAGCTATTTCTTTGCCTGGAACATAGACCTCTGAAAACCGATCTACAAAATGATCAAGGACAGGCCTAATCTTAAAAAGAAGGTCAGAATCAGGGTGATCTCGTGGCAAGGCTAATGCATTGTCAATAAAATGCAGCATCCTAAGTAGAAGCAAATACCGATTACGACTCATTGTTGCAGGAAATATAGCTGTTGCCATCAAGGGACTAGTAGACCAATAAGAAGCCAGTGACTGCTTCCTTATCAACCCCATCAAAAGAGTCAAACCTAAAAACCTTTTCATCTCCTCCAAATTTGTGGGAATCCACTGGGCAGCTCTAGAGTGCGGCCTAAGTCTAGCAGCATTGTCCCTCAAATACTGCTCCGCATACAAATTAGTCTGCTCAACAATCTCTTCCAAAAACACATCATCCACAAATAACTCAAAGAAATTGACAGGCAAAAAGTTCTCAGTATTGACGATACACCCCGGGAGACCAGTAAGGGCAGGCAACTCTGGCTGCTCCATGTTTGTTGCAACCCAGAGTTCAGGTCTTCTAACGGGGAAACCTTTCAGCCCCAGGTTGCTGCAGTAATGGCACATCATTGTCCTCCTCTGAAACAGGCCCTTCATCTGCACTGAGTGTGGCTTCCTGATCAGAAGATTCCTCTCCGGCAGAAACTTCACTGCCAGAATCCCTCACTTCCTCCTCTGCCTCAGAGTCCGTCTCATAATCATGATCAGACAATGACTCAAAAAGCATACCAACCACCTGTTAAGCGGTCATCCTGCGGCTAGCCATGATCTTTCCTACTAAAATTAACTGGACAAATGCACCACCAACAACCAGCACTGTGTAAGATACGCAATAGTGTAGCTTTATTAGTAAGAGTTATAAACTCAAAAACTATACCGCTCACTTGCCTGAAAAAGCTTGAATCACCAGCAACTACTCTACACAGACACAGCAATCACCAATGATATCCCACTAAAAAGAAAGAAAGAAAAGCAAATTAGAAATAAGACAACACAAATATCATTGTGCACAAATCTAAGGACAATTTCACACAAACCTGCATTTAGTACACCACCTACAAACATGTCATTCATGCATGGCAACAATACTCCTTTGGAGTAAATTGTTTTTACTTACCTAAAACATGCAACTATGCAAACCGCAGGTCAACCACCGCCAAAACCGCAAGGAGCCACAGCAAAGAAAGCAAAAGCTTTGAACTAGAACAAAAAGGAGGAAAAAATTATCACAAATGTAAATACTTCGTCAGTTGACAAACATCCCACCATCAAGCATTTAGAAATTGGTGCCTAAGTGGATTCTGCCATAGGGGCAGATGGGCCTACTAAAAAATAGGCATATCTGCCCCAAGGAGGGCAGAAAATACCTTTAGTAGTGTCCACAAGGGCCCACCCCCAAACAAAAAAACAAACCACACACACACACTATCCCTGGTGCCTACGTGGCTTCTGCCCCCATTGGGGGCAGATGGGCCTAAAAGAAATAGGCCCATCTGCCCCCAAGGGGGGCAGAAATGGCCAACAGTTCAATGCCCCCCTTGGGGGGGGGTGCCCCCACATAAATAAACATATATTTTTTTAAATACCTGGCATTCTAGTGGTTTCTGCCCCTCTTGGGGTCAGATCAGCCTAAAAATATTAGGCTGATCTGTCCCTAAAGGGGACAGAAATGGCCTTGGTACACGTGCCCCCTCTCTCTCTCTCTCTCTTTTCTCCCCCCCTATCTATCCCTGGTGTGTAAGTGGCTTCTGCCCCCCTTGGGTGCAGATCAGCCTAAAAATAATAGGCCGATCTGCCCCCACGGGGGGACAGAAATGGCCACAATAACGATGCTCCCAAAAGGGAGCGACCCTTGCCCAAGGAGCCGCTCCCAAGTACAAGCATTTACAAAATAGTAAAAAAAAAAAAAAATCCCTGGTGTCTAGTGGATTCTGCCCCCAAGGGGGGGCAGAAATGCCCACAATAAAGATGCCCCCAAAAGGGAGCGACCCTTGCCCAATGGGCCGCTCCCAAGTACAAGCACTTACAAAATAGTAAAAAAAAAAAAAAAAAAAAATCCCTGGTGTCTAGTGGATTCTGCCCCCCTTGGGGGCAGATCGGCCTAAAAATAATAGGCCGATCTGCCCCAAGGGGGGGCAGAAATGGCCACAATAACGATGCCCCCAAAAGGGAGCGACCCTTGCCCCAGGGGCCGCTTTCCGATGCAACACTTTACAAAATATACACACAAAAAAAAATCCCTGGCGTCTAGTGGGCATTTCTGCTGCCTGATCGCAATGCGATCGGGCAGCAGGAATGCTGAAAGAGACACCGGGGGAAAGGAAAATCGTTTCCTTTCCCCCGTGCCTCTTTGGCCCAAACCCCCCACCCGCCGGAGGAGAAACCTACCTGTTTCTCCGTGGATCGCACTGGAAGCAAAGGCTTCCAGTGCAACCAGCACTGGGTAATGAGGTCAGCGCGCTGGTGTCCTTACAGGGGGGTGGAAGGGGAAGGCCTTCCCCTTCCATTCCCACCTTGGGGGTGGGGGGGGGAACCCCACGGAGGGAGCGCTAGCGCTCCCTCCTAGCTCCGTGCCGAGGACGTAATGGTTACGTCCTCGGCACAGGAGCAGTGTGCCACGGGACGTAACCGTTGCGTTCGCGGCACAGAAGAGGTTAATGATCGATTTGTATCAATGTTGCATCCTCTTTTGTAGGACATTCGTCCGTGAAGCACTTTGGAAAAAGCTCTACATAAGTGAACTAAAGAATATAAGTAATTAGATCAAATCGGATGTTGCGAAATGCAGTTGTTCTAAATAAATGTTTTAGAAAAACAAAATTGGATGAAGATATTTGGGGAAAAACATTCATATATGAATGGCTTTCAAAATAAAAACGAAGGCATGAAGAGTGGTGGTATACCACCCAGAGAATTGCGCCACCCACAACCTGTTATGTCTTGAACCAGAAATCTTGTGTCCACAAACTCCAAACCCAATATTTATGGGCCCACATACATGAGGCCGGTTTCATTAGGCACAGATGCACACCAGTGAAAGAGAACACAGCCCAGCTTCACCCGACCCCCTGAAGCATCAAGAGGGGCAGCATATCATACCTCCTCCAAACAGGTCTCCTGCCAATGACAGAGCCCAGGGTTGTGGGTATTCTCATAGTCCCACGTGCCCATCCCAATCCTAGTGTCACAAGCACCACACAGAGGGAGCAGACAACTCTCCACATCCACCCCTCGTCCCAGAACCTGTCTGTGCACTCACTCCTTTCACCTGCTTTGAGCTGGTGGAAATGTCTGTTGTCCCTTAGTGTAGGGCATACCCCTCCGGATTTGGGGTTTCCCGTCCCGCTGGTGTCCCCACTGAAAGATCCACCAAACCTGTAATGGGGCATTAACTGTTGGGGTGCTTCAAGTTGAAGAGGAGGGATAGCTTAGGGCCATGGGTGGATGTTAATGGGCTTTGAGGGCAGAATGGAGTTTCCCAAATTGTAGCAATATTTTAAGATTTTTGTTGAGAAATACAGATGTCCTATATCTTCGGATTGTGACTGGGATGGAGTGAGTAAAGGCATTTATTATGTGGATCATCTATATAGGTCGATTACATGCAATGAAGGATTTATTTTGGCCCATCTCTGGATCCATGTTGAAAACATGTTTTGTAATGAAAAATGCTGAGAATGGTTTTCCTCTCTTTGAGAGAGAACTTCTCCATCGGGTTCCTTAGTGTGGTGTGCGGTAGAAAACCTGACAGTTGGAATTCTGGCGAGGGAAGGTTTGAGGTTGCTGGTCCCAGTTTTGCTGTAGTTTGGATCATCCATAATAAAATGTATAGGTTACTAAATTTTATGGTAAGTTCCAAGTTATTGAGTGTAAGGTGTACACTGCTATGCTTTCATTGTTAACGGGGTGTCCCAGGATGGCAATGGCTAATGATTCAGGCATGTGAACCTATTAAGGACACCAATGCATCAGAATTGGAGTTAGAGGTAAGTAACCTTTTTCCTTCTGCCAACACAGAGTAATTTGAGAATTTACTCTAAAGAGGGTGCTCTGAGAGATTTTGCCTTATCTTATAGACTGCAGTTTGTGGTGCTTTACTTCTGCAGAGGGTGCTGTTAGCAGTTATTTTATTATACACAGTACTGAAAGATAGGGTTTGGTTTCTGCAGAGTGTTCTTGCGGTTTTTCTACTGCAGAAGACAGTCTGCAGATCAGGGTAGCTTCCTAGGCAGAACCAAAACCCTCACGGGGCACAATGATGATGGCTCTTATACTTTTGAAGCTGCTGTAAGAAAATGTCTTGTGCTTTGTAGGGTTTAGTGTGAGGGTACTTTCTGATTCACACTGGTCTGTTTTAGATGGGCTTGTATTCTGTACAGGGCCGTTACACAAGCTGCTTGTGTTCTGTAGTGGCTGATTTCACAGGTGGCCCTGTTCTAGACAGGCCACTGTAGTAGGGGACCTTGTGTTCTGTGTAAAGATTATTGTAAGTAAGGAACAGCAGTACAGAATTCTCTTGTAAGTAGATGTGTGGCACAGACAGTACCTGCCACACCACATTTCCTCACACCATCTTTTTCTCTTGTTTTCCCTCCAGCAATGCAATGATGTTGGGCTGATGGCTTATCTGGGGACCATCACCAAAACCTGCAACACCATGAACCAGTTTGTAAACAAGTTTAACATCCTGTATGACCGGCAAGGCATCGGGCGGCGTATGCGTGGACTCTTTTTTTGAACACTCACCGTCGTTCCTACCGTGACATCAAGCACTTCCTTCAAGCCATGGAAGTAGGGTGGAGAAGTTGGAAGAACAACAGACATTACCTTCTGAGATAAGCTGTCTGTAGGGCACAAACTTTGGACACGTGAGGATTTTAGATGTGCAATTCTCATGAGGGGTTCTTTACAGATTGAACTATTACTCTGCCTCTGCAAAGCAATGACCCCCACTGTGTTCATCAGGTCTGATTTAAGGAACTGGCCACCTGCAAGTCTCTTGGTTCCTAATTTTTTTTCCCCCAAGCTGGTGACTTGTGCTGACCTAGTGAACATCACAGAAGTTATCCTCCTGTTTAATAGCCCAAGTCTGCCTTCCTTTCCTAATTTTGAAGCCTCACCGCTGTGATAGGCTTTTTCTGTTCATACTGAAGGAAGCTCTAGCTATGATAGCAACTCTCATTCTCTTTGCCATTATCCCTGGTACCTGCTGTCAATGCTGTTTGTCTTACTTCAGTGTGAGAGGCATTCTGTCTTACTTCAGTGTGAGAGGCATTCTGTCCATCCATGTCCTTGCAGCCATTTCACTGTTTGTTTGGTTGTTTTTCCCCTCTTGGTTACATAGTTTCAAGGCTGGGTCTCCTGTTATCGGAGTCAGACTGCTGGTGCTTCCAGTTGTAAAAAGAGAGCGAAGCAGAGTCTTGGAAGGCGAATGACCATGAATATGCTCACATAAGGAAACTCTAACAGAGATCTATGCTCATACCTGTTGACTCTGAGTATCAGCCTTCATTAGCCAGGCTCCTTTTCGGACAGGTGGCTGCTTTCTCGGAGGCACCACCATACATTTGTGTTTCTGTTTGTTGGTCTTTAAATATATTGAAGTAAATCAAATATCTTGTGTGTTCCTTCCAAGCTCTATGGTTAAACATTGTGACAGAATTTTAAAAACTAGCATTTGCAATGCAGTAGGTCTCGCATTTGTGAGTTAATGCTATTGGCGTTGTAAATGACAGTCTCGTTTACCTATGTGTTTTGGTTTGGAGTGTAGTGTATGTATGCCAATGCAAACATCAACCCTCCCAGGTCTGTCGCTGTGGGAGAGAGGACACAAGGCTGCCATCTTGGGAGTGTTTGCCTCAGTCCTACAGACTGGCTGTGATATTATACACAAGAGTCCAGAGGGTGATGGGTAAGCGCTCTGCGCCTGTGACAGAACTGGGGGTGGTGGGGTATTTGAGGTGGGGTCTCTTCAAACAGGAAGCAGTGCAGTTTTAGACAGCGCTTCTGGAAGTGGCATCTGCAAGGTCGCAGTGGCTGTGAGGAGACTGTCAAAGCCATGACACCAGTGAATTCTGAGAGAAGGAAGTGATGGAGTTTGCTTTGGTTTTGTGCCCTATGATATGCTGCTTCTCTCACTGTTGCACTCTTGTGTTAGCTTCTTTGTGCTACAGCGTTCAGAAGATGTCTGCCTTTACTACCTGAACTCTATCTGAAGCGGCCCAATTTACTTCCAAAGGCTAGATGTTTTTTGCTATCAAGCTTGAGGCCGTGAAGTGCTTGGGTCTGGAATCCCAACTCCTTTTCCACTATTTTGGAGACACCTTTCGCCATCTTCTTGCCTAAAACTAACGTATGTGTTTGGTTGGTGACCTTCCGGAGATTATCAAGAGCACGTGCTATCACCTGGTGTTAAGCTCTACTCAAGTCAATTGGTTAATGCACCACTGCAGAGGTCTTGACAGAATGAGAATGTCACAGATTTCAATCCTGACATAGCTTTTTCATTTCATCTCTGCAAGGTCGATGCAAGTGAATTATAGTGATTTTGTTAAGAATGGCACCTGCCTTGCAGCGCTATGAAATGGTAGAACCTGTAGTACCAAGCGCTATATACAACACATTCTTTAAAAGGTAATTCCCAGACTGCCCCAACACGTACCAGACAAAGAACCCTAGGGGAAGATGATGTGGCATAAGGGCCAGAGCTGCAGACTTTGGTGTTGGGGAACACAGTTCAAGTCTCGGTGCCGGCTCAACATCCCATGATTCTGGACAAATCACTTCATCACTGCTTGCTACCAAAAATGAATGTGTTCTTGTGTAAGGTAACCAGTGTTCATGAAAAGCACTGTAAAACCTTTCATATCAAGTTTGCGCCATATAAAACTGCAAAAAAAAGCACTCCAATAACTTTTGTGTCGAGTTCACACTACACAAAACTTCAAAAAAATAAAAAAGCCAGACAACGGAAAGAAACAGCAAGATGCCCAAAACCAAGGAAGATGAAGAAACAACATACACCATGAGCGAAGCAGCAAGACAAAAGAAAAAATAGTGCACCACACTAAGGTCCCAATAGTGCATTAATTCCATGTAGCAGGGTCAGACTCCAAGGCGGTAACAAAACTGCCTAAAGGAGGGACACATTAAAAGCATTTACCAATGACATCAAGGCTTTTTTTTTATTTTTTAAGTCAGGCCCAGAAACGAATTAAAGTGATTGGCGTGGTTAAAGCCCTCAAAATAGATTACATGTTGAGAAGAGCAGAGCTTGAACGCTGCTATGCTCAACCTAAAAATAATATTCCTGGCATATGCTTTTCTTCTGCCTCAAAGGCAATGCTATTTCCATCCTCTCCACAAGCTGGAAACCTGTGCACTGCTGTGGCAGTATACTGAAGTATCCTACCAATGCCTACATTTGCCATTGGATAGTTCCTGTGTTGCAGAAGACAACAAAAAACTGTCAAGCAAGATGGCCAAGTGAACTATGGTCCTTGTGACAGATATTAGCCACCATGCTGCAGAAAATGGCAGCCACTATTCTTTCTTTTGATGTGTTATGCAGATTTGTAGAGCGCACTATCACTTCAGAGGGTATCCTGGCTCTGAGCAGGTGAGTCACTACCACACCTAGGGCCTAACGGGACATTGCAATGAAAGGTCACCAGCTTCTTGCAGAGTTCAAGAAGTGAGGAGAAGGCTCTTATTTGTAGCGGCATGTCATTCCACACTTTAGGAGCGACATGGCAGAAGGCTCAAACCCCAAATCTGTTTTTCCGTATGCGTGGTATTTGTGCAAGCACAAGTCGAGATGAGCGGAGGAGTTTGTAAGGGTTGTGAAAGCAGATACAATTGTTGAGGTATGCTAGACCGGTGTTAAGTAGTGCTTTAAAAGTGTGGGTGAGGAGTTTGAATTGTGCTTGTCAGTGGAAGGCCAGTGCAGCTCCTTCAGATGTGTTGTGATATGAGTGAGCGTGGGAGGTTAACAGTGAGGTTAACAGGGATTCTGGCTGCCAAGTTCTGATTTGTCTGCATACTTCTGATGAGTTTTTATGTTGATCCTGGCACAGAGGGTGCTCCCGCAGTCTAGCTTGCTTGTGACCAAGGCATGCATGACAGTTTTCTGGGTGCTAGTAGGGAACCATTTGAAAACCTTCCTCAGCTTCTTCAAGGTATGGAAGCATGAAGCGGTGATGACACTGACTTGGGCAGTCATGTCGAGTGTGCTGTTGATACCAAGGTTCTTGGCATGGATGGAGAGAATGGGTGTTGGTTCTAGCTCTGTTGACCACCAGGTGGAGTCTCCTGCTGATGTGCTCTTACACAAAAAAAAACCACTCTCGGCTCCTTCACCTATAGACCCTAGATAGAAATTGTGGGTTGCATGTCTTAGGAACAAAATAAATGTACCCAGCCTAGAAAGGATCTATCCTGCTGCATCTGGCAGGTGAAGAGGTGCACAGATTGTTTGAGACTCTCCCTACTGCTAGTAGACTGAGCATCCCCACCTCGCCACTAGTGTTGGCTTGCCAGGCCGGACGTGGATGTGACCACGCACATCAGGGAGACACATGCAGTACTGTGGTAAGCAAAGACAGCACAGGATTATGCGCCTTCTTCAATCATTTGTGGGTCAGAGCAAGTTGTACCACAGCATGGGGGCCGTGTTTTTCACATCAGATGCGCCTTCATATGCTATAGACAGAACAGTGGACCTTTTCCAATGGAGAGATTAAAGGAAACTTTAAAATAAAGTGACAAGCACTTAAAAACATAGTGCCATATTGTAAAGTATAGCAATGGAGAGAGGTGTGGCTGAGTGTGTCCCCCTTCTCCCCCCCCCCCCCCCCCTCACTGCACTAGTCTTGCTTCCCAACCAGGATTTGAGTGAAGGGGAACAGAGGGAGGAAGAGGATTTGTCCCCAGAGCTCTGAGATACTACACTGGGGATGAGCTGGATGCACTTGTGGAGCCCCAGTAAAAGCAGAAACAGCAGAAACCCACAGGTCCTTAATTAAGATGGCAGATTCCTCTGTGCTGGAAGGAAGCCTTGATGCGAGTGCTCTGGAGGACAAGTGGGCTGGGCTCCATTTCTTTGAGGCTGAAGAAAGAAACAGGGAAGACGAGTCTCAGCTAATCAAAGCCCTGCCAAGTACAGGAGTTAGACTTAACATTGAAGTTTGGTGGTCCGCAACACTGCACTAAAATGCAGTCACGCATTTGCACCTCCTTAACACTACTGGCACTCACTCAGGGCAGACACACACAAGTAGAACAGGAAGTGCTACCTAAGCACTCAGAATCGCAGTGAGTGGGGTCTAGTTTCTTTTGGCCTGTAAGAGACTCCCAGGAGACACTCCAGATGACGGTTGGCCGCTCAGTGTATGATTATGGCACAGAACTCAGCTGTGCTTGCAGAGTCCACTGAGGCTTTTAATACAGATCCCGGGGTGCTCACAATCATGAGGACACCCCCAGAGCCGAGTCTCCACTTAGCCCATGACCAAGCTTTAATAAAAGCCCTACAAAGCACAAATAAAAATCTTCCCTAACACATCAAGGTCTTTGTAGAAGATAAAGAACAAATCTTGGATCTTATTTCAGTCAGAAAAGCAAAATATTAGGAATTTCTCTCCAGTGAAAAGTACAATTCCCCAGAACACGAGAGCAATATAAAGCCAGTTGAGGTGTGTTAAATTTAACAAAAGGTTAGATTCAAATTAGAGACAGCGTGTGTTCAAAACGTAGGGCCCAATCTAGAGTTTGGCAGATGGGGTTACAGGGCTCTCAAAATCTACTCGACCACTCTCAATGGTGAGTTTTATTTTATGAGGTCGAGCTATTTTTAGATTCCATTCGACCCTTCTAGCAAGTGGAGAAAGAACAGGTGCAAAAACTGAATTAGCAATTAAGATGCCTTTAAATCTTATGCTTGTCACATTTGCTCTGTGTTCAGAGACAGAGGCCAAAAGTCAGTTTGTCTTCTTGCAATGCAAATACTTTTCCTTGTGACTGCAGAGTTCCTGGATTTTGTCATGTGAACTGTCTGACCTACGTGAAATGAAAGGCTTTTGGTATCAGGTTTTTCCTAACACAACATTTATATAACTACACATTTATATAAATAAGTCAACTTTACAAACATTTCAAAATATATTTCAGT